>NW_006793498.1:2503724-2525997 GCF_000442215.2 Lipotes vexillifer | reverse complement strand
GTTCAGCAGTGAAACGATTAAAGCAAATGTTCTAGACCTGGCCAGAGCATCTGAATTGGCAGTGCAGTACTGTAAAAATAACAGTTTTGGATTTAGACAAATCTTAGTTCGAAATCTGCTCTTTGCCACCGTGTAAACTTGGGCAAAGTACCCTGAGCTTCACCCGTAAAGTGAGGTTGATAATAAGAGTATATATATATAAAATACAGACACATGCCAAGTATTTTACTTGAATTAGCTTTTATTAATCCTAATATCAGCCCAACAAATACATGCTGCTATTTTCCTCATTATGTAGACAAGGACCCTGAGCTGTAGAAAAAGGTTGAGAGACTTGGCTACAAATACAAACCTGGGAGGTACAAACTTGGTGGTGTTCCCCACATATATTATGGGTCTTCCTGTCATCCCAAAGACTGATGAGCTATATTCCTGCTAGAGTATATATTCCTGCTATAAAGGTATAGAGACTCTTGCTCTCTCCGTTTCTCCTCTCCTCATGCCCCATCCTTTCCCATGACACGTTTCCCAGTAATGCAGTTACTTTTCCCACCAGGACAGGGGTGTTTATTACCTTCCCGCAGCAGCTACATTTCCAGCCAAAGAACAGCATTAAAACAATGAACAAGTGAAAAGAGATTAGGATATGTTCAAGAACCAGATCAGCGTTGCAACTCTAAGACAGGAGGGAGCAATATGTTATCAGCAGTAGGCGTTGGTAAACCGTACTGGAGAGACACAAAATCCCTACGCTAATATAGATGCAGTAACCTAAGATATTCTTCAGAGGGTAATGAGTCAGTGAATGAAGTGGCCATCCCAATACAACTAGCATTCTAAGAGAATACCATGTGGTATGAATGAGATCAACAGACTTGAGTACTCAAGATGAGAGCTACAGACCAGACCGAAGTTGAAACACATGCTTGCCTAAAGGTTTTCGCACATTTCTGGCAAAGAGGAGCTGGAAGTCTGTAACACCTCACATACTTATACTAGATTGTTGTGTATAATTATACTCAAATTAACTGTATGTTTTTCTCATTCTGTTGATTGGATTTTCTTAGTCACATATGCATAGAAGCTGACACTGCTTGAGGATCTCCTTTATTTCAGATAGTGCCATTCTTTTTCTCACTTAATTTTCAAAACTCCTCACAGTAAGCCTTATTACATGAGTATTTAGCTACAAAGTAAAAGAGAAGGATCTGAACGCAAGCATGGTCTACATTAAATATCTGGTTCTTTCTACTACCTCTTGCTGTTGTGCTTATTTTTCATAGCGTTTATCACATGTTGGATACCAACAAGGACCTACTGTAAAAAAAAAATTATAAAAATTTTAAAAAATGTAAAGAAAGAATTCTTCAGGTATTATTATTATAAATATCTAGGCTGGATGCGCCCCAATTAACCACTGAAATACAAATTCCAGTGCCCAGAGTAGGTGATGCAGGGAAGGTATGCCTCTTCTAAAAGATTAATTCCAGAATTAGTTTCTATTGCAAAGGTCTCTGTCCATCTCTCTAAATTTATCCCGCACTTCCCCTACATAAATATTCTGCTGCAGTTAGGCTATCCACATAACATTCCCTAAATACTTTTAATTTAATCTATACTTTTGCTCATGCTTTTCCCTTTATCCACAATGCTTTCTCCTGCATTCTTCTTGCTCATGTCTTACAGAGAAGTCCTCCTCTGACACTGCCAGACACAGTGATCATGTACCTAGGAAAATGTTTATCTGCATTGCCCACATGCAGAAAATATGACCCTTTCATTGGTAGTACCCTTTTTTATATGCATGCCCTGGCTCCCCAACGAGACTGTCCATCTGTGAAGGGTAGTCTTATATTTCTTGTTTTTCCAATATATTCTTGGTGACTGGCTCTCAACAAGCCTTCAATTAATGTCAGAGGTTGATGACAGTGAGGGATGGTTCTAATAACGATGGTGACCATGATAGTTATGTTGATTCATTTCTTAAAGACTGGTCTGTCCACATAATCAGATGATGCAGATTAAAAAAAAAAATGATAAGGGTAACATTGAATACTTATTAGATGTTAACCACTGTTCTTATTCATTTGTTTCCTAAACCCTATGAGTGCTATTATTCTTCCCATTTTAATGGCTATTCAGAGGCAGAGGAACTTTTCCAAGGTCACACACAGTAAGTAGGAGAGCCAGAAGTCTTGTTTCTCTGTCCCCCAAATCCCTGCTTTTCAACATCGTGCTGAGAGCTGAAAAGCCTGCAAGAGAAAACCAGCTGGGCGCGTCAGGGCCCCGCCCAGGTGTGATGGACCAACAACTGCTACTGGGCAGTCAAGGTTTGCTTCTGAAAGCCTGTAGTCACTGAGATGCAAGTTGGTATTTTGAGCTTTTGCCATTGTAACTTTCTAAGCAATCCTTCATTAACACCTCAGTATTTATGCCAATTTAGCTCTGGAAGTGTAATAAGGCACAACTTAATTTCAACAAGTATCTTCCTCCTGATAAATATAGCCCTTTACAAGACAAATCACATCCAAAGGGTAGGGAAGGCTATAACATTCTGAAATATTAGCGTTCTTATAGGAATTTTTATAAAGGAAGGAAGGTATAATAAACTAATATAAAAACCTTTTAAAAAATATTCATCTATGGATTCCAAGTATTTTTATTTCAAGATGATGGAAACTGTTGCCCTCCACCTTTGTCACCAGAAGTCGCCCGCAACCTTCTTGACCGGGAGAAATGTCAGCTTGGAGTAAAATTGACCCCAGGCACTTAGCTTCCCTGTATCTGCTACAAGCTCCTTAGGACATGATCTGCTTTTACTGGCTTGTTTTTCCTTAATTTTGATAAAAACAAGTAGAAGTTATTGCTATAGAAATAAATGTTAAGTTAAGTATTTAAGTATTCCACTATTAAGTATGTTAAGTATTTCTGTATTCCACTATTTGCACCGTGGTATATAATCATCACCATTAATCAGAAGCTCTGAACATCTGGAGACTTCATCTTCTGAAATAAAAATAATAAAAGGAACCAGTGTGTTCAGTGATCTTTGGGCTATTTAGGAGTTATGCCTTCAATTGGAATAGAATAAAGATAACTTTGAAGAGAAGCGGTATCTTTTATAGCAGAAACATAGAGAAATGATTGCTCGAAACCGAAAGAGGTTTGGTCCACTAAAAGATGCTTTATCTATATTTTATTTGATTTTTTCAATCACTTATTAAATAAAACACCCAAAAATCTAATTTAAAACTTCCTGGTCTCTACCTATGTCATTACTGTAGCAAATTAGGCACTCATGTCAGCCAAAAGTTTCGAAACAATAGTCTGTAATTGTCTCTACTTTTTAAAGACCCATTTAACACACAAACTACAATGAAACTGCACTTGCCAGTGTCATTACGACCCGATAATTGTCTATCTCGATGAACATGTTTTAGTCCTATTTTTACTGGACCACTCTAATAGTTTTGGCACTGTTTACCTCTCCCACCTTCTTAAAACTCTCCTTAGATGTCTCTGGTTCATCTTGAACCTCTCCGTGTTTTTTCTTATCTTCTTTGTGGGTTTCTCTTATTTTCTAAAATTTATTTTAAATTTTTTTTAAATTTAACTTTATCTTAAGATTTATTTTATTGAAGTAGAGTTGATTAACGATGTGTTAATTTCAGGGTATAGCAAGTGATTCAGTTATACATGTATATATATACAAACACATTATTTTTCATATCCTTTTCCATTATGTTTAACACAGGGTACTGAATATAGTTCCCTGTGTTATACAGTAGGACCTTGTTTATTCATTCTCTACATAACAGTTTGCATCTGCTAATCCCAAACTCTCAATCTGGGGGATGGGGGAGGGACGGGTTTCTCGTATTTTTACCATTCTTATTATTTGGAGTTCCTCAAAACTTTTTCATGCTATTTACTCTTCCTACATTCTGAGTGATTCCATGTAACTTTTATGATTTGAATCACTACATGTATGCTGATGACTCCAAAAGTTACATTTTCAATTCAGAGAAACACCTCAGAGCTTCAGACTCATGTATCCAAAAACATCTTGACTGTCCCATAAGAATCTCAAACTCAGCATATCCAAAACGAAATCTGTCACACTCTCTTCTAAACCTGCTCTCCTTCTGTCTTTATTTCAGTGCCTCAGTCAATTGCCCTGTCACTCAAACTAGAAGCCCGAAAAGCAGTCTACAATTCTTCACTCTCTTTCACACCCCAGACTCACTACATATTTGGCCGATTTTACCTCAATAATAGGTCTCATTTCTATTCCCTCTCCCTCAACTTGACCCTTACTAATATGTTGTTTCAGACCTTCATTGTCTCTTGTCTACCCTGTAATACTAATCTCCCATTTCTATTCCCTCCCTCAAATTTGTTTTATTGCTTCTCTCAAGCTTCCTGAATGACCTACCTAAGACCCAAAGACATCCTTCCACGGCTCTCCTTTCTCTCTAAAGTAAACCAGGAGTTCCATAGTTTAACCTACAAGGCATTCGTGATCTGACCTCTTACCTCTTCAGCTTCACCTTTTGTGTCTCCCTTCACCTGCCTCTTTAAGTAAATTGCTTGTTCCTTCAAAATCAAGTTTTCTAGAAGGCACAGGCTTTACTGTTCTTAATCTTTCCTTGATAGGGGACTACTGAGATAAAAAACATTCTTTTATGTTAAACACATAAAATATATTGTAAAATAAAGCACTGGTTTTCCGGGGGGAAAAACCATTATTTGAGATTATTGTAACTTTAAAAATATATATATATAAACGTTTTGCAATATTATCTTTAGAGTATCAGGAAGACAACATTCCTTGTGCTTTACTTTGATTTCTCTGTGTGGTGTGGTCTTTTAAAGGTGTCTTTTGTGCTCATTGCCTTTTTAATAAGAAATGGTGTGGGTGCACACGTTTGTGTACACGTGTGTGGTGTACATGTGCACATGTGGCAAAGCACATGAATTATGATGGACCTGAAGGCTTCTTTGCAGGGTGCTGACGAACATTGATTTAATTTCTTGAACTGTAATCTATGAGCTATTTCTCTGTTTTAAAAAGGAACTGGTTCTTAAGCAATGAGAGCTTTTAATGCTGAGTTCTATAATTATTGCAATGTCCCTTCTAACAGCTGTATTTTCTCTATGTGTATTTTTAGCAGGAGTGCTTGTAAAAGCAGAACTATGTGTCCTTTTGCCCAAAGCCTTCTCTACCTGCATCCATCAATTTTCCTGTCTTCTTCACCCAATAAATAGTCATCCCACTCACCTTGTAGTGAAATGTTGATTTTTAAGGGAACTGTTTTAAATGGCTGGGTATAATCACCTTTTGACTTCATAAGATCACTTCCTGGATAAGTGTTATACCGGTATTTGAATTTTAATGGATATTCAGTGTTTGGATATGTATTTCTCTATTTAGGATTGTGATGTCAGGAGATGTCGAAATGTCACCAACTGTTAAGAGACTTTACCTCATCCCTGCCAACCAGATCCCACTTATTCATTCATCAGTCACTTAAGGACTCCTATTATGTTTAAGAAAAACATAATAGGAGTCCTATTATGTTAAAGTCATGAGTCATTCCCTCACTGTATTTACAGTGTAGTGAGGGAAGCAGCAGGCAAACTAAAATTATAAGATAACATATAGAGAATACCACAACTAGATATCCACAGTGTACTAAGGAAGCCAAAAGGAGGGCACTTAGGACCCATGGAAGCATCAGAGAAGGCTACCTGGAGGAGGGGCCATATGGGTAAGATACTTAGAAACTTCATCCAGACCCTTCATCCCAACCCATCCTTCTCAAAGCTATTTCTAGGTATTTCCCTCTCAAATGATTGCTTAATTGGAATGAAAGGGTCTGTCATATTGAGTTATAAATTAATTTAATTTTGTCATGTTTTATTGTAAAAGGAAAGTCAGCAATAGTTATCAATAAGCATCCACTGAGCACCTGTTGTATGCCAGGTATTGTGCTAAGGGTCTGGAATATAAAAATGAGTAAGACACAGTTCCTGTGCAGAAGGAACTAAAAAGAAACTGTGAAATAATGAGTAACTAATGTGTAAATGCAGTAATTATGATATATACAGTTGTCTGTAGGACCCTAGAGAAAGTACGTGAAACCCAGTAGTATTCAAGGTGGGCAGTGTGAGAAGTAAGAAGGCCAGGAAAGGGCAGATGCATGAGGCCACAGTTGAGTAGGAGGTACCCAGAGAGAAGGGCCATTCCTAGAGGAAGGGACATAATAAGCAAAGTCATGGAGGTGAGAAACATCACAGGGTTTGGTGAAAACACCATAAGGTGTGGTGAGAACTAAGGGAGGTGTTATGTTTGGGAGAACGGTTATGTGTTACGTCTGGGAGAACTGCTCCTGCTACCCTGTTCCTGCAGCATAGCAGGGACAATGTTATGGAGGGCACTGTGATCTCATGAGGTTATGCTGAGGCACAGAGACCATTCAAATGACCATTCTTATTCTCTCTTCCCAGCCCCTTAAAGACAAAAGTGCCAAATTAGAAGCTCAGTGATGGGCAATTACTGTGTCCCAAGAATTATGGAGTAGATGTTGTGGGTACAAATCCACATAAGACAAGATCCCCATTATAGAATACTTTACGGATCAGCAGGGTGTATGGTGAGTAAACTAATGAGACCAGAAGTGTGATAAATGATAGAGATCCACACCAAGTAAACTGGAAGTAAAAAGGATTTCCAGAAACATCAAACCTTGAATTGAATCTTGAAGTCTGAGGTAATATAGTTCATTGTAAAGGAAGGAAGGGTATTCCAAGCAAAAGAAATGGCACACGGGTGAGACTGAAGTTGTAAAACACCTCTATACAAGTTAAGACAGTTTCATTCTATCCCTAGTATTTATGATAGTTTTTAAATTATAAATAATCATTGAAATTTATCAGATGACTTTGCTATAATTTTTGAGACAGTGATATAATTATTCCCTTAATTCCATAAATAAGTCCAATTAATATGATTTATTTCCTTGATAGATTTTTCCACTCTTGAACCATTTTGAATTCCGGGAATAAAACCTGTTTGGCCATGATTTATTTCTTTAAATTCACAGTATGTAGATTCACTTACATAAAATTGTGTACAGAATTTTGAAATCTATGTTCATAGATAAACTTGGCCTATAAGTTTTTGATGTGTTTGTGTTCTCTTTCATGACTGTTGGAATCAAGTTTACACAAGCTTCAAAAAGATGAATTGGACAGCGCCTCCTCTATTTTTCAGAAACAACTATGAAAATGGTTATTTATTGTTTTTATTTTCCACCAGCATCTCTTATTTTGTGTATATGTTTATTTTTAAATGTTTGCTATTTTTTCTTGTTATTTCACTGATTCCCAGCTCAGACTGCAGGCGTCTCCTACCTGAAGTCTTTCCCCTTACCAATCTCTTTCCTTATGGAAGTCAGAAACGATTTTGTTAAACCTTGTAATTAGATCATGTCACACCTCTGCGTAACACATTACGAATGGTTTCCCCTAAAATTCAAACCCTTAAGGGAGTCTGTATGGGCCTATATGGTCCTTCTCTTGACTAATGCCAACTTCATCTCATGACACCATCTCCTAAGTGCCAAATATTCCAGCGTCTTGTAGTTCCTCCAGCACAATTCATTTCCATTCTGGAACTTTATTCTGTTCCTTCTACCTGGAACTCCCTTAGCTTCTCTCTTCATCCAGTTAGCCTTTACTCACCTCCTGGGTCTCAGTTCAACTGTTACTTCCTTAAGAGACCATTCCTGACCACCCCCATCCGTATTAGGTCCTTCTTGTTATTTGTTAAGAAAAACACATTTTCTTCATTGCACTCCTACAATTGGTCCTTATATAGTTATATGTGTGCTTATTGTCTTTCCCCTACTACTGCTCTGTTCCATTAGGGAAGGGACTTGTCTCTGTTATTACTTACTCTCCTATATCTAGGGTCTAGTGTTGTTCTAGGCAAGTAGCAGTACCTCCACAAATATTTGCTGTGTTGGAAAAGTCTTAATTATATGTGAGGATACTCAGTCTCTGAGAATTTATATGGCTTTGCTTATGCATTACAATTTTAGGATAATCATACTACTTATAGTTCTAGTTCTATAAGGATTTGAGAAATTTTCATTACACAAGTCAGTAAGGATTAAAATAAAGTTAAAAGTTTCTATTACTGTACAAGACCCAGCTAGACATTGGCTGTGTATACACTGCTCTCTTTAGCCCTTCTTGTCTGGGTCTCCATCCCTCCAAGGCAACAACACCCAGACTGGGTAACTGTGGTCAACTCTGCCCCAGGCCTGTCAGGTCACTTAAGCCAAAGAACACAAGTCGTACTTGCAGGGGATCCTCCTATCTCCTGCTATCCACTGCTGTCTCCACCAACAGCAACGTTAGATTTCATCTTTGAGTCAGAACTTGCTGACCTTGTGAAAGTAACAAGGAAAACTCTTTTATCATGCGAAACATAAACACACTGACATAAACAGCATCACACTGACATAAACTCTTTTATCATGTGAAACTTAAACACACTGACATAAATGGCATCACTGTTACTTTATCATGAGATTCTTTTAAAAGGAGACAGAGACACTTAAGGAGCTAAAACAAAAACCAGCATCTAAAAAACCTCCTTTTTTGAAGACAGGAAGTAGAAGAAAAGTGTAAAAGAAGGTAAAAGAGCAGACTTTCAGATTATTTTTCATCTTGGGGGAAAGAAAAAACACCCTGGGAGCTTTCTCAATATAGGAAGTGTGGATAGTCTTGGCATAATTTCTGTCTAGCACTTCTCTGCACTGTTCCTCTCTCCACCGCCCTTCCCTCAACCCCTCTGCTGAGTTCTCATTTGCAAACTGAACTGCTTGATAGGGATGCTGAGACAGTGGAACAAGCCACGCACTGAGCCAAGTATTCTTCAAATGCCATCCCTACCCCGAGCCCCGCAATACAAGGGAAACCGTTCAATCATTTAAGGTGAAAGCAGAAGCCGTACGCTGATATTCAAAACCTCTATGACATATATTGTATGAAACTGAAAAGTTTATCATGGGCACTGGCTGAGGGCAGGAAGAAATAGTGTACCACCAAGGTGGGAATATGAGGACTTGTGGGAACTGAAATGGAACATTTAAATGCTTTGTGCAGCCCTTGGAGCTGATCAAGCCTGACCCCATATATGTGATGAGTTAATTCTCTCCATGATAGGCATGACATTTCCCATTAAATTCCAACCGCTAGAGTCACTGGTTTAGATAAATTAGCTTTAGGAAACTACCCCTAAGATGCATATAGGTTACCTGGAGGTCGATTATCTATGAAGAAGCATATATATCTGCAAGAACTTGTTAAGATTATTATTATTATTATTGCTCAGAACACTGAGGAATAAGACAAAATAATTTTGAGTGGGGGAAAATTCTGGAGAATAAAAGGGGAACCTCAAACTAGTTCCATTTGATCTGAAAGGACACTGCAATATAATGCCTCAAGCATGAAGGTTGATGCAGAAAAGCAGGCACTTTGCTTTTCCTTCAGCCTTGCCCTAAGCCAGCTCTGCTGATGCACCAAATCACCAGATGTTTAACTCTTAATAATGTTAACAGGAAAAATCAGTGAAAATATTTGTGAGTTGAAACATATGTGGGTTTTGATATGTCTTAGCTACAGACTGAATGGGGATGTTGGCCAGAATCCAGGGCAGCAGAGTCCTTCCTGGTGGGAGTTACTAGGCTTCCACCTCTGCACAGCCTATCTCTAACCATGGCATGTATCTCTCCTGAGCCACACCAGCAGGTCAGTGATACTGCACCACCATCCCGTGGGGTTTAACATCAGTCTTACTGTGTGGGGTGAACCTCAGCATCCACTGGTTCAAGCTCCTGCCTCTGCTGAGGAATATAAGCTTCATACAAAGCTTACAGCAGATACTTTGACTTGTGCAGAGCTGTATTCCAGTACCTAAACCAGCGCTGTTACATGGTAGCACTAAATAAATATTGGACCAAAAAATGGATGGATGAATGAACAAACAGGAAGCTGAAGCAGAGCTCAGTAGAGTGTCACCTCATCCTTCTGTTAACGTGGAAATTCTAATATTCTTTTATAAATTTATTTATTTAATTTTGGGTGTGTTGGGTCTTCGTTTCTGTGAGAGGGCTTTCTCTCGCTGTGGCTAGTGGGGGCCACTCTTCATCGCGATGCGCGGGCCTCTCACTGTCGCGGCCTCTCTTGTTGCAGAGCACAGGCTCCAGATGCGCAGGCTCAGTAACTGTGGCTCACGGGCCCAGCCGCTCCGCGGCATGTGGGATCTTCCCGGACCAGGGCTCGAACCCGTGTCCCCTGCATTGGCAGGCGGACTCCCAACCACTGCGCCACCAGAGAAGCCCCACCTCATCTGGATTTAAACTCAAAAGTCCTACATCCCAGGAACCACTTTGGTCCTACAACCTAACAACCATCCAGGATGGTTAATGATCCTAATACCCAACCACATGGGTGAAACCCATATGGGTTGTGCCAGCATGACACATATGTGCCAGCATGTAATATGTGCTCCATGCGCTAGGATTAAGGCAGTGCACAAGACACAAAAACACCAACTCAAACGGAATGGATATTCTTGTGTGGCAGTCCTTAAATACACAGACCAACAGATATACAATCTAATATGAGGTAGTGATATGTTCTATGAAGAAAAATAAAGCAGCATAAATGATAAAGAGTGATGGGGGCAGGGGACACTGTTTTGGGTATGGTGATCAGCAAGTATCTCTCTGATTTGAGCAATGTCCCAAATGAAGTGAGGGAATGAACTTCGAGGATCTGTGGGGAACGTGTGCTGAGAAGACGAAACGCAAATGCACAGGTCCTGAAGCAGGAGTATGCTAGGCTTTTGCAGGAACCAAACTGTGCTAAAGTCTGAACCACCCTCTGGAGTTCAGGGCTTCAGGAAAACCAGCCTGTATGACCACCTCTTTTCATCTGTGCATTTCTTTATTCATTCACTTATTTCAAAAACAGTTTTCTAGGTCTCTACTCTGTGCCAAGGGGTATCTGCATACTGTCACACAAAGATGCCAAGGCATTGCCTTGTTCTCATTCATCCTTTTTCCCAAGGGACAGGGCCATTCTCCAATACCCTCAAGAGGTGTCTGCAGCTATAGTCTAAGCAGGCTAAAGATTTTGACCAACTTCTACCATTCCATAGCCTGGGATCTCCTGCTTTTAGGTCCTCCCATGAGGTTCATCACTGCAGCCATTACACAGAACTGGGTAACTGAAAGGACTCATGAAATGCTATAGGGTATTGAATCTCTCAGCGCATTGAAAATCACCAGCTACCACTTTTCATCCTGATCTTGGCTGAAGGTCAGTACCAGACTCCCACGTGCTTTTGCCACTGTTTATTTCAGAAAAACTTCAGCTTTTATCAGAGGCTTCAGAATGTGAAAAGTTTTGTGGAACTTGGCTGTCTGATACAAATGCAAACAAAACCATACAACTGTGGAAACCCAAATATACTTGCATAAGAAGCCACAGTCTACACAGATGAAGTAGGTTTCTCATAAAAAAAATACAATTCACGGGCTCCCCTGGTGGCGCAGTGGTTGGGAGTCCGCCTGCCGATGCGGGGGACGCGGGTTCGTGCCCTGGTGCGGGAGGATCCCACGTGCCGCGGAGCGGCTGGGCTTGTGGGCCATGGCCGCTGAGCCTACGCGTCCAGAGCCTGTGCTCCGCGGCGGTAGGGGCCGCAGAGGTGAGAGGCCCGCGTACCGAAAAAAAAAAAACCAAAAAAAACAATTCATGACAGCATTGCTATGGCACCTTATATATTCAAAAACAAGTCACTTAAGTTTGTTCTTAGCATAGCTAATCACAGTGTTGTTTTTAATGGTACACACAGTATAGGACACTGGCTTGTTGCCACCTCAGTTGAGAAGGGAAAGTTCACTCACTAATGAGGAGAGCAAAGTAAGGATGGAGCACAGCAAACAAGGAAACCAGCAATAGCAGCATCTTGTACTTAATTAAGAGTCACATACTGGAAGCATCACATTTTTTTTTTTAAAAAAAGAACACTAGCTAAGAGCACTATGAAGAAACCGCTGTTAGTGTGCCTTTCAGCCTTATAGGAGAGTGACCCTGGAAGTTTTCATATGCATTCTACATAAATATGACTTTTGCAACAGAGAGGAGATTATATAGTATCAAATATAAATAAACAAAAATAAAGTAACTTTAATAGTCAGCCATGTTGACCTTAAAAGGAAGCTTACAGGGCTTCCCTGGTGGCGCAGTGGTTGGGGGTCTGCCTGCTGATGCGGGGGACGCGGGTTCGTGCCCCGGTCTGGGAGGATCCCACGTGCCGCGGAGCGGCTGGGCTCGTGACCCGTGGCCGCTGAGCCTGCGCGTCGGGAGCCTGTGCTCCGCAACGGGAGAGGCCGCAACGCTGGGAGGCCCGCGTACCGCAAAAAAAAAAAAAAAAGGAAGCTTACAAATGTGTGATTTACTAACTAGCTTAGTAACTTAAGATGTTTTTGTCACAATAATGACAAAATGTAACTTGATTACATTTACATTTTTAAATATTTGTAGTAGAATAAAATGTTGTCATTTTTAATGTGACAGTATTATATAAATGGTAATAAATATTCAGCTATAATAAACGTCTGCATGTGTGGGTGGACTAATGAGAAAAGAAGAAGAAAGTGTCAAATTTTTAAAATTCTGTGTTGCGATCAAAAGTCTGAGTTGGTTCTTCAATAAGTGGTGCTGGGAAAACTGGACAGCTACATGTAAAAGTATGAGATCAGATCACTCCCTGACACCATACACAAAAATAAGCTCAAGATGGATTAAAGACCTAAATGCAAGGCCAGAAACTATCAAACTCTTAGAGGAAAACAGGCAGAACACTCTATGACATAAATCACAGCAAGATCCTTTCTGACCCACCTCCTAGAGAAATGGAAATAAAAACAAAAATAAACAAATGGGACCTAATGAAACTTCAAAGCTTTTGCACAGCAAAGGAAACCATAAACAAGACCAAAAGACAACCCTCAGAATGGGAGAAAATATTTGCAAATGAAGCAACTGACAAAGGATTAATCTCCAAAATTTATAAGCAGCTCATGCAGCTTAATAACAAAAAAACAAACACCCCAATCCAAAAATGGGCAGAAAACCTAAATAGACATTTCTCCAAAGAAGATATACAGACTGCCAACAAACACATGAAAGAATGCTCAACATCATTAATCATTAGAGAAATGCAAATCAAAACTACAATGAGATATCATCTCACACCAGTCAGAATGGCCATCATCAAAAAATCTAGAAACAATAAATGCTGGAGAGGGTGTGGAGAAAAGGGAACACTCTTGCACTGCTGGTGGGAATGTGAATTGGTTCAGCCACTATGGAGAACAGTATGGAGGTTCCTTAAAAAACTACAAATAGAACTACCATATGACCCAGCAATCCCACTACTAGGTATATACCCTGAGGAAACCAGAATTCAGAAAGAGTCATGTACCAAAATGTTCATTGCAGCTCTATTTACAATAGCCCGGAGATGGAAACAACCTAAGTGCCCGCCGTCGGATGAATGGATAAAGAAGATGTGGCACATATATACAATGGAATATTACTCAGCCATAAAAAGAAACGAAATTGAGCTATTTGTAATGAGGTGGATAGATCTAGAGTCTGTCATACAGAGTGAAGTAAGTCAGAAAGAGAAGGACAAATACCGTATGCTAACACATATATATGGAATTTAAGAAAAAAAAAATGTTATGAAGAACCTAGGGGTAAAACAGGAATAAAGACAGAGACCTACTGGAGAACAGACTTGAGGATATGGGGAGGGGGAAGGGTGAGGTGTGTTAGGGCGAGAGAGAGACATGGACATATATATACTAACAAACGTAAGGTAGATAGCCAGTGGGAAGCAGCCGCATGGCACAGGGAAACCGGCTCGGTTCTTTGTGGCTGTCTGGAGGGGTGGGAGAGGGAGGGTGGGAGGGAGGGAGACAAAGAGGGAGGAGATGTGGGAACGTGTGTGTATGTATGACTGACTCACTCTGTTGTAGAGCAGAGGCTGACACACCATTGTGGAGCAATTATGCCCCAATAAAGATGTTAAAAAAAAAAAAAAAAAAAAGATAAAATGCAAAGTAGAAGGCCAGAAATTGTTTAAAAAAATAATAATAAAGTACCAAAAACTTAAATGGCTTAAAAAAAAAAAAAAAGTCATGAAGAACCTAGGGGTAAAACAGGAATAAAGACACAGACCTACTGGACAACAGACTTGAGGATATTGGGGGGGGGAAGGGTAAGCTGTGACAAAGCGAGAGAGAGGCATGGATATATATACACTACCAAACGTAAGGTAGATAGCTAGTGGGAAGCAGCCGCATAGCACAGGGAGATCAGCTCGGTGCTTTGTGACCGCCTGGAGGGGTGGGATAGGGAGGGTGGGAGGGAGGGAGACACAAGCGGGAAGAGATATGGGAGCATATGTATATATATAACTGATTCATTTTGTTGTAAAGCAGAAACTAACACACCATTGTAAAGCAATTATACTCCAATAAAGATGTAAAAAAAAAAAGTCTGAATTGCTATATACCTATATTTATATTACCAATTAGTATGAAAATAAATATTAATTGGTCAGAAAACCCACTGAAGCAAACTATCTAATGTGGTGAATCATAAAGACTAAATTACACTACATTTTAAATGCAGCTTTAGTACAAACCTGATTTATTTTCTCAGTTATTAATTGAAAGTAGTCTTTTCATGCGTAAGTGCTTTAGCTATCTAGAAGAAGCTTAAATATATTACGACACTACAAGTGAAAATGAAAAGAACTGTCTCATGAGACAGGCTGATGGTGCTGAGTTAAATCATTTCCGATCAATCCTGGAATGCTTTTCCGCCCCAAGAAAGAACACGACAAGCAGAGGATTCAGTTAGAAAACACATCAGCCAGCACAGTTTAAAGGTTCTTTTCTATGTCAGCTTTTCCACCTTTTCTACGTTCCAGCATTAAGTGACCCTTCTGTGGTGGGGAAAATGTTTAAACAGGCTTCAATTTCATTCAAAGAAATAAAACAGGGTTATTTAAATTCAGAAGCAATTTAGGGTTGTTGTTTTTTCATTTAAAACTAACTGAAAGTTCTATTGGACAAACTTAAGAAACAGAGAGAAAGAAAGTTACTAGCTTTATTTATTATACATTCAGATCCCTTAGTAGAGCAGACAGTTCTTATTTGTCTCTGAGTTTCTATTGCTTTTAAGTGTCTTCAGGAAATGTACAGTCAACGTTTCTTGATCCCAGACTGAGCCTGCGTCTGAGCTTCCTAAGTAAAATGAATTAGCCAAGTTTTTCATCTACATGATTCAGGGCCGCATTAGTTTAGTCACAAAATACCCTTCTAATTAAGCCAGCTGTGATTTTTTTTTTTTTCCAGTCACATCCTCCTTCATTTGGGCTGTGTTAACAAAGCTCTTTCTAAGCCTCCTAAAGAAGACCGTGGCAATACTGATTCTGGCAGAATCTGAAGCGTATTACAGTCTATAGGGAGATCAGCTCAGTGCTTTGTGACCACCTAGAGGGGTGGGATAGGGAGGGTGGGAGGGAGAGGCAAGAGGGAGGGGATATGGGGATGTATGTATACATATAGCTGATTCACTTTGTTATACAGCAGAAACTAACACAACATTGTAAAGCAATTATACTCCAATAAAGATGTTAAAAAAAAAAAGAATCTTAAATTTAGATTATCTGTCTTCAAAAACCGGATTACCTAGGGTCTCAGTTTAAAATGGTAAAGTACTGGCATGTTGAATTATTTCTCACACTTCCCGAAAATACCGAGTCATTTCAGTCCTGTCTCTTTAATTTTAATTTAGTCTGTAAGTTATACTGAGATATATTTTCTTGTATTAACTGTAGTACCTCTTAATAGAAACTTTTCCAAGGATACCCAAATACTTCCATACAGTGGCTTATTAAGATGATTTTGTAGAAGTGGTCATATAGCTTTTCTGCTTTAAATATCTTGTTTTTGTTTATTTGCTTATTTGCTGAAAGTTTCAGAGACCATGCCCTTGTTTCAGCGAGCACCCTTGCGGGCTAAGTGTTCAGACAAATATAAGAAGGCTAAAATGTAACTTCGGAAGATAGCAGAGGGAGACACGAATTCTTCTCATCAGCTTTGAGATAAAGAATTACAGTTTCCACCTGGAGCCCTACACCAGCAAACAAAAACCCTCCAATTTGAAGCTGCAAGCTATTTTCTGTATCCACAATGACACCTGAATTTACATTTAAGGTAGGTTGTTCATCTCATCAATAATTCCAGTGAGTTTTGTAATTAAAAAAAAAAAAAAGTTTAAAGTACCCAATAGTAATTCTTGGAGAGGAATACAAAGTCTTTCATGAACCTAATGTCCATATTTTAGACGGAGAAGATAAGGGTCTTATCAAATAACTGTTGTGAAGAGTGAGCCAGAGTTCTCTACCCGTTGGAGAGTTGTGGAGGGAGAAAGGTCTGTCTTGGCTTGAAATTTAGAGGGGTTTTGCTGAGAATTATTGCTTGGTCTTAGAGAGTTGAGAGGGTTCTTGGTCACGCAAGGGTTTGTGGGAGAGGTGGAGTAAGTGGAAGGAAGACACTCATGAGAGCTATTCATCTCCTGCTGCTAAAGAAACGAATAATGAAATGACTCAGCTTGACCTAGCCTGGGCTCCTACACCAAACATGTAGTTATTTAAGACTGGTCGATTCAGAACACTCTGATATTGGCCTACTTCGTTCTGATGTTACTTTTCGGCTTGAAGCCATAGAGCAAGATAGTATGACATCAGGAGGTTCATGGACCTCTGGAAGCTTTCATCCTCAGACCTCCAAAACTGAGCATGGGACATTGTACTTCTAAGCACCTGGGATGGGCTCCTTTCTTGGTCTAAAGCTACCTAAATGGGTTCTATAAGGAAACAGTAAATGGGAAAGAAGCATAACTAGCTCTCAGCCCCGCATGAGATAAAGGATGATGCCCTGACTTGAATTATCTAGAAAGCTCATAAAACAGAAAAATAAAACTTACTACGTTGGGGTCTTGCCACTCCCCTTTCTCCATGAAGGGGACAGGGTGATCCTTCTTTAACGTTCCTTGCCCAGTGGCTTTATGGTGTGCATAAACTCTTACAATTCATGCTACATCTATGCGGCACAAGGTTTCAATGGAACTCTGCCTGTATCACTTGCCACTGAGATGCCAATTTGACATATATCAGCACACGAAAGTGATCGTAAGACAGATTTCCCCACTCCTTGTGCAGATAACTGAAGAAATGTCCCTGAGAACCTGCTCCATGACTCCTGGCTCCTCAGTCTGATCAGGAATAGCAAAAGGCTTCAGAGAGGATGAGTGGGAGGTTGGTGAAAAGATTTCTTTGGAAACAGCTATTGTCAGCTGTGAGTCACTTCACTGCTTTTGAAGAGTGGCTTCTAACCACAAGCCCAGTGAGGAGGGCTTCATGGGAATGTCTCAGAGGGCTTTGACCTGGCACCATCCTGGGAAATTGAGGGGCTAGAGGAGCCTTGAGGACAATATTGGAGAGTCTACTGTGTGGTGTCAGCCTGCACCCCACCGGTCATGAAAGCAAGCGGCATGTGGGTGTTTTCCTGGACAGAAGTGGGTCTTGTTGGAGACAGTCCCATGTGAGGATGTTCTGAGTTCTGCCCAAAAGAATCATTTGAAGAGCAGAATAATTCTTAGCCAAAGGAGGCTATAGTTTACACTGAATGCCCAGGGCTGAGGAGGAGGGATTAGTGACTGTCTAAAGTAGAGAAACGTCCACTCAGGTCATGAGAATTGCAGCAGGGAGGGTCCCAGTAGGGGATCTCTGAAGAGTCCACGAAAGCCTCACATTGATCAAGACACAGACAGAGTCATCAGCCAGGCCCTCCCAGGCCTGCTAGGACCCTATGACCAGTGAACACAAAACTACCAGCCAGGTAGGAATTGTCTTATCATTTCACCTGTACTCCCCACCCAAATGTAGACCTTGAGGAAATCCTTTAGAAAAAGGCAAGCACTGGTGAGAAGGTAAGAAGGTAGAAGGGGAGAACAGAAGGGCAAGCCCACCTTCCCTACCTTTAGGGGAGGCCCAAACTGGGGGAGGGAGAAGATTTAACACAAAGTTATATTTAAAGCTTTGGTTCTCATGTGCAGTTGGACATTTATTCTAATTATGAATTGAGGTTGTGTTTGTCATAACCATAGAACACGTTAAGAGTGAGCAGAAAAGCCAACAGGAACTGCCAAAACTGTCACTGGGGGCAGTAGAAAGCTAGCCTCATTGAAGAAAGTTTAAAGGGATAGTAGGTTATAAAAGATAAAGGTATATATTAATACCATCCTATGAGTTTTGCTTGTTCTATGTTTAGGTTATAAATAAATGGGGAAATTTTAGGAGGTTCTTAATCAGAGCTTTTCTTTGGGTCATCCAAGGCGATGCTCCAAAACACCTGTGCTCAGATTGGACTAAATATTCAGACTTGTCAGTGTGTGGTGAAGTTCTAGGAAGTGTATTTTTTGGGGCGAAAAACTTCCAGAGAATTTTGATGCTTACCGCTGATAAAGAACAATTTACTTGCATAAACCCATGGATTACAGTTCAATAATAAGTCATTGAAACAAAACAGGTTTGGGGAGGTATGTGACAGTCTTTTTGAGTCAGAATCTTGAGGTAGATAGTAGGCCACATTGTTTATATTATGTAATATTTCTCATAGTTTGTGAGGACTTGTAGCTAATGCCAAAAGAGTAACAGCTTATGTTCTAAAGAGCAACTTGTGTACAATTACTGGAAGCAGGACGTGGTTGACATGGGGATACTGCATTGTTGAAAGCAGAGAGTCACCAAGGAAGGGGCATTCAGGGAAAACAGTGCAGTTTTGTGCCTGCATGAGGATTATGGCTGGAGGCGGCCCCTTAAACATCCCTGCTGAGTTTCTGGAACTCTTGTCATACTTGCAGCTCCTCCAACTGGAATGAATGCTAAGCAACTGGAGTTTATAAAGTCTTACGTAGTCTTCAAGTTCAATGATATGGCAAGTTATAGTTAGGAATGTTCAGAGGGAAAAAGATCAATGTTTCATTTTATATGGGGCAGCCAGAATCAGTTTGCTTATTTCAAAGCCTCTTTTGAGTTCACACTTATTTTGCCAGTGGGTTGGCACAATCTGTAACTACATTCAATTCATCATGTACCTAGGAAAAAATCAGCCTCTTCTTAAAATTGGTGTAGTAAGAGATGATACAGAATCTATTACATATAACTGAATCTTTTTTTTCTGCCTAAAAGTATATTTGAGAATTGAGTTCATTTAGTTAAAAAAAAAAAAAAAGAATAATTTATTCAGTGCTTTACACTTTTCAAAGTGTTCTCAATATCTCTTTTTTTACTCATAACAATCCAAGGAGGAAGGTAGGATAAGAACTAAAATTCAATCAAATATGCTAAAAACCAAAAGTAGCTAAAACCCCTACATGATTAAGTCCACCTTTTACTTTTCCCCTAGACTCTGAAGACTCTTAGACAGTAACTCTGAAGAGCTCTGTGGTTTACCTGTGCAATTCAATAGAACGTTATTTTACATAAAAAAAAATCTTGCTAATTTGGTACCTTTTCAGAGGCTTACTTTACCCAACTTTACCCAAACAGGAGCCATATGTGAGGCATCAAAGGTGACCCAGGTACTGTTACGAAGTGGCTCCTCTAAGAGTCAATATTCTAAAATCTGTGTGTCACTTTCAAATAGCCAACCAAGGGTATAAGTTCTCTCTCTTTGATCATTTGTTTTCAGCTCAACAGCTGAGTCACCAAGGATGAAAATATTTCTGGGAATTTAAAGTGCTTCCTTACAACTAACAAGCACCTGCTCTCATAGGTGAGGATGGTGTGCAAAGGGCAAAACTGAACAAAGCCTGAAACAGAACGTCCTAAATCTCACTTGTTTCAACTGTAAATCATAAGTTGATAATTCTGGAGTTTTCGATTAGAACCTTAGAGAAAATATCCATGAGATCAAACATAAAACATCCTCATGGAAGTCCATGGAAGGTCAGATGAGTAAAACTCCTGCCACTCATTTCTCCCCCCACCATATTTCTGTCTATAATCTTTATGAAAATGTTTTGTAGACTCTGCTAACTACAGCTCAGCATCCTAAATAAGGAGAGAGCATTTGGCCCGTGTCCTGAAACGAGAGTCACCATGTAGCCTTAGTCAAAGCCTTTTAACTTCTACTCACCATCCTTTTGACATCTGTAAAATTGGGATTTTTACAATTTTAGCTCACCTTTGGCTGTATTAAGATCATATAGGATAAAATATGTAAAATTATTTTTCAAACTTCAGACCACTGTACAAACAGAAGACTATTATTTCTATAAAATGCTTACAAAATGCCACCCAGGCAGCCCATAATAGAACACTTTGGGCCTTCACAGTTGCTGTTTGGAGCACTTGTCTCATAGCCTCTCACTTTTTCCACCATTGCTCACTTCTTTCTACTCCTTTCTTGCATCAACCTGGCCCTTGACCTTCTAGGCATTGTCTCATGCTTCTGGCTTTGGCTTTGTGACAGAGTTGACTTACCCGTGTTGACGTTTGGCACACATCCTACCTGACCAAGTTCTGGTCTCCAGGACCCCATCCTTGTATCAGCAGGTTTTGCTAGTGCCTCTCTGAGGATTTGCCCCCGAAGGAGGAAGGGAACATATCCTTCGCTCTCACCTCCTGACTCCCATGCCCATTTCCTAGGTTCTGGCCAAGAGGCTTTGCATGAGGACAAAGGAAAATCCTGTGGGACACATCTACGGGTGGAAGGGACCTTGTCGCTCGCCACAAGGGTCAAGAGTGGGACAACCATGAATCAGCATATTGTGGAGGCACATGGGGCTGCACCCCTCTCCGCTTCACCAGCTCCCATCCTGGGGCTCACTCGCAGATGCCTTGGGGACCAGGGGGCAGAGAACCACTTCTCCCCATCCTATGAGGGCGGATGACCTTCCTATGGCCAGGAAAGAGAATGCAGCCCACTGTCTGTGTGTTCTGACCCTTTGTGCTGACAAGCTCCTTAGCAAAAATAGTCTCAAAGGAGAGCTTGGAGAGGTCAGACTGTTTCTAAGATTCAAAGTCAGCGCAATTAGTCACAACACACCTGGGAAAACCCTTGACAGAACCCTTGAACCTCTGCAGAGCAGGATTTTTTTAATTCTCGCAAGAGATGGAGTGAAAGGGAAAAAGGACATATCAGGTGCCAGCATGTGCCAGGCACTGCAAAGGATGCTTGACAACGTGACCTTTGACAACGTGACCTCATGTAATATTTGCACCAGTTTTGCAAGGCAGCTGATGAAATCTGTCATTTGTGGCCACCCAGTATGTTATGAACACCATCCTGATATTTTCATAATTTCCCATGTTATCAATTCTGCCTTCCAACATAATTCCAGAAATCTGGCTACTCCAGCCTCCCTTCCAACTACAGTGCAGGCAGGAGACCTCAGTCAGGCCCACCAATCAGCTGCACCTGCATGAGACTTCCTTTTGGAAGTGAGCTGCATGCGAGTGAAGGCTTGTTGGGTCGTTTGTATTGCTGGTGTGGGTGACAGCAGAAGAGTCCTGTTTTAGATGTTGTAATTACAGTTGTAGGAAGGTGGAGCCAGGAGTGGCAAGCTCCTCATGGGGGCCCTCCTGCAGTATGGCTTTCATTATTGTTTTGAGACCTTAACCTAGAGTCTATTTCTCTAGCCCTCCCAGCAATTCTGAGCTTCACATTCATGTGCTTTAATAATTTCCTTTTTGCAGTAAGCGAAAACTGACCACAGAGGTTAAGCAACTTTCCAAATGTCACACAGTTAGTTAGAGATGAGCTGAAAATGGAAACAGTTAGTTAGAGATGAGCTGAAAATGGAAACAGCGTCGTCTCCACAAGACGCTAAACTTGTTCACTGACATATATTGATCTGATTTTATCCATCCTCGCATATGTACTGTCATATTTAGCTTATTGACTCAGCCTTCTTTCCTCAAGGCTAGAGACTGAGAATGTGACCATCAAAGCATCATGATCGCGGTGATAAAAAGGGCAGTTCTGGGCTTCCCTGGTGGCGCAGTGGTTGGGAGTCCGCCTGCCGATGCAGGGGACGCGGG
>NW_006793498.1:2480477-2503535 GCF_000442215.2 Lipotes vexillifer | reverse complement strand
CTGCCGATGCAGGGGACGGAGCGGCTGGGCCCGTGAGCCATGGCCGCTGAGCCTGCGCGTCCGGAGCCTGTGCTCCGCAACGGGAGAGGCCACAACAGTGAGAGGCCCGCATACTGCAAAAAAAAAAAAAAAAAAAAGGGCAGTTCTGTGGAGTATTACAGTGACTACCCTTGGCACAAGCACTGAAGTGCTGCAACACGCTCTCAGCTGAAATGACCCTCAGTGACGCAGATGTGTTCCTCCAGTGCTGGGTTATGCACTCTGTGACACGCTCTGAGTCACTTCAAGGCATGCGTGTGTCACTGAATAGAATCCGCAGCTCTTTATCAGACAGAACCACATTGCTTAGGATTATCTCGAGCCGCAAGGGCCAGTGGGCTTGCTAGTGACTCACAAGAGAGCCAGGAGGGCGGAAGTGAGACCTTATACCATGACTTGTTTCACTGCTCCTGTGTGGTTTTCGTATATGCTTTTTTTGTACTTTTTGATCCAGACACCTAAGTGATGACAAAGCAAGTGGCCCTTTTGGGAACACGCACTGGGAGATATAAAGGGATATGCATGCAATACATGGGCTGGCAGAAATTAACAGTCCCCAAATTGAAATATGTTCATTGTGCCCAGGAACCTGTGAATTATATAGAACAACTGTTTAATCTTAGCCTAATATCTCCCACCCATCTGCTGGTATGTTCAGAGAATGAAATTGGCTTTGATATCCTTCTAAGGAGCCCCACTGGGAAGCAAATCTGCTGAAAAACGTCCTCACACATCAAAGAGTAAAACATTTTCAAATTATCAGCTTCTCGTCATTATCCATGTCTTCCATTATACATGCTGCACGCACACTGGGCTTTAATATTAGGTCTGAAATAACGGTATCTACTAACTTTCCTCTTCACCTGCTTCATTAGAATATACCTAACATGCAGTTATGTTTGCATTTTGATGCAAACTATTATATATAGAATGGATAAACACCAAGGTCCTATTGTATAGCACAGGGAACTATAGTCAATATCCTGTAATAACCTATAATGGAAAAGAATATGAAAAAGCATGTGTGTATATATGTGTGTATATACATATATATATATATACACACACACACACACATATATGTAACTGAATCACTTTACTGTACACCAGAAACTAACACAACATTGTAAATCAACTATATTTTAAAAAAATAATAACATTTGCTTTTTACTTTGGTTCTAAGCTACTGCATCTGCCACTAGATTTTAGCCTGATTTCAAGCTTTTTACAAGAGGAAGTGAATTAAGTTAGCAATTATTGCAAGTTTCAAGGTATGAATTGTATGTGTGAAGCCATGCAGGCTAAAAATGGGATGTGTACAAACCACTGATGTGTACAAACCATTTGAATTATTATTTCAAATGAAGTCTTACTCAAAACCCCAATATATAAAAGAGATATAAGGGGTATTTTTACAAGGATATACACTTTAAATGTGTAAATTTACTTGTTTAAACATCAATCGATGGCAACGGTGTAGCCATCTTGACATACACAAAAATTTGAAACCATGAATGTGATCGACAGTTACAGTCTTATATTAGTATCTACATCCAATATATTCCTATATATTTTGGGTTGCACAGTAATAAGAAAAATGTAATTCACACAGATAAGCATTATAAATGTGGACATTTTAACAGCTTGCTTTGAAACCTCAATATATTAGTCAGTAATCTTGATTCTAAAACTTTAAATAAGAGTACTATGAAATTGTGTTTCAAGGTTGAAACTTACGAACATAAAAGTCAAACCAAAAGCACCCAAAACTGAAATGTGCCAAAATATTATAATACAGTATCATTGTATTATATCATGCAACCCACCACATGTTCATCTGTTATTACACAATTCATGATTATTCAGTGTCAAGGACACAGACTGAGAATCTATGTCTAAGCATCCTTTGGTGTTTAATTTATTGAGGCTTATGTGTGACATAAACAATTATTTCCTTGTACATTTACATGTAAAAAGAAATGTACAGACCCAAATTTGCATTAAAGTACTACACCTTCCCCAATCTAACACTTTTACAGAAAGTTCACAGTTCACTTATTTGTAGCAATGGTAGACGTTTTAGTTCAAGTCTTGAGTGTGACAGTACACACACACACACACACACACACAGAGAGACTTTACCAGCACCACGTGTTAACAAGTTAGAGGTTTTCCTCATGTTAAAAATGTAATATAACCTGTTACACGACATAGTGATTGGTATTTCTATACCTTTCAAACTGATTACCATGATAAATCTAGTTACAATACAAAGATATTACGTAGTTATTGACTATATTCTCCACACTGTACCTTTCATACCTGTGACTCATTTATTTGACAACTGGAAGTTTGTACCTCTTAGTCTCCCTCACCTATTTTTTTCTTCCCTTTACTCCCCTCCCTCACCTCTGGCAACCACCTGTTTTTTTCTCTGTATCTATAACTTTATTTCTGTTTTGTTATGTTTGTTCGTTTGTCTCTTTAGATTCCACATATAAGTGAAACCATACAGTATTTATCTTTGTCTGACATTTCACTAAGCATAATACCCTCTAGGTCCATCAGTGTTGTCACAAATGGCAAGGTTTCATTGTTTTTCAAGGCTGAGTAATATTCGTGTGTGTGTGTGTGTGTGTGTGTGTGTGTGTGTGTGTGTGTGACATCTTCTTTATCAATTCACCTATCTGTGGACACTTAGATTGCATATCTTGGCTATTGTAAATAATGCTGCAATCAACACTGGGGTGCATATATCTTTTTAAATTAGTGTTTTTGGTGGGGTTTGTTTTTTTTTTTTTTGACTAAATACCCAAGAGTATAATTGCTGAATCTTATGGTAGTTCTATTTTTTTAATTTTTTGAGGAACCTCCATACTGTTTTTATATGGGCTGCACCAACTTATATTCCCACTAACAGTACATGAGGGTTCCCTTTCCTCTGCATCCTCACCAACACTTATTATTTGCCGTCTTTTTGACGACAGCCATTCTGACAGGTGTGACGTGATATCTCATTGTAGTTCTGATTTGCATTTCCCTGATGATTAGTGATGTTGTGTACCTTTTCATGTGCCCGTTGGCCATCTGTATGTCTTCCTTAGAAAAATGTCTATCCAGATTCTCTGCCCTTTTTTTTTTTTTTCCGGTACGCGGGCGTCTCACTGTTGAGGCCTCTCCCATTGCGGAGCACAGGCTCTGGACGCACAGGCTCAGCGGCCATGGCTCATGGGCCCAGCCGCTCTGCGGCATGTGGGATCTTCCCGGACTGGGGCACGAACCCACGTCCCCTGCATCGGTAGGCGGACTCTCAACCACTGCGCCACCAGGGAAGCCCTCTCTACCCATTTTTAAATCAGACTGTTTGGGGTTTTGATGTTGAACTGTATGCGTTCTTTGCATATTCTGAAAAAATGTAATATATCACCTATGAGCAGTGGCTCAATGTTTTTAAATTGTGATTTTAAAATATTAAATTTGGGACTTCCCTGGCGGTCCAGGAGTTAGGTCTTCACCTTCCAAGGTAGAGGGTGCAGGTTTGATCCCTCATCAGGGAGCTAAAATCCCACATGCCTCATGGCCAAAAAACAAAACATAAAACAGAATCAATATTGTAACAAATTCAATAAAAGACTTTAAAAATGGCCCACATTTAAAAAAATCTTTAAGAAATAAAATAAAATAAAATATTAAATTTAATCAAACATTTACCAAACCTTCAAAATTTCTGGAAAACTTACAGTGTCTCTGAACTCTGAAAACCACTGTCATAAATCAAATTGTTTATGCCAAAAAAATCAATAGATTGAAATAAAGGATTAAAGAGAGAAAGCAGACTCTTTGTCACCATGACCATAGATATGGTCAAAGTGGAAGTAACACAATCCATGTGTCCAGTCCATCAGGAGGATTCAAACACGGATGGGTTTGATGGATCTAGTGCATCCCTGTAACCCTCCATGTGAGATCAACCATGGCAGAAACTGCTGGGAACTGAGTTTCAAGCTACACATGCTGCTAGCGTTCATGTAAACATGTTCAAAAGTTGTCAGTACATATAAAGAAATTCTTATCCATAAAACAGTTTTTGGCCCAGAATCATGGTCCCAATCTGTAGATTATTTACTCTCCTTCCAAAAAAGTCTGAGAAGGGGTCATACATTTTGAGAGCTCTCATATGGGTAGAATATATCCATTCTGTGCATGGAACACATGTTCTCCCTCTGTTACCACAGAGAAACTACTGTCTTAGAGTTATCTTCAGTGGAGATTTATTTTCCTTAATAAGGTCATTTTTTCCTTTGAAACTGAATATAAATCAAGTTTGTCCAACAGTCCAGTGTATATAAGGGACTAAAATGATCAAAAGATGTATTTGTCTTCATAAACAAAATGAAAAGACAACCCACAGAATGGGAGAAAATATTTGCAAATGATACAACTGACAAGGGATTAATCTCCAGAATATACAAATAGCTCATGCAGCTCAATATCAGAAAAAACAAACAACCCAATCAAAAACTGGGCAGAAGATCTAAACAGACATTTCTCCAAAGAAGTCATACAGATGGCCAAAAAGCATATGAAGATGCTCAACATCACTAATTATTAGAGAAATGCAAACCAAAACTACAATGAAGTATCACCGTCAGAATGGCCATCACCAAAAGTCTACAAATAATATATGCTGGAGAGGGTGTGGAGTAAAGGAAACCCTCCTACACTGTTGGTGGGAATGAAAATTGGTGTCGCCACTATGGAGAATAGTATGGAGGTTCCTTAACAAACTAAAAATAGAGCTATCATATGATCCAGCAATCCCACTCCTGGGTATATATCCAGAGAAAACCATACTTTTAAAAGATAAATGCACCCCTATGCTCATTGCAGCACTGTTTACAATAGCCAAGACATGGTAGCAACCTAAATGTCCATCAACAGATGAACTGATAAAGAAGATGTGGTACATATATATCGATACAATGGAATATTACTCAGCCATAAAAAAAGGATGAAATAATGCTATTTGCAGCAACATGGATGAACCTAGAGATTATCATACTACGTGAAGTCAGTCACACAGAGAAAGACAAACACCATATCCTATCACTTATATGTAGAATCTAAAAATAATGGTACAAATGAACTTATTTACAAAACAGAAACAGACTCATAGACTTAGAGACCAAATTTATGCTTACCAAAGGGGAAAGGTGGGGAGAAGAATTAAATTAGGAGATTGGGATTAACATATACCTTCTACTATATATAAAATAGATAATCAACAAGGACCTACTGTATAGCACAGGGAACTCTACTCAATATTCTGTAATAACCTATATGGGAAAAGAATCTGAAAATGAATGGATATATGTATATGTATAACTGAATCACTTTGCTGTACACATAAAACAACATTGTGAATCAACCCTACTCCAATATAAAATAAAAATTAAATTAAAAAAATTAAATTAACAAAATATAAAGAAAACAAAAACAATGTATCTGCCTTAACAATGATCCCCACGAACATATGAGACTGATCAGAGGTGAGAATACCAATGGGAAGATGAAGCCTACCAAATATGTTTGCCTTTTAGTAACCGAGGCAGTATTTTGAAAATGGCTGAGGAACTTTGTGGTGGAAGGTCCATAAGTCATTTGGTGCCCTGTCCGTGTGAAGTGTGTAAGCAACACTGACTTTTTGGCAGGATAGAGACATACTTTGACATTTTTAGTGACTACAAAGATTCATAATGTCACAGTACTCCTTTAGTTCATTTCCCTCAGAACTCTGCTTGTTTTCAGTACATCTCGTGTTTAAATGAATTCCTATTCTGACTCCAAACCCCTGCCCCACTTATTTCTGGCAGCATTAAATATAATTTCACTGTTTCACAATTTTTAACTCACTAAATCTGCAGGCTTGAGAGAGAGAGATGAAAGTTGCTGCTTCAGAATTTTCTGAGGAACCAAGCAGAATGCAAGTCCTATACAATGTCAGGCAATCCTGCCAAAGAAAGGAGCTCCTTGTTGTTAAAGAAAGGTTGGGATTTCCCCTGGAAGCGTGGCCATGTGTTCTCGGCCCAATGAACACAACTGCAGAAGGACTTCATCCAGGCTCAGATTTGAAGGCCAGGACCAACGTGGGCCTGAGAAGTATGAGGAGTGTGGGCTGTCTTAGATGGAACCAAGCAGGAGATTTCAACTCTGTTGCTTGGAACTTCTCATTACAAAAGACCCCTGGAATTCTGATAAGAAGGGGTGAAACTCTAGTTAGAGATTTCCATCACTTTCAGTTGGGCCCAATTAAGCAGAGATTAACCTCAGAGACACTCAGGATAGCTTGGCAAATTTCCCCAAAAGTCTAGGAGCAAGTATTGGTCTTAAACATAGGACTGATGAAACAAAACCCTCAACTCATGAAAATTTACAATGCACAATGCACAGAAAGCCCTTGATAGACAGACACTACTGAGAAAAAGGAAAGTGGTCTTATTCTTCTCTTCAACCATTTGAGGCCTGAATGTGGTTAACAAGAAAAAGAAAAAAAAAAAGATGGAGCACAAATTTTTCATTTTTTAATTCAATACCAAACCAAAATTTATTTCAAACAGACTCTTTCAGGAGCAAGAAACTTGGGATCTTTTATCACCCTAGTTCTTCCTAATGAATAAAGGCTCATGAATTCAACAAAAGCATCTTAAAATCGTAAATATTCTTAGGAAATACTAAGTACTTGAGAATTTTTTTCCTAAATATTTCCTAAATGCTTAGGAAACCTCAAATCCTATGACCCACAAGCCAGTTGCTGTTTGTCTCAAATGAAAACATTTGAACCTCTGCATTTTTAATGTGTGTGTCTTCCTTCACAAGCTTGTCCTGGTAATGCTCTCAATATGTTACCCAGAATTACTAAATTTCCCTATCACAAATCGGCTTTCATAAGAGCAAAGGAGGCCTTGGTCAGTGATGGCATGCTGGTCCAGAAAGAGCACTAACTTAGTAATCAAATGATCTAAGAGACACAGTTCCATCACTTAGCTGAGTGGCCCTGGGCAGATTCCTTAACTTCTCTGATACTTGATTTTCTTCTCTGAATATTGAGAAGATTGACTAAGATGGCCTTTTAGGTTCCCTTTAAAGTTCTGTACCGCTTTGACTTATGCTATTCCCTCATTTGAAAAATACAGAAGATAATGGCTACCCTGATTGTTTCACAGGATGTTTAGAAAAATATGTAAAATGCAGAGGGTAGCAAAGCCTGCATATATTCTGGACCAAATATATAAGCCAAGTCTCATACTATGTATGCATTTTATATACAATACATCAAAGAACCTGGCCAATATTAAGTGGAATATGCTGTTTACCCACCATCTTGCTCTACCCTCTAAGCTACCCATATTTCTTTGGAAGTCACTGCCTCTTCTTTGTGTTAGAGTGAGGAGTGGGAATCCAAAAGGCATTTATGGATGTGAAACTCAATCTGCTGAATGTAAAAAATACCATAATGCAAAGTGTAATTATAATGTGTTTGGAAAGACAACATAAGAAATTTGTATATCATGGATCCAGTAATGGGGAGATTCCTTTAAGCTAGAACTGTAATTTTTCTTCCATAAATAAATCTTTAGATGTAGCACATATTAAATTAATATAGTTTTCCCCCTGACCTCAAAAATCATGGTTTTAAGCTGAGAGAAACCAAAGAAATAATTTAATTCAATGCTCTCATTTTGGAAATAAATTGCGACTCAGAATGCTTAACAGCTTGCACAAGGCTATAGGACTATAGTGGTGGTGCTGGGACTCATATGCTACTCTTCTGATCCTCAGTCTACTGCTCATTCTGTTACAGGAGAGGAGGAGCACAGAGTACTGAGAGGAAGGCGAGAGTAGTAGTTTTTATAATAAACCATAATTTTGGTTCCCTATGATCCTATCTTCTTTGAAGCTAAGCTAATACCAGCTATTTTCCCTTTTTTGTCCTTTAGCTGGTCCCTAGAGCACTAAAGAAGGAAGCACTGTGGTGCCCAGTGCAGCAGCCCTGATTCCAGCATTAACTAGTCTCCTGAGACAGAACACAACTTCATCACAGCCTGACATTTAAATGAGCCCACCAAATCCCCAAATTCTAACATTAAAATCATTGAGAAATGTCTAAATTTGCATTGAATATATTTTCAGTAAAGCCTAATGTTGGCATGAGCTAAAGGTAGCTCATAGCCTCCCCTTTCCCTTGATTTCATGGTTTTAAAAATAAAAAAGAGGCTTTTTAGAAAAAAAAAATAATACAAGCTATTTACCAAAATACTGCAACTAGCCAGATTCTTCTGGTTAAATCCACAAGCTATTTAAGCATATACTTAAATAAAAAACTGGACAGAATATTTTAAAGTAATTATACTTTAGTCTGCTTTTGCAACCAAAGTACGTCTGATAAGACATAAGGAAATTCTGTACAAGGGTGAAATTTTACCATGGTTGGAAGGAGCATTTTCCAAATGAAGAATATTAATATCTGAGTTAATGGAAAAAAGAGGAGAAAACAGTGTCAGGTAAGCTTGGAACTGTGACTGTAAGTTTTCAGATGACAAGTAAGGAGCTGAGATGGCTAATTATTATCAAGGAGGTGTAATTAAAATATTAACTCATGAAGTGTGATTATAGAGTGCAAGCCTACGCAAAGCTGCATATTTTTCTATACGTTGAGACATGAAAAGTTACTTTTATCATTATTATTATTATTGATAGAATGATAAGATGACATTACAGAAATAGGTTGAGTGAGTCTCTCTACTCCCAAATGTAGTCCTATTCTGCCTTTCATGGAGAAATTCTAGTGTAACACCAGGTCATTGGGGCAAATTTCTAGTATGCCCAAAACTTTGAATAATCTAATCATTACCTTCCACTTTCACAGCCCCCAGAATGCTAGCATTTTTTGCATTGAGCCTACTCTAGGATCTTTCCTATAGATGCAAATTTTTATAAAGCACATATTAAGATATTTATACAAGTTTATCAGAATCCATTGAGGAAAGAAAGACGTGGGTTTGACACCCACATATAGCCTGTTAAGCACAGTGAGGTAAATAATTTTAAAACTTTTGAAAATTTTAAAAGATGATTTTTCACATGTAGAGGAATAAAGAAACAATTACTGAGAGATAAATAAAGATGATTTTTCATCAAAATGTGGATCAAGATTCAAAGGTTTAGGTTTGTATTTCTCTAATAATTAGCGATGTTGAGCATCTTTTCATGTGCCTGTTGCCCATCTGTATGTATTCTTTGGGAAAATGTTCAAGTCTTTTGTCCGTTTTTGATTGAATTTTTAAAAAAATTTTCAGTCATATGAGCTGTTTGTATATTTTGGATATTAACCCCTTGTCAGTTGTGTCATTTGCAAATGTTTTCTCCAATTCTGTAGGTTGTCTTTTCATTTTGCTGATGGTTCCCTTTGCTGTCCAAAAGCTTTTAATTTGTTTATTTTTGCTTTTTTATCTTTTCCTTAAGAGAATGATCCAAGAAAATATTGCTACGATTTATGTCAAAAAGTGTTCCACCTGTGTTCTCTTCTAGTTTTGTGGATCAAGGTATTACATTTAAGTCTTTAAACCATTTTGAGTTTATTTTTGTACACGGTGTGAGGGAATGTTCTAATCTCATTGTTTTACGTGTGGCTGTCCAATTTTCCCAGCACCACTTGTTGAAGAGACGGCCTTTTCTCCACTATATGTAACTGACTCCTTTGTTATAGATTAATTGACCATAGGTACATGGGTTTATTTCTGGACTTTCGAATCTACGTGTCTGTTTTTGTGCCAATGCCATGCTCTTTTTGGTTACTATAGCTTTGTAGTATAGTCTGAAGTCTGGGAGGGTTATCTACAGGTTTGTTCTTTTTTCTCGGGATTACTATGACAATTTAGGGTCTTTTGTGGTTCCATATAAATTTTAGAATTACTTGTTCTAAGTTCTGTGAAAAACGTCCAAGGTGTTTTGATAGGGGTTACATTAAATCTGTACACTGCTTTGGATAGTGTGGCCATTTTAATAATATTAATTCTTCCAACCAAGAGCATGGGATGTCTTTCCATTTCTTTGAATCATCTTCCATTTCCTTCATAGTACTTCAGAGTATAGGTCTTTCATTTCCTTGGTTAAGGTTAAATTTATTCCTAGATATTTTTTGAAGCAATTTTAAACAGGATTTTTTTTTTTTTTACTTTCTCTTTCTGATATTTCATTATTAGTTACAGAAATGCACTATACACTAGACTTCTTATCCTGCAAAATTTCTGAATTCATTTATTAGTTCTAATAGTTTTGGGGTAAAGACTTCAGGGTTTTCTATACGGGGTGTCATGTCATCTACAAATAGTGAGCTTTACCTCTTCCCTTTCAATTTGGATATTTTCATTTCTTTTCCTTTCTGATTGCTGTGGCTAGGACTTCCAATACTCTGTTAAATAGAAGTGGTGAGAGTGGGCATTCTTGTCTTGTTCCTGAATTTAGCAGGAAGGCTTTCAGCTTTTCACCATTGAGTATTATGTTGGCTATGGGCTTGTCATAAATGGCCTTTATTATGTTGAGATATGTTCCCTCTATACTCACTTTGATAGTTGTCTTCTTCCACATAAGGCAGATCTACTTTTTTGCAGAAAAGGAAAAATTGATAATGTAGTCAAATGTCCAAATAGATGCTATCAAAGCTTATTAAGACAGAAAAAATAACATATTAGCCCTGGGACTGTCATTATTTTTCCCCAAAATTATTTTTTACCAAATATAATGCACTGGAACATATAAAATGTCCCTTCTATGGTTTAATCTTTACAAACACACATATTCTTCAATTATATACTTCTTGTAATACAGCCATTTGCTGAGATTTGTGTTTACTCAAGACTTGCTTCCTAACCTCAGGATTATCCACATCTTTAAGGCTCATTTTGTTGAATATGAGGAGTTATTTTAGGTGTGATATACAAGGTCAACTCTCAGAGGAATAGTTCTTTGCCCCTATTACTCCAGTTTATATAGAATCATTGTCTGAGGGAGTTGAATGGTCTAAAACATAATTCCAGAAACAGTCCAGTTGATAGGGCTCCTAACTAACTCTTCTGGGCCTGGAACCATATGAGATTTCACTTTGAGTTTCTAGAGAGAGCTGAAGCTTGAGAAATGTGCAAGTTGCCCTTACTCAAGAGAAGGATTCATGACTTTTTATACCAAGATTATATATCCCCTGAGTATGAGGAAAAGAACAGCTGGTTACTGGAGAGGGTAAAGATGTTAGGATTAGAGGCTAGAAAATGTGGATTTCAAGGATATCTGGGTCGGTAACCAAATGCAGCTCAAGGTCTTTATGTCTTAAATGAAAAGCAAGGTACAGGAAGCAAGAATGAAATCATCTTAGATAGAAATAGACACCCATTCCAATTTGTAAATTTTAATAAATTTAAACTCCCCTAAAGTCCAAAATATCAGCTATGTGACACAAGTTGAAGGGAGTCTATTTTAAAAAACAAGAGATGATAGTGGATGGGCACATGCTTTGTGTTCTGCAACACCAAGACACATCTTCTCTCACAAATTAAAAGAGAGAGAGAGAGACAGAGAGAGAGAGAGAGAGAGAGAGAGAGAGGGAGAGGAAAAATAAACACTGAAAGAATGAGAATGAATAAATGAAACATTTTAACAGATATTTGGAAGTCAGAAAAAGAGGGCAAGTTAATGCATGGAGTGGACAGAGCCACTGAAGCCTTGAGTATGCCCAGAAGAAGCTACAAAGTGAAAGGAAGTCAATTAGCTTCACAGAATTCTGGAGCATCTCTGAGCTGAGAATCACCAGGTATAGCAATGAACAAGAGGAAAAAGTCGGACTGAAAACAAGAGGAATGTTAATAAATATGTACTGCAGACCACTAAACCAAATTTCATTCATTCATAATGGTACTAATAAAAAGGGCAAACTAATTGTTCACCTTTGAAGATTGCTAGGACACCAAATCATTATTCAGAAAAATCATAAACGAAGAAAAAAATCAAATACCCAAATAGTAGTTTAGAGAAAATTCTTGTTTATAGTAGAATTTCAATTAATAAAAGCAGAAGAAATGAGAGAATTAGAAAATCACTATTTAAAAACCCCTGATAAAAGAATGAATCTGTGCAATTACCATCAATAACTATGAAAACCATTAAGCCTGTGAGGAAACTTTAGAGTGAACAGATTAGGCTGACATCATCTGATCCCACTGCAATGTCATATTATCACTGAAAGGCAAGACATCATGGGCCTCTTTCTGTGATGCAGTGGGAAATACACATTTCCACCAAAGAAATGTTCTTGCCCATAAACAAAACAAAGCAAAACAAAAGTCTGAATTTAAGCTAGTGTCTCCATATATGTGGCAGGTAGATGACGTTAAAAGACACTGTGAGGATGCAGAGTCAAATTCAGAATTTTAGATATTCAGTAAGGTAAAATATCTAGTTCATTCCAGCAATAAATGACATGATGAAAAGAGTCTTAAGAGACCTGTCAACCAAAGGCAATGTGTAGTCCTTGCTTGGATCCTGATTTAAACAAAGCAATTATAAAGAGACATTTTCACACAGTCACGAAAAATAAGCAGGGACTAGTGTTGGAGGGAGTCATTGAGAGGATGTGACCACCAGTTGACCCAAAGACTGACCCCACCAACCAGAGGCTCCTTACCCCATCCCCGTTCCTTGGAATGTACATTCTGCCCACTGTTTCCACACTACAGGACACTTCAACGGCACAGCCTTAAGATGATACTGTGTTACTGAGACAATCTGGACTATGTATGTGACTGAATCTTATTAAGGCCTCTATGTACTCTTAAGATTCTGGCCGGGGGTATAGAGGTCTAACTTATCTTGAAGCCGCCCAAGACAAGTCTCTTAGGTAAGTTCTCTTGCTTATTAAAGCTGCCACCTACTAATCTGGAGCGGGCTGCCTCTTTCTTCGACCTCTCCTTGCTCTCCACATTCAAGGACCAGTTTCTGATTTCACCTGGGGAACTCTGAGGTTTCAAACCAACAACTAGATATTAGATAATGTTAAGGAATTAATATTAAGAGTTCTAAGAGAGATAATGAAGTTTTTTAATGTGTCACTATCTTTAGAGGTATGCACATACTGGACATACAGGTGAAATTATACAGTGTATAGTAATTTAAATATTTCTCAGTGGAAAAAGGTAGTGTGGGGCTTCCCTGGTGGCGCAGTGGTTGAGAATCCGCCTGCTAATGCAGGGGACACGGGTTCGAGCCCCGGTCTGGGAGGATCCCACATGCCGCAGAGCAACTGGGCCCGTGAGCCACAACTACTGAGCCTGCGCGTCTGGAGCCTGTGCTCCGCAACAGGAGAGGCCGTGATAGTGAGAGGCCTGCGCACCGCGATGAAGAATGGCCCCCACTTGCCACAACTAGAGAAAGCCCTCGCACAGAAACTAAGACCCAACACAGCAAAAATTAATTAATTAATTAATTTTTAAAAAAAGGTAGTGTGGTATGAGTGAAACTAGATTGGCAAAATATTGATAATTATCGAAGCTGGCTGCTGATTAATGAGGGCTGATTATTCTTGTAGTTTTCTAATGTTTTAAGTTTTACAATAAAAATACTTTTAAAATATTGCTTTGATTATTGTACACTAGGAAACCTGTAAGCAATGATAAGAATTACATATTTAATGGAGAAAACATTCTGAGTAAAACACTGAAAGATTTCTGTTTCTTAGTGTCCTGATTTTTTTTCTGGTTCATTAATATAATTCAGGCTAATCATACTCTAAAACAATTAGGTGGGTACTGTTAAATTTGCTACCATCCAAATGAAAGTTTCTTGGAAATATTAGTGTTTGATATAAAACTTGTTAGATTCAGGTTTGGCTGTATATATTCAGTCCCATGGTGAGGCAGAAGGAGCATAGCCCTAGAGACAGACTGACGTAGCCTTGTCTACATGCACTCCTATGAACTGTTAAATTGACTTCTTTATCCCTATATATGTAGGTGAGAATCAAACTAGATATGTACACTAATATGTATAAAATAGATTACTAAGAACCTGCTATATAAAAATTAAATTAAATAAAAGTCAAAAAATATTTAAAAAAAGAAGTGGAGAATTCAAAAACAAAATGATATGTAAAGATCTCAGGCATACTGTAATGTCAACTACATCTAAATTTTCCTATATTCACTTTTCTATTTCCTATACCATTTTCATTTTCACATTATGAAAATTCAGTTGTAAATGTAATTTTTAAATTTTTACTATGTCTATTAAGACAAAACACTAACTCAAAAGGCCAAAAGACACATTTCTGTAGCTCAAACACACAATTTAAAGCTTGTTCTTACAATGTTCATGTTCCTCTTTAGTTCCTCATGCATTTCTCCTAAAATACAGAACAAAGTATTTCTCAAAAAAAATGCTTTTTAAATTACATTCTGCCTTATTTTATTCAGTAAAAGAAATCCCATTTTTAATTACCCTAAAACCTGTGCCTTACCAGCTTTAATCACTTGCACTATGCTTAATGAAGAAAATGAGGTATATAAGTGAACAACCACCAACTTTCAGATGCTAAGAGAACTTAAAAAACGACACGCCTCCATTAGATAGGTATCAATTCCTGTAGGACATTGTATGAGGATTATACAAGACAATTAAGACAAATAATAATTCATTATCACCACCAAATACCTCAAAGTAGCACTGAGTTTTTTTAAACAAATCTTTAATCATGGTGGTAGTATGTGTATTAAGTGAACATAACAATAGCAATTAAGCCAGCCATGAATATCCTTACTGCTGGGAACTAGAGAGAAGTATTAATAAAAGCCAACACACAAAAATAATCCTGTTTGTAGCTTTCCGGAGCAACGTTATCCCACTATAACACGTTAACATCAGCTTTATAAAGACTACAAATTACTGTTAAAGAGATACAGCACATATAGATACATTTTTAAACTATGTTAACTTAAATAAAGAATAAACCAACTCATAATAAGCTATCTGTATATTGCCTGATAAATTACTTTTATGTACAATATCTCCTGTGGCTCTCAAAATTCAATTTAGTAGGCATAATTATTATTCTCATTTTCCAACTAAGTACATTGAGATTCAGAAACATAAAATTACTTGCCCAAAATAACACAGCCAGAATCCAGAAACGTAGGGTCTCAAACCCAGGCCTCTTGTCGCAAAATCTGTGCTATCAAATGTTTCATGGTGCAGTGTAATTTCCATTGACTAGTGTAAGTCTATACTGGGAGAAAACTTTCAACTGCAACATTAGAAAATTCTGGAACATCTAATGTTCTAAAAATATCATCATACTACCATAAGAATATGCGTCAGAATCTATGGCATTGAATAGGAGGCAGTGCCAAACACATGATAGTCATTTAGATGTGATTATGTCACCACTGTTCCTACTCTGTCATCGATAATTAAGCTCCCCAATTGTCCTTAGCATTGTCATTGACACAGAGTATATCATTAACTTATGTCCTTCAGGAGTGTCCAGCTTTTTTTTAAATGCACAAACTGACCTAGATGAATCCAAAATCTCTGCCATTTTGCATATCTGGTTAGAAGTATTTTGTATATCATTAAAAGCACTGGTTATACAAGGCTTCTCCTGTTACCTCTCCCCAACCCAGGTAGTAGGAAAATAGGTTGAAAGTACCCTTGATTAGCGATTTCCCACACCAACTAGGTGCAACAGTGGATGCCAGTTAGAATTCTAGAATTCAGCAAAATTCTAAGGCCTCATCAGTGAGATGATCAGTACAAAGCTCACTGCTACCAAGTTCTGAATTAAACAAGGGAATAAAGAGACTTCACATAGACTTACACACAAATTTAGTTTCTGAAACAGACCACCTAAGGAGCTGATATGGAGGTATTTCAGATATATTTGGCTTGTGGTTTATAATCCCACCTCTGAAAGAAGTTTGAAAAAAAAATTGAAACGGATCCTTCCTTCCTTTTTTTTTTTGCTTCCCCCCCATTTCTCTCTTTTGTTCTCCTTCCAAATAGTTAATAGGAATCTGGTCTTAAGTTTGTGATCAAGTAAAACTGAGGTCCCTACCAGCTCTGGAGAATATACAGATAAGGTATAATTGCCCATTTTTCCTGCACCAACAAAGACTTGCAAGGACCCTTCCACCTGCTCTACACAGTGTTTTTTTTCCCTTTGCCAAGCATGTGCTGCAACGTCCAACCTGTCGATTCTTTAAGACCTTACTTAAATCATCTCTTTTCCACAAGGTTTTCCCAGGTCCCCAGTCAAAACCAACATCTCCTTATTATCTTTACCACAGTATTATATTTGTATGAATCGCTATCTACATCTAGGTCTTCATTTCCGTATGTATATTCACATCTTCATTTCCTGTCTCACTTGACTGTAAGTCCCTAAGAACACTGTTACCACCAGTTGTGTGTAGCCTAGTGTCTGGCACTTATTATTCGTCAGACGGGACTGAAAGTCAAGTAGGCTAAAACTGTGAGTTTCCTCACTACCTATTCCGTCCAGCTGTCAATTGTATTGTGTTCTGTGAGCCTAATGATCGATTGCTAGAATTACTGAATCAAGCTCAGGCTGGATATATTCCAAATGTAATCAATGATGTCATACTGTCAGATTTCACACTGCCAAGTGATTTTGATTGAATTATCTTAAATTGTACAGAGTGTCTGTGATGTCAATTGCTCTGGAGTTACTTGCTTTGGGGCCCCAAATCTCCAGGTAGAATTTCAGAGGCCCACGTAATGTTTTATTCCTTGTTCTGCTGTCTTTCTATGTGGATATAAGCAAGTTACTTAGAATCCCTGTGCAAAACAGAAACAATAGTAGAGTACTTGTAGCCTAGCAACATCTCAAAATCATTATGTAATACTGTCTATAGTGCTTTCTGCCTGTCAGATGGAAAGGGGCTTTGTAAAAACAAGCCATTACTGGTGGTATCATTAAGGCAATACCCCGGGAAAGGTCATATCGCCCAACATTTTCCACTACTTTAGTAATTCTCTGAAAAGCTAAACTAGTCATAATTGGAAATAATTTTAATAGTGTATGTACAGGGCAACCTCAGTTAACCTACACAGAGCTATAGCCCTAAAGCAACCAGCTTTCTTCAGATTGAGAGGAAGGCCCACGTCCTTCTCAAGCTACAATTAAAACAGCAATGAATGCTTGTTAGAAGCCGATTATGTGCTAAGAACACAGCTAAACGTTTTGTGTGCAATACCTCAATTAATTCTCATAGCAAGCCTGTGGAATAGACAATACTTTTATTCCCATTTGATACATGAGAAAAATGACACTTGGAGAGCTAGGTAAATTGATGACGGCAACTCAGAAATGGTGGACACAAGATATAGATGCAGGCAATCTAACCCAAAATCCAGGATTTTAACCACTATCCTTATGCAATTAAAAGAGCAAAGGATGAGGATGATGGGAGGAAGAAAATCTGTTCCTTTTCACCTTGTGACATCAGCAAAATGTTTCATTTGATTCATGGTTTTAAGGTTGGACAGCACACAAGTTACAGAAGGAAAAGAAGTAGAGGCCACAGCTGTGGTCCTCAAAGGATGTGAGTTCCAGGAAGACTTGCTGGGGCCACAAGAAGCCTAGGCGGAAAGGTAGACCACGTCTCCAGTCATCATCTGTAAGGTGATGAGCACCTGCTTCCCGGAGTTATAGCTAACACTGCTAATACAGCACTTAGCGTGATCACTGGATCAGCCCCACCCAAATCTCTGAGTCATCAAAAGTTTCAGCTCTATTATTATTACTATTATTATTATTATTATTATTATTATTATTATTATTATTATTTTTGCGGTACGCAGGCCTCTCACTGCTGTGGCCTCTCCCGTCATGGAGCACAGCCTCCGGACGCGCAGGCTCAGCGGCCATGGTTCATGGGCCCAGCCGCTCCACGGCACGTGGGATCCTCCCAGACCGGGACACGAACCCGCGTCCAAATGGATTAAAGACCTAAATGTAAGACCAGACACTATAAAACTCTTAGAGGAAAACATAGGAAAAACACTCTCTGACATAAACCACAGCAATATCCTTTTTGACCCACCTCCTAGAGTAACAGAAATAAAAGCAAAAATAAACAAATGGGATCTAATGGAACTTAAAAGCTTTTGCACAGCAAAGGAAACTATAAACAAGACAAAAGGAAAACCCTCAGAATGGGAGAAAATATTTGCAAAGAAACAAGAAAGGATTAATCTCCAAAATTTACAAGCAGCTCTTGGAGCTCAATATCAAAAAAAACAAACAATCCAGTTAAAAAATGGGCAGAAGACCTAAACAGACATTTCACCAAGGAAGACATACAGGTGGCCAAGAGGCACATGAAAAGGTGCTCAACATCACTAATTATTAGAGAAATGCAAATCAAAACTACAATGAGGTATCACCTCACGCTGGTCAGAATGGCCATTATCAAAAAATCTAAAAACAATAAATGCTGGAGAGGGTCTGGTGAAAAGGGAACCCTCCTGCACTCTTGGTGGGAATGTAAATTGATACAGCACTATGGAGAACAGTATGGAGGTTCCTTAAAAAACTAAAAATAGAACTACCATATGACCCAGCAATCCCACTACTGGGCATATACCCTGAGAAAATCATAATTCAAAAAAAGACATGTACCCCAATGTTCAATGCAGCACTATTTACAATAGCGAGGACATGGAACCAACCTAATGTCCATCGACAGATGAATGGATAAAGAAGATGTGGCATATATATACAATGGAATATTACTCAGCCATAAAAAGAAAGTGAGTTATTTGTAGTGAGGTGGATGGATCTAGAGTCTGTCATACAGAGTGAAGTAAGTCAGAAAGAGAAAAACAAATACCATATGCTAACACATATATATGAAATCTAAAAAGAAAAAAAAATTGGTACTGATGAACCTTGTTGCAGTGCAGGAATAAACAAGTAGACATAGAAAGTGGACTTGAGGACATGGGATGGGAGGGCGAAGTGAGAGTAGCATCGACATACATACACTATCGAATGTAAAATAGTTGGCTGGTGGGAAGCAACAGCATAGCACAGGGAGATCATCTTGGTGCTTTGAGATGACCTAGAGCAGTGGGATAGGGAGGGTGGGAGGGAGATGCAAGAGGAAGGAGAAATGAGGATATATGTATATGTATAGCTGATTCACTTTGTTATAAGCAGAAACTAACACACCATCATCATAAAGCAATTATACTCCAATAAAGATGTTAAAAAAAAGAAAAAAGAGGGAGGGGACATGGGGACATGTGTATGCATATGGCTGATTCACTTAGTTGTGCAACAGAAACTAACACAGTACTATGAATCAATTATACTCCAATAAAGATTTATTAAAAAATAATATAAATAAATAAATAAAAGCTGTTGGTTTTTTCATTTCTTTGTTAGTCAAATTCTACTATTTTTATTATATGTGTTATGAATAATCTATGTTGGCATTAGAGTATAGAATATATTAAGTTATGTTTAAAATTACTTGAGTAGATTCTTGCTACTACATTACAACTGGTTTTTAAAGAAATACTGTAAATATCCAGTTATATTGGAGCCATGGTTAGTAATTACTATTAATTTTCAAAGATTCAAAAATTGCAAAACTACTGTGTTCTCCAGTGGGCAAAATAGAAAAAGTGATTTTAGAGAGTGCACTATATTTCCATAAAATAACTGCTATAACTCCTTCTACCACCTAGTATGTGAACACTCCAATTTAAAATGGTGAAATAAATTCAGACTAAACACGTAACAATGATTCATGCACAGACACACACACACACACAGAAAACCAAAAGGACATGTTTAGATTAGAAAAACAGATAAGCACTTCTGGTGGGATCAAAATGTCAAGGAGGGAACAGGCTAAAATCAGAGATGTTTTGAACCCAGGATGCTGAAGCAGACAATGGCATCCAGGGCTTTGGTCTTGCAGAGTAAAGGAAACTAAAAGTGTTCCACATGAAATGGGGTTGGAGCATAGTGGAATATGGGGGGGAGTACTGGGAGTTGGAGTTGCTGCTTAAATCTGGGAGCTGACCACCACCCACCTTCAATTAAAATAAGTGCTCATTTTGCATCCTTACCTGCAGTTATTATGAATGCTGATCAGAAGGAAACTGAGAGCCCTGTAATCATGAAGGAGATTGAATTAGGTGCTTATGTAATTAGTTCTGTGATGTACACAGTTATCTCAGGCAGAAGCTTCAGAACTCAATGATAAGAGCTAGTATTTGCTTGGGGGCCCAAAGTTACAATGGAGACAATTATAAATCTGATACATGGAGAATGTTGAGAGCAAAGAAAAGAGGGAAGAGAAGTTTTGAGTGAAGATTGAATAGGAAAGAGAAAGTTGGAGTAGGACAGAGAAGAAGATGGAAAAGGAGAAAGAAATGGAAGGAGAGAGAGAGAGAGAGAGAGAGAGAGAGAAATACATACATACATATATATATTATATATATATACACATATATATATGTATATATATATATATATATATATATATATATATACACATAGAGAGAGAGGTGCAAAGGAAATAGAACACTCTCTTCAAGGTGCTGAGGAGAAATAACAGTTAACAGCTAATCAGTCACAAATGAGAATAAAATGAAAATATGTAAAGATATACAAACACTAAAAGGGTTAACCATTCATAGATCCTTATTAAAAGATCACTGAGGTATATACCAGAGAAAGAATGAGAGATAATCAGAAATAATGATAAGAATTGAAAATGATTTAAAATACTGATAAATTTAACCATTCACAGTGAACATAATATTTTCTGTGTATGTGTTTTGAAGTGTAACATTAAAACTCTTAACAAGATCAGGAAGGTTGCTTAGTAATTAGATAAAGCAGGCTCATTGCAATTGATAGGAAAATTCAAATACTAAATATAGATTCACCTGCCTGCTAATGCAGGGGACATGGGTTCGAGCCCTGGTCTGGGAAGATCCCACATGCTGCGGAGCAACTAAGCCCGTGAGCCACAACTACTGAGCCTGCGCGTCTGGAGCCTGTGCTCCGCAACAAGAGAAGCTGCGATAGTGAGAGGCCCACACACCACGATGAAGAGTGGCCCCCACCTGCCACAACTAGAGAAAGCCCTTGCACAAAAACAAAGACCCAACACAGCCAAAAATAAATTAATTAATTAAAAAAAAATAAGTAACTGTCTTTAAAAAAATATTTTATACAGATTTTTTTTTAATTATAAATGGAAGTTTTCAGGAGAAAGTTTGATAAGCTCCTTAGAAACAGGAATCCCCTTTTAGGTATTTTACAATGGACTGTTGCTAGTCTTAGCAAATAAATATTTTAAAATATTAAAAATAAATAAATAAATATAGATTCACTAGAAATATTTATAGTTGAAAATTTCTGTTAAAATGTAAAAATAACCAAGAAGATTGAGCTTCCAAATAAACAAAGAGGAAACTACAGAGCACACTGTCAATCCAAGATAGAGACAAATAGAAAACAGGAATAATAATAATATAAAAGAAAACTTATTCTGACACTTGTTAAAATAGTAAGGAAAACTTTATTTTGGACTATTGCAGTAGATGCCAAGATTTATAATAAAGGAGAGAGATCAGGCTCAATACATAATACAGCAAATACAGCTGGAGATTCATAGCCAATGAGGAGAGTGAGGGGTTTAGTGGATGGAAAATTACTAAGAGGAGTCATCAGGGGTAGGGGCATTCTAGCTGAACGGACTTAACAGGATTTTTTCTGAAGCTGTCCAGGGTAGTCACATACCAATGACGGAGGATGAGGAATTTGATTAAATAGGAAGGGTGATCATAGATATCAAGGTTGCAGGGATTCATCCCAAACTGACTTAACTTAGAAGGATTCTTGTTACAACTGTACTAGGCAGGCCAGAGACAGAGCCCAATGATGAGGCCTAGTTAAAAAGAGGGTTCAGAGGAAACCAACTAAACTTTGGTCAAGGAGAGACTCTGTGTCAGTAGTAGTAATAATAATAATAATGGTGGTAAACAGAAAGATAAAACAGATGCTATAAACTAGACAAAATATTTTAATTGTCACCAATGTAAATGCATTAAATTCACCTATTAAAATATGTATTATCAGATTATATTAAAATTTAGCCACAATGATGATTTTGAGAGATGCAGTTTTGCAGGAAGTTTGAAAATAAAAGAATGGCAAATACCTTCCTAGCAAATCATAAAGTAAAAGAAAGATGGTAGAATAATAAGTTATCAAAGCAGAATTTAAACAGAAAAACACTAATAGGTAAAGTAAGGGACACTAAAAAGAACAACAAGAAATTACAAAAACGATGAGCCTGAATGCATGTGACAGTATTGGCTCAAATTATAAAATATATTTTTATAATTTTTGTAATGGAGAGGAGAATTCTACTTGTGTCCATGATGAAATATGGGGACCAAACTCACCGTCCTGCTTTGCACAACTCAAAAATTGGATGAAATGTATGAAATAATAATATTCAGATATTATACAATGAGAATCACAAGATAGTAATCCCTCAAAGATGGGAACCAAATGAGATGAGTCGTATGATTTCTCCAGCTTATGGACTGAGGAGAGTTTCCAGGCCACAGCACAGGGATGGAAAATCAAACGGCCTGGCAATTTTGCAGAAGTGAGGATATGGAGTTTGGAGTTCAAGGAGATCTAGGTGGCTATAATTTGAGGGGGGAAATACTGGAGAGGATTAAGGTGCACAGAGAAGAGCTCCAGAGAACTGCAGAGAGATGATCTTGAATCTTTAGCTACATTCTAATCTGCATGTGGGCAAAACCAAAAAAACCTGAAGAACAAGCCAGTGATGGCAAACGGGCAAAATAATCCTGGGATTTACATACTGTTGGTAATAGCTCAAAGTCCAACCAGCAGGA
>NW_006793498.1:2474989-2480467 GCF_000442215.2 Lipotes vexillifer | reverse complement strand
GGAATGGAAAACCCTCCTAATACACAGAGCATCGAGTGTACCCTATCAAGGGTATTGACTCAGTAGATGGACTAAATTAAACCTAGACCAAATGCTGCACTGGATATATCCAAACAGAGCTTAAAAGTAAGCCCTGAAATGATCAAACAGGTATCAAGTAACTTAACTACATTCCAGAACCATATCCAACAATATTTAATGGAATGTAACAAAATCCAGCCCACAACAATGTAAAATTCACAATATTCATTCAACATCTATAAAAAAATTAGTAGGCATGAAAAATGTAGTCAAATACCACCTGTAATCAGGAGAAAAAGCCATACATAGAAATAGAGCAGAAATGAAAGAGATGGTATAATTAACAGAAAAGATGGTCACTCAACTTTCCTGAGATTCTTTCTTTACCTATCGGAATTGGGCATAATGGCAAAAGCACTGACACATAGATCAATGGACTGGAACAGAGAGCTCAGAAATAGATGCAAATATGTCCAACTTAATTTTTACAAAGGTACAAAAGCAATTTATTGGAGGAAGAATAGTCTTAACAAATGGTACTGGAGCAACTGGATATCTATTGGCGGAGGGGTGGGGTAGGGGAACCCTTGACCTAAACTTCACACTTTATCCAAGAATTAATTCCAAATGGATAAATGGATCATGGACTTAAGTGTAAAACATAAATCTAAATCAAATTAGAAAAAAATATATAGGGGAAACTCGTCAGGACACAGGGCTGGGCAAAGAGTTCTTAGATTGACACCAAAAGAACAATCCATAAATTAAAAACTTTGGCTCTGAGAAAAACTCAAAAGTATGAAAAGACAAGCTGGAGAGTAGGAGAAAATATTTGGAAAGCACATATTAAACAAAGAATTCGTATCTAGAGTATATAAAGAACTTTCAAAATCTTAGCAATGAAAACAAGAAAATAGACAAAAGACATGAAAACACATTGCACAGAAGAGGACATACAGATGGCAAATAAACAGATGAAAATATGTTCAACGTTATTAGACATTAAGGAAATTAAACTGAAACCACAATGAGGTATCACTACGCATCTACCTGAACGGATAAAATAACAAATAGTGACATCACAAAATGCTGGTGAGGATGTGAAGAAACTGGATCACTCATACCTTACTGGTGGGAATGTAAAATGGTGAATCCAGTCTGGAAGACAGTGTGACAATTTCTTAATAAACTAAACATTGAAGTTACCATACCACCAAGTAATTGCACACTTAGGCATTTGTCTCAGAGAAATGAAAACTATGTACACACAAAAATCCATACACAAATGTTCATAGCAGTACTATTTATAATGACCCAAAGCTGAAAACAACCCAGATATTCTTCAAATGCGTGAATAAACAACCTGTAGTATATCCATCCCATACAATACTACGCAGCAACAAAAAAGGGAACTATTGATGCACACAACTTGAATGCATCTGCAGAGAATTAGGCTAAGTGAAAAAAGCCAATCCCAAAATGTGTAACTGTATGATTTCATTTATATAATATTCTTGAAATACCAAATTTTAGAAATGCAAAACAAATGAGTGGTTCCCTGGGATTAAGCACAGAGGGGGAAGCAGGAGGGAGATGAATCTGACTATAAAATGGCAAGTTGAAGATCCCTGTGGTGGTGGAATTTTTCTGTAGCTTGACTGCATCAAGCCAGTATATTGTTGTGATATGACTCTATAGTTTTGCAAGGTGGTACCACTTGGGAAAACTAGGCAAAGAGTACATAGGATCTTTCTGTATTATTTCTTCTAACTACCTATAAATTTACAACTACCTCAAAATAAAGAGTTTAATTTTTAAAAAGTGGAAAATTCTTCGTAATCGGCCACAGCATTTCGTGGCATTCTGTGGAGTCACCAGGGGTGTCACACTTTATTAGTAGTGAACAGTCTCTGCAACTGCCTTTGCAAAAATCGATTTCTAGGGGGTCAAAATGATGAACAAGCTACTTAATGCCTGCCAAAACAGCACCCAACATGCCTTAAAGACAACAAATTCTAGATACCAATGACATATTCTCTATTTTTAGCATCTAATAAAAAATTACTACACATACCTAACAGCAGGAAAATGTGGCTCAAGACCATGTGAAATAACACTCAATAAAATAATATGGATGATGGTAAAGCCATAGAAGGATCTTTAAAAAGTGACTATAACTATGTAGAGTACAGGAAAATGTGAACATAATGAGAGACAACATGAAAAAAGTGGAACTAAAAAAAGAACCAAAGAAACTTGGAATGAAGGAAGGAAGACAGGCAGAATGTTAAACAAAAGAAATATTTTCCTCATTTTTAAATTTATTCAAAAACTTATTGAAGGTTTAAAGCAGAAATCATAAAAATGTATTTGGAACTTGTAACATATGTAGAACAAGGTGTATGAGCAAAATAACATAAAATAAATAAATAACATAAAAACAGGAAGTGCAATGTAAGTATAGTGCTATAAGGGTCTTAAATGATTTATAAAATGGAATAATTTCATTTGATAATAGACCCTAGAGTAACCAATAAAAAACAAAATAAAAATAAAATAGTGGCGATAAAATGGAATGTGAAAATATATTCAATTAATCTGAAAGAAGAGAGAAACTAGGGAGAAATCCACAAGTATACTGAATGAATAGACTATAAGCAGCAAATTTAAATCTAATCATATCGGGAATTCCCTGGCGGTCCAGCGGTGAGGACTCTGTGCTTTCACTCCCAGGGGCCTGGGATCAATCCCTGGTTGGGGAACTAAGCCACATGGCAAGGACCAAAAAAATATAAATAAATCTAATCATATCCATAATTCAATTAAATGTAAATAGTCTAAACACTCCCATTAAAAAGCAGATACTGTCAGACTGGATTAAAAAAAATAGAGTAAGATTAAAAGTTAGGAGGTCTACATAAAAGCATAATGGAAAAATATACACCATCCAAACATAAAGCGTAATATATACTGTGCCCAGCCTTGCACTTGTAAGGTCCTGAGAGTGAGGGTCTCCTTAAAGTTCACTCCAGGTATTCTACGTACCTCACCGTAGTCCCAGCACTGGTATACAATTGCCAAACTTGTTAAATTAAATGCCTAATAGGCATTGATTTTATTGTACATATAAATAACACCTTAATTAAAAACCAAATTAAAAAGCGTGATATGGTGGCGCAGTGGTTGAGAATCTGCCTGCTAATGCAGGGCACACGGGTTCGAGCCCTGGTCTGGGAGGATCCCACATGCCGCGGAGCAACTAAGCCCGTGCGCTACAGCTACTGAGCCTGCGCGTCTGGAGCCTGTGAGCCGCAACAAGAGAGGCCGCGACAGTAAGAGGCCCACGCACCACGATGAAGAGTGGCACCCGCTTGCCACAACTAGAGAAAGCCTTCGCACAGAAACGAAGACCCAACACAGCAAAAATAAATAAATTAATTAATAAACTCCTACCCCCAACATCTTCTTTAAAAAAAAAAAAAAAAGCGTGATAAAATAGCTCAAAATGGAGGAACTTAATAAAGATAAAAGCAGAAATTAATGACTAGAAGACTACTGTAGAACAAAAAAATTTAAGGACTTCTTTTTTTTTCTTTTGAAAAGGGACAAACAAACCATTAGCTAACCCACCCCTCAACAAAGAAATTACTAATAAAAAGGAAATGTACATAAATTTTAGTAAAACACAATTAAAATTTTATAAAATAACCACCTATACAGAGAAAAATATTTCAGAATCGTAAATGACTATTTTGCTTAATCTCAAATAATTAAGTTGGAACACCTGAATAAAATGGATATATTGTAATGTATTACATTAATAGTTTCCCAACTATTGAAATACATAATTTCTAAACCCCATTTAAATGTATATATTAATATTATATTAATATGTTGCTTGAATCTTTTTGCTAGTGATGTATTTAGGATTATCCCATTATTATTCAGAAGTAAGAGTGATCCATGATATTTTTTCCAACATATTCCTTCTAGGGCTTTCTATGCCCATGTAATGTTGACTGTAGAAAGGATTTGGAAGGCTTTCTTGCTTTCCTGTGCTATGGAATATTTGAATATAATTGGAATTAAGGATTATAGGATTAGTTGAATTCATCTGTAAAGTTCTTTTTTATAAAGGGGTCTGTGTAGTCCTTTGACAGCTTTATTTTTTCATGATGTCATTGATTTGTTTAGACTGTCCATCTCTGCTGGTACCTGTTTTGGTAGAGTAACCAGGACTTCGAATGGTGTCCTAGACAAGAGGAGAAAAGTGTAAGGAGCCTGGGACGTTAACAACAACCTGCAGCCATGGCATAATGTTTTCAAACCCTTGTATTTCCACCTGCATGTAGCTGACCTCAATCCTGACCTCAAACCACAGGTGATAACTTAAGGTTTGCCAAATATATAAATGGATTAATAAATGAAATACATAGAAATTAAGTATATCATGGATAAGTGAAACATATACTGATGAAGTATAGCTACGATTTTTACTGGCTACATGGAGAATTTTTACTTCCAGTTATGATTTTTGTTTAAATGTATGCTTGTTTAATGTAACCCTTGAAGTAGAAATACACTCGCCAAATTCAGTACTACCTTTTTAGTTTTGCTCACATTAGGTAAGACATAATCTGGTCTTTAATATTAATTTATCATCAAGTTTGTCATTTCTTTTCTAACTGAGGAACAGGAGAGAAGCTTGTGTGTGATGGAAAGAATAATCTCTCTTTTATGTGAGCTGAACAGCTTCCCTAATCAGTGCTCTGATTTGTGATAGTTTTGATATTTTACATCCTATTTGTCCCACAGTCATGTGTCATCAATGTCGCTTTATTGTATCAGGATCCTATAATTGATTACACATATTTCTTTAATTCACTTGTTTATATACTCACTCAACAAGTAATTATTTTGTTTCCAGGCACCATTCTAGAGATACAGGTAGAACAAGAAGCTGACTTTAAGAAATGGTTGGATTTTGCTCAAACTCTTACTCAAAGTTTGCTTAACAGATGGGTCTTTTTAACACTATTTTTCAGGAGGTTTGACTCTATCCTTTTACTCCTTGCAAAAGGCTAGCTCCCTACATGACTACAGAATCGTAGCTGCAATTTCCTGTATTGTCCTGAAGCTCTCACTCTAATCCTGGTGCTACGAGGGGAGTACAGTAAATTTCAGTATAATTATAGAAGCCAAGAAAAAGTTAAGGATGTTATATGTACAAAAGAATTGCCCATGGGCTGTCAGGTGAAGCTAGACATTGCCCACAGCTAAAGTCCCAGCAAAGATATTTACCTCAATCCAGAGGGTGATACACAAAGCACAATACACTAGGATTTTGGCTGCATTCTGGCTTCCAAATGCAATTACTGCTTTGGTGATTGCTATCTTCTTTTTCCCAGTATTAATTAAAGTTCTTTTTAGATAACTCTCAGGTAAGAAGAACCGCTC
>NW_006793498.1:2472006-2474963 GCF_000442215.2 Lipotes vexillifer | reverse complement strand
AGAAGAACCGCTCTATAGTTCAATTCTTTCCTGTGGCCCTAGGAAAGATAGCTAAGCCAACAATGACCATCTTCCACAAAACTAATTAAATAAATTTCCTGAAAGACCATGTTATTCATGCTATAGGCTCTTTTCTGTGAAGTTGCTTAAATTTGTAGTTATTTTCTATCTCCAGCTACAGAAGAAGTAATTTAAAAATCAAATTAACTGATAATAGCGTTCATCATTTCTTAGATCCCACCCTCCTCACCGTCTCCAGATGGCAGATGGAAACTCACTGTGTAGGGTATATTCTGTCCTCATGTAAGGGATCTGTGGGGCTGGCTTGAGTTTCCATTGCTCAAAGTGCATGTGTAGAAATCCGGAGGTCACTTGCAAACTCCCAAAATATGGAGGGAAGGTCTTGTTTGGAATTCTAGAGTTGGGAAGATGTTCCTCCTAAATGGGCTTATCTAAAGTCTCTTGCCCACACAGTTTAAAATTCTCTGGAGACTATGTTATATAAGCCTCCAAATTAGCAGCCTTATTGCATGGGTGTGTTTTTTCTCCGGCATCAGCATAATCAAAAAAGAGAAAGCGGTACTGGATGCTGGGGTTATTTCCCCAATATTCCAGTTAGAAATTGATTATTATACACTTGACTGAAATGTACACCCCTTGCATATAAATTAAGAGATGAATGTATTTTCCAAATTATCTCTCTATATACAACTCTCTCTGTGTGTATATATATAATTATACATGATATATGTATAATTATAATAATCATATATATAATTATATATATTATATATATAATTCTGTTAATTTGTGAAAAGTTTATATGAGGACATTTATATGGCTCTTCTTAATCTCTCCAAACTGCTGTAAAATATAAATAAATATCTGCCTACCTGATTACACTGCTTTGTTGGCAAAATGGAAATGGTGATCTCTAACTTACAGAAGAGGAAACAGTATAGTGAATGTACTTTGTAAATGAGAAGTCTATTCCATTTGAAATGGACTTGCAAGTTTAACTTTGCTGTGTTACCTCTTTCTTAGACATTCCTACAGCTCTTTGACAGAAACCTGTGAGAGAGCTGTCTCCCCTCATACATACCATTACCTTAGTAACCATTATGTGGATTCCCTTCATCATCTAGGCCCCTAGGGAATATTTTCAAATCCAAACTAACAGCAATGATTTTCCGTGTATATTTAGCTTTAAAATATGAAATATTTGAAACATTTAGACGAATGCAAAGAACAATGCAACAAATGCCTATATTCTATTATTTAGCCCCACTGAAATCCTAACCCTTTGCCCTATCTGCTTTCAGATCATTCTGAGGAAAAAAAAAAAAATCATAGACAGAAATGAAGCACCTTGTGCTACCCTTCTTTTTCCTTTTCTGCTATAGCTAACCACAGAAATAACCATACAAACGTATAATTCAGTAACGATCATTCTCATTCATGTTGTTTTACTTTTATGCTCTACCTAGAATTCTTTTGCAGGTATATTCCTTTATAGATGTTCAAATGCAATAGGAAGTCTTACACAATACTTTTTCACTCAAGACTCCGTTTTTGAGGTTTAGCCGCATATATAATGGGTACCACTGGTTTATTTATTTTTAGTGCTCTAGAATATTCCATCTTCTGCATTACAATTTATTCATCCATTCTCCTCTCAGTGGATACATAGCCCAGTAAACTCTGTCCCAGCAATTCCACATTATTAATTTTATAAATACAATTTCATGTAAGGACATATCCACATAACTGTAATTTACAACAGCTATATAACTACTTTTCATTTCTCCAGCTCTTCAATAGCATGAATAGTGCTTCTATGAAAATGTCAGTAAATATGACTTTTTTTTTAATGGAGGTGACTATTTCTTAAAGTATATAGTCATTTGCAGCAGTTAACATCCTATAAAGTTGCTATGAACACTGAATTAGTGAGTACCGAGCCATTGCTTTTGGAGAAACATAGGGTTAGGTTGCTATGAACCTCTAGTCACATTTTTGTCAACTGATCAGTGCATAACCTTGTTTCATGTATGTTTATGTTTAAAGACACCTTATTTAATATGTATCATCGATTCATTAATAATGAACTCATAACCAACAGCACTATATTTCATGCCTGGATAAAGCTTATCTAACATAGGTATTTCCTCTGACAGGTACATGACAGCCTTCTCACACTTAGGAACACTAGACAGCACTTCAGCACTAAGCTTGGGGGCCATTTTAAACAACTAAATCACCAACAAAAAACAAAATACAAAAAAGTGTGGTACTAAATAGACCAAGAATACTTGCTTACAGTATTGGAGACTCAATTTTTCACCCCCTTCACTTGTCTGTGAATGACCAGGAAAGTGCCTCAAGTATTAATTTGGGGGTTACAAATAATAAGAATAATGAGGATCAATTTTATTTCTAAAAGTGAAATTATTATATCATTTTGTTTAAAGGAATAGTCTTTTAGTTCATATCTAGAACACCAGTGATGTACATTCATCAGATTGTTAATAACAGAAAACAAACCCTGACGATCACTGGCTTCACTAGCCAAACCACAGGAGGAGATAAGATGACTAAATCTAGAAACTAAGTTTGTCGGGACCCTCTCTCTGTATTCATCTCTGCTTTGCTTTGAAATCTCCATTGTCTCAAACCAGCTTTACTCCATGTTGCCAGGGACATGGCTGTATTCAGCTTCGGACTCACATTTTATCACCTAAACCAGAAAGAAAAGAAGCTTTTCTAACCTACTTCAGGTTTGAAAAACCTTAGAGAAGGACATGAGAAGAGTCCTGACCTGAGCCCTAGATTACCACCTGGGATCCCTGGAGGTGGGGTTTATTACCAGAAGGGTGGGTAGCCTTGTTAGGGTCTTGACAGAGGTGCTATTTGCTGTCTACTGCACCATCACAACTGTCCACATGTGTTCTTTCCCT
>NW_006793498.1:2433310-2471903 GCF_000442215.2 Lipotes vexillifer | reverse complement strand
CTTTCCCTAGTAGACTTTGAATTCCTTAAAAGCAGAAACCATGCATTATTCACCTTAATTTCCTCATCACCTAACAAGGAATCTGGAGTTGGTGCTTAACATATATTAAATAAATATTACCAGATTGCTCTCCAGAAGGATAATTTCTAAATGTTTACCCAAAGTCCTGCCAACAATGAGTTTTATCAGTTTAATCCAAATTTTCTAGATACTAACAAAGAATACTTTAACATATATTTGACTATATATATATATATATAACATATTACATTTTACAAACGTATTACAAGAGGGTCATGCAGGAGGAAAAAGGTGGATTCTAGGAAAATCTTCTGCCTGTAAGGGCTTACATTATAAAACTCACTTTGAAAGAGCAGTCCTTTGAAAAGCTGGAAATACCTTAACACATTACATGGAAATAAACAGACAAATAAAAAAAAGCACAATACCAGTTGATCTCCCAGATATTTCAGTGAATTAAGAAAGTGTCCCAAACAGCTATAAGTAAATAAAAGCGTTACTGTTAAATGGGCTTCCTATTTTGGAAACACCATTTACACAATCAACCCTTGGATATACTGGCTCTATCTGTAGCAAATTATGTTCACAAACTGCCCTCAAAATCATCAAGATTGGAATCCAATTCATGCCTTCTGCCACTCATTGGTGAATACCCAGGGAGAACAGACCATTAATGGTGGATACTATTCTTGTCCAACAAAGTTAAGCACAAAACACATTGCAAACAGATGATTAATTACTTTTGTATTATCACTGCTTCCCACGTTAGAGAGAATTAAAAATTAGTACATTTATATGGCACTTTATACCTTCAAAAGTACTTCCAGATAGTATCTCGTTTGTTCCTATTATCAAGGTGAAGCCTAGTTACTGTTTCTGTTTTATTTGAGAGAAACATCTTAAGGCCACTTGGTTACTTAAAAGCATGAAGCAGAGGGGCCCAAAACTCTCCAAAATGTACTTTTCAAGGGCATTTAAAAGGACATTGCGTGGCTGAAACTATGAGCCTTAAGTGGTGAGTTTCTTATACATACTCCTTGACAGTAAGTCATTGTTTTGACAGCCTATTCTAAGGTCTTGGTTTCAAAAGAAAAGCACTGTCTAGGTGCGTTTCACTTGAAATACAGTGAGTACAGTCATTGTGTGATGAAGTGAAAAACTCACAGGATTTGAGTTAGAAGACCGTGGGTTCTTTTATTTTACATCTTTATTAGAGTATAATTGCTTTACAATGGTGTGTTAGTTTCTGCTTTATAACAAAGTGAATCAGTTATACACATACATATGTTCCCATATCTCTTCCCTCTTGCGTCTCCCTCCCTCCCACCCTCCCTAACCCACACCTCCAGGCAGTCACAAAGCACGGAGCTGATCTCCCTGTGCTAGGTGGCTGCCTCCCACTAGCTATCTATTTTACATTACACAACCATGGGTTCTTGTTCATGCTTGTGGTTATCAGCTGGGGGACCTTGACCAAATTGCTCAGTTTCCCTGGGCCTCTTTTTTCTTTATATACAAATGGGGAAACAGTGACACCTATTTCAAAGGGTTCTTGGGAAGACTGAGATAACATGTGAAAGATGTTGCAAGACTGTAAATCATTATATATAATTACATGACATAATTGCATTTATTTACCTGACTGAAAACTAGGCAAAATGCCACATGAGGGCTGAGTCTGTGTCACTTTATCTTAATGATTCCCACTAAGATAGACCATAATAACGGGAAGGGGGTATATCTACATAAATAGTAAATGTTCAGTGCATGCTTATTACAGTAGAATGATCGTGTAAAAGGAAGTTATCTAGAGACATGAAAAACTATGTTTTTCCACTATTTTAAATTTAATCCCTGGGAAGGTAAAGAAAAATACTTTGGAGAAGGAAAAGAAGCTAAAATTTACTTTACAAACATTGTGTTCCAAGTTCTGTTCTAGGTCCTTGCAGAACTGTCTCAGATAATCATCTGAATATCCCCACAAATAAGAATTATTACCTACTTTTATAGATTAAAAAATTGAAGGCACTGAGAGTTAATGAATTTGCTGATCTCATTCAGCTAATACTGAAAGGTTCAAACTTAGATGTTTCTCTACAAAACTTACTCTTTGGATTGTACTGCCCTTTTCTAAACACACTGAGTTACCTTGGGTCTCTTAGTTATTCATGATGGAATTAGTGGAACCGACTTTCTACTTGGCCAAAAATAGATATCTGGCACTTGTTATTATGACTGCAATTGCCGCCATTAATTTGAATTCTCTGGAGCAGAGTGGCCCAAATTGTGTTCCATGGGAAAATGGTCCCATGAAATGCTACACAAATAAAAAGCTGTGTAGTATACCCCTCCACAGAGATTTGCAGAGTACTAAAACAAAGTATTCTCAGAATTCCTAAACCAAGGAAAAGTCATTGTTCTGAGAACAATGAACAAATTGTTCTGAGAATTCCTACACCAAGGAAATCTGATAAATTTTCTTTTTTTATGTAATCAAAATTTTAATACAAAGATACTATTTTTAACATGGTCAGATATACTTGGCTAAGTCCAGATTTCAAAAAGCGGAAGTATCTAGCCCAATAGCACAACCATATAGCTTGGTACAGAACATTCCATAGATCAACAGAAAACACATTTAAGTGCAAAAATAAAAGATATTTAAAGAGAATCTCTAAGCAGCATTTTATTGTGGCAAAATAGACATATATTACTGTTTAAATATCTTAAAGTGCTTTTCCTTTACAAAAATACATATATTCTTAATACACTAAGTCGTTAACAATGACCTGGTAATCTTTCACTTCAATTTCAATGATTTATAAGCTAAATCTTACAACCACAAGAAGGGTTTTATCTGTATTAAGATGTTACCACTTTGGGCTAAATTCTTTAGCCCAAAGTGTCTTTTGACCATAAAAGTCTTCCCCTTAACACACAGTACTGATTAACACCCAGGGAAATGGTATTTTATACATCGGGAAATCCTGCTTTAGGACCTTCTGGAAGCAAGTGCTCGTTAACTAGATAAAACATTATCATTATATGAGACGTAAAACTACCTCACTCTGCAATAGAGTTTCATTGTTCAAGCCCATTGGTATCCTCTTTAGTAGGAGATAAACCAGAGGGTGATGATAAAGCATTCAGTGTTGCTGAACACAGCAGGTACCTTGGAGACAGTTCTGGGCCACAACGAGCCTTGGTTCCCTGAGGGAGGGATAGCTAGAGTTGAGGGGCAAAAGGGTTGTTCCCGAGGTTCTTCATGATTTTACTTAAGGTCATTCCTAGGTGACTAAAGAAGAGTATCTTTTTTCCAATTTCTATTTTTTTTTATTTTTATTGGAGTATATAGTTGTGTTTTTTTTTGTATCTGATATCCCTTTTTTTAAAAAAAAGACATCTTTATTGGAGTATAATTGCTTACAATGGTGTGTTAGTTTCTGCTGTATAACAAAGTGAATCAGCTATGCATATACATATATCCCCATATGTCCTCCCTCTTGCGTCTCCCTCCCACCCTCCTTATCCCACCCCGCTAGGTGGTCACAAAGCACTGAGCTGATTTCCCTGTGCTATGTGGCTGCTTCCCACTAGCTATCTGCTTCACATTTGGTAGTGTATATATGTCAGTGCCACTCTCTCACTTCTTCCCAGCTTACCCTTCCCCCTCCCCACATCCTCAAGTCCATTCTCTACGTCTGCGTCTTTATTCCTGTCCTGCCCCTGGGTTCTTCAGAACATTTTCTTTTTTTTTTTAGATTCCATATATATGTGTTATCATATGGTATTTGTTTTTCTCTTTCTGACTTACTTCACTCTGTATGACAGACTCGAGGTCCATGCACCTCACTACAAGTAACTCAATTTCATTTCTTTTTATGGCTGAGTAATATTCCATAGTATATATGTGCCACATCTTCTTTATCCATTCATCTGTCGATGGACACTTAGGTTGCTTCCATGTCCTGGCTATTGTAAATAGAGCTGCAATGAACATTTTGGTACATGACTCTTTCTGAATTCTGGTTTCCTCAGGGTATATGCCTAGTAGTGGGATTGCTGGGTCATATGGTAGTTCTATTTGTAGTTTTTTAAGGAACCTCCATACTGTTCTCCATAGTGGCTGAACCAATTCACATTCCCACCAAGAGTGCAGGAGGGTTCCCTTTTCACCAGACCCTCTCCAGCATTTATTGTTTCTAGATTTTTTGATGATGGCCATTCTGACTGGTGTGAGGTGATACCTCATTGTAGTTTTGATTTGCATTTCTCTAATGATAAGTGATGTTGAGCATCCTTTCATGTGTTTGTTGGCAGTCTGTATATCTTCTTTAAAAAAATGTCCGTTTAGGTCTTCTGCCCATTTTTGGATTGGGTTGTTTGTTTTTTTGATATTGAGCTACATGAGCTGCTTGTAAATTTTGGAGATTAATCCTTTGTCAGTTGTTTCATTTGCAAATATTTTCTCCCATTCTGAGGGTTGTCTTTTGGTCTTGTTTATGGTTTCCTTTGCTGTGCAAAAGCTTTGAAGTTTCATTAGGTCCCATTTGTTTATTTTTGTTTTTATTTCCATTTCTCTAGGAGGGGGGTCAAAAGGATCTTGCCGTGATTTATGTCATAGAGTGTTCTGCCTATGTTTTCCTCTAAGAGTTTTATAGTGTCTGGTCTTACATTTAGGTCTTTAATCCATTTTGAGTTTATTTTTGCGTATGGTGTTAGGGAGTGTTCTACTGGAGTATAGTTGATTTACAGTGTTGTGTTAGTATCTGCTGTATAGCAAAGTGAATCAGTTATGCATATATATATATGTCTATTCTTTTTCAGATTCTTTTCCCATATGGGTTATTACAGAGTATTGAGTAGAGTTCCCTGTGCTATACAGTAGGTCCTTGTTGATTATCTCTTTTGTACATAGTAGTGTGTATATGTCCATCCCAATCTCCCAATTTATCCCCCCCCCACTTGCCCCTGGTAACCATAAGTTTGTTTTTTTACATCTGTGACTCTATTTCTGTTTTGCAAGTAAGTTCATTTGTAACATTTTTTTAGATTCCACAGAAAAGTATTTTTTTAAAGCAGAAAGTAAGCATGATACTACTATTATATAAACTTGGGGTTCCCATTTGGCTTTTTGAATCCTGGGGTGATCATGAACTAGTCCCTCATGAAAAAATTGCACGTAACGCCTAAGGCCCTCGTTGAAAAGTGGGTAGAGGGCATTGGCTGATGGTACATTTCTTTGTATCCGGACTAACTTTTCCCAGGAGGGGGTGATGGGAATTGTGTTGTAATTTCTTATAAAATGTCATAGGAGGAGAAGGACATTTATGGGCCAGGGAAAAATCTGAAGAACGTGCCACAAATATTCTTTAAATCCATTGGTTCTGAAACCGCAAAGAGTAGAGAGGGGAAGCCCTCCACTGCTCACAATGGTTTGTCATAACACCTAGAGTAGGAATTTCTACCCCAGGTAACCTGCCCCTATAGGAAAGAGCTGTGATTATACAGTTCTATCTGAGCCTGAGGGGATAGCACAGGATTAGGAGGCCTGATTCCAGCCATTTGTATTCCAAACATTCTTCAGTGCAGCTTTACTAATAATAAAGCTAATATTTCAATCTCCAGATATAGGTTTCCTGCATCTACCTCTCAATCAGTTATGAACTTGGGGGAGATGGGTGGATAGGCATTATTATCCTCCTCCAAACTTATCAGAGCAGTTCGCTTGCATTCCCTTTTGATGCCTTAGCAGGAAGGACTGCAGGAGGTCACTCTTGGGTCTAACCCCACCTTCCCCACCAGTCACTTCATCCCAGCCCTTGAAATTCACTCAAGATGGGAAAGAGCTTTTCCACTCCCATTCAGCAACTTGTTTTCTTTAACTGATTTTAGCAGTCTTATTCTGTGTTCTGGGAAATGGGACAAGTGAAATAAAGTTGCCTAACTAAAATGGTATCTTAGTTCTGCCTACTATTTTTAATAACATTGTTGATTGTAGACTCATAGGCACCAAGAAAGGCTAAATGTCCAACAACAAACTCAGAATATGTTCGTCTGCCCTAGAAGGACAGAGATCGCGCCTGACTTCTATACTCTGCCTCTGATGCCACTACTTAGTAGGCACTAAGATATTTATTGAAGAAATGAAATAAAGGAGTGTTATTACGCACTCCTGGGTCAGTAAATGGTGGGAATTTACTACAAACTCCTGTCAGTTCTATCTTGTATGTGGATACAGTAAGGTCAGAGTGTATAAATTCTCTTCTATTTTTCCCTGAGGTGGCATTCCCAGAGGACGAAGCCAGAAAAATGGCATTGCCTGTTATAGGGGTTGGTCTCAGATCCCACTAGAATCTCCTGAAGGGATGAGGTGGACGATATTTAAGCATGAAGGCTATTTCTGCCTAGAGAGAGGCCAGCTACATCCACGTCAATCCCATCTGTCCCAGCTTGGCACTCTAAGGAAAATAGTTTGGGTTTTTTTCCTGAGGGGCAGGGAGTGGTGGGGGAAGGTAGAAGACAGGAGTCTTTCTTTCCAAATGGGAGCCAATCCATGAACTATCTTACAGTACCAACTCTAGGGGAGAAAACAATTCAAAAGTAGGCTGTGATGGTTAATTTTACGTGCCAGCTTGACTGGACCACAGTGTACCAGATATTTGGTTAAACATTATTCTGGGTGTGTGTGGGGGGGTGTTTTTGGGTGAGATGAACATTTGAATCAGTAGACTGAGTAAAGCGCATTGCCTTCCCCATTGTCGGCAGGCCTCGTCCAACCTGTTGAAGGTCTGAAGAGAAGAAATTCTGAGGAAGGGAGAATTTACTCTCTGTCTTTGAGCTGAGACATTTGGTCTTCTCTTGCCCTCGGACTTGGACTTGGACTGAAACTGAGACCATCAGTTCCCTGGCTCTCCGGCTTGCAAATTTTGGGACTTCCCAGCCTCCATAATCATATGAGACAATTTCTTAATATTTATATCTATTTATATCTGTATCTATGACTATATGTAGACAGATAGAACCAATGAGAGAGCCATCTACCTATTTCTCTGGAGAACCCTGAGGATTCCAAAGGAAACAACCCAAAGAGAACATGATAATAATGATGCACATTTTAAAATCTTTTTAATAATTACAAGAAAAACACCACTCTCTAGCACCATGGTCAGTTTACACAGATGTTCTTGACTCAGAGCAAAGTCCCTGGTTCCTAAAAAGGTTACAGTTATTAGCCTAGCAACTGAAGTGTGAACTAAAATCTACCACTTAGACTTAGAAGAAATCAGAAATAAACTAAGCATTAACTCTATTCTGGAGAATAATGCATTTTCTTCAGATGGCCGATTCAGCCCTAAATTTGCTTAGGAGTTTTCTCCAGAATCTTCACTAGGAGAACTAATTGTCAAATCCTCTGCACTAAATGGATTTGTGACAGGTATACCATTCAGGAAAAGAAATATCATTTACTACAGGACTTGCAATTCAAAGTGAATTCTGAAATTGTAGCTGTGATTCTTGGGAGTTGCCAGAACACAGAAAACAAAGCAGAGAAAACAGAAGGAAAATATCTATCCACAGAGTGGAGGTTAAAATAAAAAGTGGGAAATACCATGGAAATGAGAGCTTTCCTAAATTTAGTTTTGGTCTTATGGGATAATTACATCTGTGTATGAATAGAAATAAAGGGAGAAATGAAAGAATTCAAAATAAAGTCAGACTTAAAAATCCAGAATTAAAAGATCTGCAACAGAAAAGAGATATGAGGCTTGAAAAGAAAGGTAGAAATAGTAAGTAAAGGAACAAGTACCAAAAATTACTCTTAAAGATTTTGCTTTCTCTAAAAAAAAAAAAAAAAAAAAAAAATCTCAAAGCTCTGACCAAATAGTTTCTTCAGAAACACTTGCTATTTTTTTTCCATATATGTAAAACTCGAAACTTTATCCACACATGCCGAATCAAAACATGTGGGCAATACCCAGGAATGTGCATTTTGAACAAGCCTTAGGTGGCGTTTATATATTTTAAAATTTGAGAAGCTCTGATATTAATGCATCTTGACTTATCATAATGTGTTGTAGTTCCTTACCCATTCGTGATGATGCTTTTAACTTAGGAGTACATCTTTGATAAACTGGAATTTTAAAAACTCAATGTTCCTGTATAGAAAGGCTAAAAAACCTTTCTAGTCCACATTTGAAGCAGTGTGTTCATTGCCAGAAAAGAAGGAACAATTCTACAGAAGCAGATTCCCCTCCCAGTTTCTCTTTATTACAACTTTTGATAGGTTTGGGTCTATCTTTTTAAGACTAGGTACCCTCACACTCACTCAGCTTTCTTGATCAGCCTCCATATGGGTCCTGGACAAGCTCAACAGGGAACTGCCCTTTGAAAACCGGAGAGATCTTTCTCGTAAGCATGTTTTTTTTCTCTGCTATAAATAGGTAGCAGAAAGGACTCATTTTCAGGATAAAAGGAAACATGGAACTGTGCAAAGGGTCCAGAGATCTGGCTCTATCACCGATGTGTTCCGGGACCACAAGCAGGCATTTTACTCTCTAACTGTTCATTCTTTTTTTTTTTTTTTTTTTTGTGCTGCCGGGGGCCTCTCACTGTTGTGGCCTCTCCCGTTGCGGCACAGGCTCCGGACGCGCAGGCTCAGTGGCCATGGCTCACGGGCCCAGCCGCTCCGCGGCATGTGGGATCTTCCCGGACCGGGGCACGAAGCCCCTAAAACCTAGATTCTTTAGTAATATGTAATAGTGTAAGACCTAAGGGGTCAAGATTTATTCATAATTTATATAGGCAGTAATATTGCAATGGATATTCTTTCAGATGGATATTCTGTAAGTAAAAATATTTAAGACGAAGGCTCGGGCTTCCCTGGTGGCGCAGTGGTTGCGAGTCCGCCTGCCGATGCAGGGGACACGGGTTCGTGCCCCGGTCCAGGCAGATCCCACATGCCGCGGAGCGGCTGGGCCCGTGAGCCATGGCCGCTGAGCCTGCGCGTCCGGAGCCTGTGCTCCGCAACGGGAGAGGCCACAACAGTGAGAGGCCCCCGTACCGCAAAAAGAATCTAGGTTTTATATTCCAAACCTCTCACAACTTATTTTGCCAAAATCATTTTAGGAACTCGGTGATACCCTATACTACAATCCATATGTTTTTTTAATTATCTCTAAACTTTAAGTTTTCAAAGGACAACATAATTAGGAGACAAGGTTTGTATTTCAGATACTAAATTATCTGGAGTGCGCTATTGGTATAAACTGTACTATAACAACCCTAATCAGATTATCATTCACTCTCCTGACATAACCCCAACAAGCCATTATAAAACATGGGGAGAGGGAAGATTTGGAATTGTCCTATGTGATAGGACAATTTTAGAATTCATTCATCATCCAGAATTCCCCAAGATTTCACCCAAGTTCCACAGAAGGTGACTTAAGTCTTGAATTCCTTTCATTGTTGACTGGATAATTCACTATAGACTAAAGACCAGAAAGTCTAAGAAAACACTGGCCTTCCATTGAAAGCCCATCTCCTTCTCAAGTTTAAAAAGTAATAACTATATGTACAAAATATTGTAAGTCTAACAGAATTCCAGACTCATATAAATCTGAATTATTATTGTGCTTTCTAAAAAAAAATTGTTTAAACTTCAAACTAAACATTTCTTTCTCTAAAAGTGTCTGCAGTAGCAAAACTAGGGTTCTGTAAACATTTTTCTCCCAGAACAACTGATTACACCCTCTCTCCTTTCTATCAACTTCCTTTATGGAAAGTGGTAGCAGGAGCAACAAACAAGCCCTTTACAGCTGCATCATTGACAGTTCATGTCATTATCCAGAGAGTACAGTGTTACTGGAAACCTTCCATCTTAGACTGTGAAGGGACTTGGGTTTTAATTTGCACCTGCGCATATTTCAATAAAGCAATCACTTCAAATTACTCAATGCCAAGATTCAGATTGCACATGTAGATGGGACTTACTGTGTACAATGTATCATCTACCCAGCAGCCACTCTTTCTGTCAACTCTGCCCCCAAGTGGCCAACGTGCAACAGGTCACAGGGCCAAAGAGGAGTATGCGAGGGAGACGTTGGTTATGGTATCACGATTAACAGTCGTACATAGTTTTTGTTCCGCATTGGAACACAGGTAGCTGTAATTTAATGAGCTAGGTATCATATATGACTTCAAAGGAAGTATCTAAAACATAAAATTGGACATAACAAAATTTAACTTGCATTGATATTAAATGAGGTGCCACTTGTAAAAAGTTCCTTACATACGACTGGAATTTTTAAAAGATTTGCTTAGGCTAAAGGCAAATTTAAAAGGTTATATCGCAAACAGATATTTAATTTTCTAAGTGCTTCATACACAAGCTCCTCAGAAACACTTCCTGGTGATAATACTGGTGAAATTGTCTCACTCAGCTAGCCACTAATTCTTAAAGAAGGAAACAGCCCCAAAGAATTCCCAGTTTACAACATGTCTGATTCTGCATTTGTTCTAAGAGGAATAAATTTACAATGATTCATATTTTCTGGGAAAGACAGAAAATGACCATCATAAATGCTTATGAAAAAGATGTTTAAGATTACACACACAAAAAGGTATTTCTTGGATCTAGACACATAGCAAATTGTTTCAAAACTTGAAGAAAATTAAACTGTACAATCTTTAAATAACATTAAGATTCTTCAGAGTGTGTTTTTAGCATGTTTTAATCTCAAAGTAATAAGCTTTATTCTTATTATTTTATTAATATCTTATTTTTTTTTGTAGTAAGATGGGCTTTGAAGTGTTCTGCTTCATTGACTTCGATTAACACAGGCTGATTGACGTGAAGAAGCCTAATCTACTCCGCTCCATCCCTTCTCTGAACACCTAGCACTGATTCAGCCCTGGACAGACTGGACCGCTACTCTTTAATATACGTTTGCTGCCTCTCCCCTCCTGAAGTACAATTTCAATGACTAGAAGGACGGACGTTGTCTCACGTTTTGTCAAAAACCTCCAGGCAGCGTCCAGGAGACAGACCCAGAGAGGGTTACAAAAGAAGAAATCATGGACCCTGGGAGGGAAATTAAAACAGGTATCTAAAACAGTGGGGTAACAAAGTGAAACCTCTCAAAGCAAGACCATTATACAGAATATACATTGTGCCCACTGAGGCTTCACAGATTTGAAGAGTGTCAACCAAGGAAAACAGAGAAGGCGGCAAATAAGCAAAGAGTTTTTTGGGGGTCATAAGAATTGCAATTTGGGAGACGAAGGTTCAGGTAAACCCAAGAGCGTTCCAGAGAAGAGAAAGAGGGGCTTATCAAGGTGAAAGCCATGAGGTTGTACTCTGACACAAGAAAGGAAATATTTGTCCTTAAGGGATAGGCTGTCACAAGTTATTGAGGGTAAGGGGCCCACTGATACCTTGGGTTTCTGGAACACTGGGCAGATGTTCGGGATGCATGCGTTAAGACAATGAGTGGTCAAAAGTCAGATTCCATCTGAGCTCAGATATGCATAAATCACATTTCTTCAATGGCCTCCCACCTCCATTTAAGAGAACTTTCTTAGCAATATCAACTTCATTTTGATTCTGCTTTCACAACGGATAATGTGTTAAGCAAACCTTCTGGTGGCAGAGGTGACACTAGAGTTTAGGTCTTAAAGCAAGAAAGGATGCGGGGGATGATTCAGCAGATAGTGCTGGGTGGGCAAAAGGCAGGAAGGAAATTAACATGAGCTATGACAAAGTGCTTACACACCCTAGAGCTAAAACGGAGAGGCTGTTTCTGCAAATAAAAAGGGAAGAGGATGGAAAGAAAGGAGCAAGTGAATTGAGGAGGGCCCAGGTGAGCTGGCTCACAGTTTGCTCTGTCTCAGGCCACGTAACTTGACTTTTCTCATCATCTGTAAGAGACCTCTGATGCCCCTGTCTGCTGTAAAATTTGCTAAATCTAGAAACTTTCCTTGAAAAAAGACTTTAGGACCACCTGCTTCTCATCTGGCAGCTGTAAGAGAAGTCGGAACTTGTTACCAGCTGAAACTGGGGAAAGGAGGGGTTTTTTGATAGAGGTTGATCCCAAAGGGGTCTGATCTGAAATTTATACTAAGGACACATAACTGCTAATCCTTTACCCAAAGTTGCCCCCGTGGATTGAACAAACAGTTTCTATTCTGGAAAAGATCTCAGGTGTGAAAGCAGGACAAAAATAGATTTGTCTCTTCAAGCTCTGATTAGCATTCTAGAGCTAGATCCTGGGTGGATTTATTCTTTTTTCTTCCACTAATTCCTCCCAGTCACAATACTATCCAGCAGAGGAGATGAAGTTTAAACAGTGTTTTCCTTCCTATCAGATGACTGTGGGAAGTGAATATGCTCTAAATATAATCAGCCTCTTACCCAGCTCCAGGGGTGAAGTGTTCTTTTGAATCTGGCTATCATCACACCATAAGAAGAGCATGGTCCATATGCAAAAGTGCTGTAACCTGTGGGCTGCAGCTAGCTTTTGCACTGCAGATTTTTCAATGTAATTGCCTGTAACACTTTATTTATAGTAACGAAAAAGTGCTTAAAATCCAATTACATAGTTGGAAATTGCATATCTCTAAGCAGATGTAGAATATTGAAAAAGAAATCCAGTGCCCATCTATAGAAACTCTTTGGAATTATCAAAATGATTTGTTTCAATATCCTCCAAGCCGTTCCTCTGGTTAAATTGCTAACCTATATTAGATACACTAGGCTCATACACCTTTCACACGGCTTAATGGGGAATTGAAATGCAGTTTCCACGCATTTGTTTTTCTTTTTATGATCCAAATAATTCATTCAGGAGCAATATGTTTCTGTAAAGTTCTTTTGTCAAGAAGTGGTTTTGGTGAGCAAAATTCCTTGCTGGGAACATCCCTTGAGGTGTTTACCGGTAGACACAGGATAAAAGGATTGTGTTCTCAATGTGGGTAAGGGAAGTGTGGCTTTATGGAACCATATTCTTGACTGACTGCTTCAAGTTGCCCATAATACAAAAATAACAAAACCAAACCTGGAAACCTCTCACACCTGAGAAATCCCTGGTCAACTTCCATTCATTCTGAGAGCAAACAGGAATAGTATGAATAATGGAAATTCATCCCTCATGCTATTATTACCCTTACCTACTTCCTTCTGAACCACCCCAAACAAACAAACAAATACACACACAGTTTTTCAATATAGAAAGTTGATAGGTATCTTTCTCTTTGTGATTGTTACACCCTAAGAGCTAACAACACACATGAATCTAACAATTATTATAAAGGAGACTATTTTGCACAAAGGAAGGTTCTTGTTCTACTCTGCAGTTAAAAAAATTACTCTAAGTTTGGACTCCTGGGGTTATAAAAAATCTCTTTGAAAACTTAGATTAATAACTTCAATATTATATCAATGTATCTTTCAGTCTTTAATATGTCTAGCAAAATTGAAAACATTGTCAGTATAAAAAAAAAACAGTGTATGAATCATATGATCTACACCACATCTCCCTAGCCCAGATGAGGAAGCCTGATAAGAGAGGGGGTGAGTGACTTATGTAAGGTCACACAGCAGGTGGCAGGTGGCCAGCACCATTTCCCTCCAAACCCAGGAGTTTCCATTCCATTTCTCAGTTAAATGAACCATCATGCACCTGGGCAGAGAAGGCATGAGAATGATGGATGGCCAGGCCAAGGCAGGCACCAAGTACCATGCAGGAGGAGGCTCCCTTTTGAAGAGGTAATTGCCTGGGTCAGGCAGACCTCTCACTCTGAAAAATTTGCCATCAGAGTCTCCTCCCACAAGGAAACAGAGTTGGAAGCAAAGTGTTCCTCTGCTTCTTCAGTCAGCCCTTTACTAAATACTTATCAGTTGGCAACTCTTGGCTGGGCATCCATAACTACAGGGCTAGGGGAATAGTTTGGAGTTGGTTATGGGCTGAATTGTGTCCCCTACAAAACCCCTATGTTGAAGTCCCAAGTACCTCAGAATATGACTGCTTTGGAGGTAGGGCCTTTAAAGAGGTGATTAAGGTTAAATGAGGTCATTAGGGTGCACCTTTATCCAACATGATTGGTGTCCGTATAAGAAGAGATTAGGGCACAGACAGGTGTACACAGAGAGGAAAGATGTGAAGACACAGGTGGTAGAAAGTGGCCATCTACAAGCCAAGGAAAGAGGACTCAGAAAGAACCCAACCTTCCAACAACTTGATCTTGGACTTCTAGCCCTCAAAACTGTGAGAAAATAAATTTCTGTTGCTTAAGTCACCCAGTCTGTGGTATTTTGTTATGGCAGCCCGAGCAAACTAATACAGGATACAAGGATGAATACAAGCTCATCATTGCCATTAAGGAGCTCACTGTACATCAGGACAGAGTAGTGTGTGTCCTGATATTAGAAGGCTAGAGGTCTGGGGTGCAGAGAGGAGAAGCCAACTAACTGCTCTTTCTCGGAGACTATTGATGTCTTCACAGAGAAGGTGAGATTAAGCTGAGTAGTAAAGGATTAGAGCAGCTGATCCTGCAAAGAAGTGGAGAAAAAATATTCCAGGTAGAGAGAACAGAAATGGGTACAATGCTCAATATGTGAAAATTGCACAGTGCTTTCTGAGAACCATCAACTCCGTGGCCTGTATGTTGAACAGACGGGAGATTATCAGGAGATGAGGCTGGAAAGCAAGGTTGGAGCAATATACTAAAGTGAATAGAATGCTACAATAAAGAGTTTGAATTTCACTGTTAGATAATAGGGATTTTTATGCAATGAAACAATTTCAGCAAGTCTCCCACCTATGAACGAGTTCCATTCCAAGAGCACATCTGTAAGTCCAATTTGTTTGTACATCCAACAAAGATAACCTATGTGCCCAACTGACACAATCGGCTATATAGCACTGTACTGTAATAGGTTTATAATACTCTTCACACAAATAAAGCATAAAAAACAAACAAATACAAAAAATAAACATTTTTAATCTTACAGTACAGTACCTTGAAAAGTACAGCAGCTGGCACACAGGGGCTGGCATCGAACGAGCAGGCAAGAAGAGTTACTGACCGGAGGAGGGAGAGGAGGTGGGAGGTGGTAGAGCTGAAGGATCGTCAGCAAGAGGGGACGGAGGGCAAGCTGCAATTTCACTCACTCCTGACGGTGATGGCACAGGTTCTGGTTCCTTGCTGAATTCAATTCTATCTACCCTCTTGAAAAAACCACCCAGTCATGTCTGGGTAGCAGCACGTTCGCATCTTTGGAAGTTCGCGACTTGAAAGTTCATACGCAGGGGACTTGCTGTATATGATCTGCATTTTATGATCTAAGGACAGGGTATACGAAACGTAGAAGAGAGGTGAAGCCCAAGCCAGAGAGACAAGTTAGAGGACTAGTAGCATAGCCCAGACAGAAATGCCAAAAACTTTATCTAGGGAAGTGGCGATGGAAATGGAGGTACAGGGTAAGAGGGACAATAGTGGCAAAATCGAGAGTAAAGAATTTCTTAAATGTCTACACTTCCCACTATCTAGTCTTTGGGACTATCTTTAAGGAAGATGTTGAAATCAGTAGGACTAAGAAGCAAAGCAGAAGCCAGGATCAGAAGTCCTGCAAGTCCAAACCTCAACATCCCTGCTGATGCAATAAATGTTGTATATTCAGCCCTGTCCTCTGGGCCCATGGAAGGAATGGGGACAAATCAGAAAGAGTAGAAAGAAGCCATGTTTGCACAAGGAGAACTTTCACGTGTGAGTCAAAGTGGATAAAGGCTGGAACAATACCGTGAATTCACTCTCCCTGAGGCCTACTGAAACCATTTCTTGGAAAATTTAGGCTGGATTCCATGAAGATAAGGCATGTTTGTGCATAATGTGTCCAGAGCATTCTAAACTACAAATGGAAACAACAAAACACTGAGAAGACTGCATCAGTCAGAGCCCATGATCTCCACACCCTTCAGTGTCTCGGGGTGAGTATACAGCCCCAAGAGAGGCTCATCCAGTAAGCCTCTAAGCAGCAAGCAGCAAGGTAATGGACATGAGAGAATGAACATGAATGAAGGCAAAAGCACTGGAACCTTGAACTGAGGAAGAACGACTAGGAAGTCAACATGGAAAACGATGGAGCACCTGAATGAAGGAATCAAGTAGAGGAAGCACTTGCTGTATCTAGTGCAAAAACTCAGCTCTGGTTCCTCCTCTATCCTTTTCCAACTTGCATGCATTTCCCAGTACTTCTTTCCCAGATCAGAATTTGAGGATGAAACGATCCTTGCTGGTTTTTCTTTCGATGCCCTATTTACAACCTTAAGACATCCAACATTCCTAAAACTCTTCTCTCAAGAATAGTACAAGACAAGGGGTGAAATGAGGGCTCTAGAGCACGCACAGGACTGAGGGGAGTGTGATAGGGGAGTGTTGTGTACGCAGCCTCCTTCAGAGGCAAAGAGAGGCAGGGTTTTGCTTCCAGGTTGGAGAGAGAGTTTAGCCCCCCTCCCCTACCACAGCCAAACAATAGTACTGACAGACTTCCTCCCGGATGACCGTAGGGTGAAGGAAAGTATGTTGGCATCATAATCTTGAGTGGAGAGACTTTTCAGCTCGGCACATAAGAAAGAAGGACGGTCATCCTCACACTCCCATTCTAAAATGAGAACCCTCCCCATCTTCTGTAACATATCAGGATCAAAACTTTATATTACCATCCCTTCTTTCAGTTAGTTTCTGGTCTCTGGCACCCACTCTAGGTAAGTGGGGATCTTCCTGGTCCTTACTGTCTTGGAAATATAGTTTCCAACCCTTGTTTCCCCCTGTTCCACACCTGGTCATAGGACATCATCAGAAACTTCTTCCCTGAAAGTAGTGAGCAAATGGAAGTTCAATGTGGCCATGTGTGCAAATGCCTGCAATCAATCTACAATGTTTGGCTGCTCTCCTGAGCAGGTGTGTCTGGCTGAACCAGCTGGCCATGGTCTAGGCTTCCACTGTTCACCACCAGTGTCCACAGTACATCTACCTCAATTTTTTTTTTTTTTTTTTAAGGACCATGACACTTAGAATTGCAGTCCAAAAACATCTCTTCTAATAAGCTGAACTACCACAGTCTGAGGTTTCATTTTAGCAAGCAATTAATTTTTTGGTGCACTGACTTTAAAGCCACTACTAGCACTGAGATGCTTCCATGGTCCATAAAGGTCACTTTTATGAATCTGAATTCTCAGGGAGTTATGTGTAGGGCTGTTCCTGGTCATCACTGTGCCACTGCTTTACTCCAGTGTTCACACACATGGGAAATCAGGGCAACCTCAGAGGGAAAAAAGAGATATAAAAGGGCAATAAGTCACTGTGAGTTATGGGAAAGAGGGAGAAAATTAGAGGAAGAGGCACTGTTGGCCATGCCTACAACTTCAGTTCCAACATAACCTCTTTTATTCAGAAGTGCCAGCTCCACCCCTTCCTTCCCTGCTGCCTTCTAGATCCATTACTCACTCCCTTGGTCTCTACACCAATGTGGAGTCTTTGGAAATTGCTCCAATTTAGGAAATCCTACAGTCTGCTTTAGTTATTATATATGAAGCTTCATTTTTGAGAAAATGAGGAGAGAGCAAGCTGGTTAATTGCTGACTGGCTTAAATCTCTTCCATGGGAACTAACCAAGAGGGCATTAATATTCTTAAGTTTGTCTAAACTTTTAGACAGATTCTTTCTAACTATAGGTCCCTGACTTCCCTTTTCTTAGAGCATTTACTTTAGAAAATTTGCAGTTGTGAATTCCTTCTTTGCCCTTTGAGATGTAAATCTTCTCCCTGACTCTTGCCCGTTTTATAATCCAGTAATATCTTTCTCAAGGACTGGGACTCATCCCTTTGAAACGTAACCATGAAGGAAATAAAGATCCCTGTCAGTGTCTGTGGGAGGGTAGGAATCTAACTTTGGTAATCAACAATTAGCAAATACAGATGACCTAATCACATTGAGGAACTGCCCCCTTAATGACCTCCAGTATTTTCCTAGTAGCTGACCAGCACTTAGAAACTCTCCCACCCTTTGTTTCAGTGCAATTGAGTTTAATCTCTCTCCCTTAGGCCAACTGTCTTGACCCCTATTGCAATAGTCTTGAGAGAGACTGGAGCAGAATCCATTAAACATCTCACTGAGAATCCAGAGTCTGAATCCAGGGGATCTATTTCCTGAATTTTGTATGACTATAAATGAATTTACTTAAAACCAAAAGTTGGTCAAAAGTTAGACATTAAATCTACTTCCTGAATGTGTTTCAGCCCTGAAGGTGAACTGAGGAGACCTGAGTGTCTTGTGAGAACTTTCTATATGTATAAAATAGATAACTAATAAGAACCTACTGTATGGCACAGGGAACTCTACTCAATACTCTGTAATGACCTATATGGGAAAAGAATCTAAAAAAAGAGTATATATATGTATATGTATAGCTGATTCACTTTGCTGTACAGCAGAAACTAACACAACATTGTAAATCAACTATACTCCAATAAAAATTAATTATAAAGAAAAAAACTTTCTATAGACTGGGCTCCAGATCCTTGCAGTGCTAAGCAGACAGGATCAACTTTCATTTCAATCAGTACACATTTTTAAATGTGAAAATGCCTTAGACATGAGACTAAACATAGATGGGTTTGCTTGAAATATGTGATGACACATGTTTGCAAAATGACTATAACTTTAACAAATATTTTAAAAATTTATGCCATACAACATAATAAAGGCCATCTATGACAAACCCACAGCTAACGTAATACTCAATGATGAAAAGCTAAAAGCTTTTCCTCTAAGATCAGGAACAAGGGTGTCCATTATTGCCACTTTTATTCAACATAGTATTGGAAGTCCTAGCCACAGCAATTCAACAAGAAAAAGAAAAAAGGCATCCAAGTTGGAAGAAAATAAGTAAAACTGCCACTCTATGCAGATGACATGATACTACATATAGAAAACCCTAAGGACTCCACCAAAAACCGGTTAGAACTAATAAATTCAGTAAAGTTGCAGGATACAAAATCAATAGACAGAAATCTGTTGCAATCTATATACTAATAACAAATTGTCAGAAAGAGAAATTAAGAAAACAATCCCATTTATAATTGCATCAAAAAGAATAAAATAGGGCTTCCCTGGTGGCGCAGTGGTTGAGAGTCTGCCTGCCGATGCAGGGGACACGGGTTTGTGCCCCGGTCCAGGAAGATCACATGTGCCGCAGAACGGCTGGGCCTGTGATCCATGGCCGCTGAGCCTGCGCGTCCGGAGGCTGTGCTCCACAATGGGAGAGGCCACAGCAGTGAGAGGCCCATGTACCACAAAAAAAAAAAAAAGAATAAAATACCTAGGAATATATTTAACCAAGGAGGTGAAAGACCTATACTCTAAAAACTGAGAGACTTGGATGAAAGAAACTGAAGACAACACAAATAAATGGAAGGATATACTACACTCACAAATAGGAAGAATTATTACTGTTAAAATGCTCGTACTACCCAAAACAATCTACAGATTCAGTGCAATCCTTATCAAAATATGAATGTTTCTTCATGGAACAGATAATTCTAAAATTTGTATGGATCCACAAAATACCCCAAATAGCCAAAGCAATCTTAAGAAAAACAAAGCTGGAGGTATCACTCTCCCTGATATCAAACTATAATACTGAGCTATAGTAATAAAAAGTGCATGGTACTGACACAAAAACAGACACAGGATCAACAGACAGAATAGAGAGCCCAGAAATAAACCTATGTTCATATAGTCAATTAATTTACAATAAAGGAGGCAAGAATATACAGTGGGAAGAAGACAGTGTCTTCAATAAGTGGTATTTGTTTCAATAAATGGTATAGGTTTTTGGACAGCTACTTGCAAAAGAATACAACTGGACTACTTTTTTGCAACATACACAAAAATAAACTCAACATGGGTTAGACTTAAATGTAAGACCTGAAACCATAAAACTTCTAGAAGAACACATAAGCAATACACTCTTTGACATTGCTCTCAGCAATACTTTTATTGTGTCTGTCTCCTCAGGCAAGAAAAATAAAAGCAAAAATAAACAAATGGTAAAACATCAAACTAAAAAGCTTTTGCACAGCAAAGGAAACCATCAACAAAATGAAAAAGCAAGGGAATTCCCTAGTGGCATAGTGGATAAGACTCTTCACTCCCAATGCAGGGGGCCTGGGTTTGATCCCTGGTCAGGGAACTAGATCCCACATGCATGCCGCAACTAAGAGTACACATGCTGCAACTAAGGAGCCCGCCTGTTGCAACTAAGAAGCCCACATCCACAACTAAGGAGCCTGCCTGCTGCAACTAAGACCTGGTGCAACCAATTAAATAAATAAAATATATTTTTTTTAAATGAAAAAGCAACCTACCAAATGAGAGAAGATATTTGCAAATGGTATGTCTGATAAGGGGTTAATATTCAAACTATATAAAAACTCACACAACTCAATGTCAAAGAAACAAACAATAGATAGGAACAGACATTTTTCCAAGACATAGAGATGGCCAACAGACACATGAAAAAATGCTCAGCATTACTAATCATCAGAGAAACACAAATCAAAACAACAACCTCATTCAGAATGTCTGTTATCAAAAAGACAAGATACATCAAGTGCTGGCAAGAATGTGGAGAAAACGGAACCCTTATGCATTGTTAACAGAAATGTATATTGGTGCATTATGGAAAACAGTACCAAGTTTCCTAAAAAATTAAAAGTAGAATTACCATACAATCCAGCAAACCCACTTCTGGGTATTTATGCAAAGAAAATGAAAACACTAATTTGAAAAGATGTTTGCACCCCTATATTCATTCAGCATTATTTACAATAGCCAAGATATCAACGCAACATAAGTGGTCTATCAATAGATGAATAAAGATGATGTAGCATGCACATACATACGTATATATGTAGAATATATATATATCCATTAAAAAGAATGAAATTTTGCCATTTGTGACAACATTGCAATGCTGAATGGACCTAGAGGGTATTATGCTAAGTGAAATAAGTCAGACAGCATATGGAATACAGTCGATAATATTGTAATACCTCTGTATGGTGACAGATGGTACATTGTGATGATCGATTTGTAATGTATAGAAATGTCAAATTACTATGTTGTACACTTGAAACTAACACAATACTGTATGTCAACTATACTTCAATTTTAAAATGGTAAAAAAAATTAAGCCATGCAGCAATTTTTTCTTTCTTTTTACAGAGCCTAACCTCCTTAACTTTTTGAATTGATTTTTTAATCAAATACCTAATTGACCTTTATTTTTCTACCGCAGCTTAGACTTTTTACAATTTAGCTTTCCTGATTTAACTACTGTAAAATTGAAAGCTCTCTTGTGCTGGTGTGTAGGCAGCTTAGTCCAGTCGAATAAGACTGGTAACTCTTCAGTGAGTCCTTCTGCTATATTGTAGACCCTTATTGCCCTAAATAAGGAAAGAGAATTCCACGTGAAATTTCCTTTTTTATGTCCTCTTGTTTAATTTGACATTGTAAAGGGCATATTACTAAATGTTTCCTAAGGAAAAAGAGATTACATAACAGAAAGCTAGATACCTATAAATTACTAAATCCTTAGTGGTCACTTTGCTTTCATCATTTCACCTTTAAATAAAGGCTGTAACATTTACAAACCACTGTGTGACTTACGTGCATAAGAACACGGCCTGGCTATTTACAGTAGCAAATTGCCTTGAGAGAGAGGCATGAAATTCCCTCTCACATTAAAATGCTCAGAAGCAATTAGCTGTGTTGTATATAGCGTAATCTAAGGAAGATTATAAAAGAAAATAAGAATTATATTCAAGCTGAATTAAATTATGTCCTAAGTAAAAGTAGCTTTATGTTCACATAAACAAAAATATTTTGGTAGATGAATTACTTGATTTCCAGCCTTTAAAAAAATTTCACAGACTGCATTTGCTTAAAAATTCATCGAGAGTGTTGAAAATACATTTTTCTCAAATTCAGAAAGGCCCACTGAAGAGAAGTCATGATGATTCAGATGAGTTTTAATTTCCTTCAGACTAATCACAAAACAAAAATTCAGTTAATTAGCACAAAATTACTTCTTCTCACTCTCATATCAAATATCTTAAAATTTAATTTGTGTGGCATTTTTATACAGCATACCTTTTTATTTGCAATACCAACATCCATAAATAGATAATCGTATTTTACTCATTTTGACTGTAGAGCTTGATCCATTGTACAGTATTGCTCATATATTTTGGAAGGCAGGGAAAACCAAACATTGCTTCTCAAAATCCTGCCCACGCTTCAATATGAAGCTGTCATCTGCATCCTCAAATCTTACCTGGTTTTCTTCCTATCCATCAGCCCAGCTCTGAGCTGTGTACTTAACTCTGCTTTGTAAAATAACTATTTATATCACTTTTTCTCAATACACACAATTGCATGTTTAAGTGCAGGTTCTTAGCTATCAGACTATAGGTCTAAATCTTCTATAGCATCTAATTCAGAGCCTCATGCAATAGTAAGCTCTCAGGGAATGAATAAATTACCCCACATTGCTGGAGACCATAAATACGTGGAATAAACTTTATTACCACATAAGCACTCTATTCACTAATTTCCTCTTTTCCTCTTCCACAAATGTCAACAAACACACACCCACATAACAAATATGGGCACTGTGAAAACATTTTTCTTTGCTCTTTTCATTCTTTTTTATTTTATCTGCTGAAAAAGATGAAATATTGACAATAAAGATGCAGAAAACACCAGCATGCCCAAGCCACAGTTTATTCAGCCAAATCTACAAAGACATACACTCCCAGCAGGTAACTCTTGTCATTCAGCCTACATATATTTACTATGTCCCTGTTATGTGGTAGGTGCTTTCCTCAGACAGGGACAAAGTTCTGAGCAAATCAGACATAGCACCTGCCTAGTGGTGTTTGCAACCCACCGGGGGAGATATACAATAAGTCAATAAACAAACAAACAAAACAATATAATTACAACTTTCTTAAGTGACATAGAGGAAAAGAAAGACACTAAGAGGAAATTATGCTAAGAAACACTCACTTTAGAAAAAGTGATCAAGGAAACCTTTCTGAAATAGTACTATTGAAGCTGACATTTGAAGAATGAGCAATTCTTCTAGTTGGGGAAAGAGAATTTCACACACATAAAACAAAAAAACAGCATGTACAGAGGCTTACTGAAGAATGTAGTGTGTTTTAGGAACTAAAATTTAGAGAAAAATGGAAAGAGAATAGCATTTCTATAGATTGGAGAGAAAGGCGAGACCCCAATCATGCTGAGCCGTGAATGCCTTGGTGAGGCATATGAAAAGATAAGGCTGGCCAGTGGGTAGGGAATGGATTAGAACGGGAGCACATTGAACTGAGAAGTGATGTTAACAATCTGACAGAGTAGGAAAACTTGGACCCTCATTTCCCCCCAAAACACACCAGTTTAGCAATAATTCATAAATAAATCTCATTTGGGAGGAACCAGAAAACAATTGAAAGACTACTGCACTCTAGGAGAGTGAAAAACCAGATTCACCAAGGCTGGTAGGGAGATCTTGCTCTTACCAGAGAGACCCTTCCGCCAGGGCAGTGCCATACAATCAGGAAGAGACCCACTAGCTCTCAGCTTCTCCCAGGGGAGGAAAGAGGTTGGTTCACACACTCAGCACCCCAACTTTTCTGAAGTGTCTCCCAGAGAACTGTCTCTGTCTTACCAGTCTTGGATCTCTGATAGATCTAGTGCTGGCTAGCCCCCCAGAGGAGAAAGGAGGTGGCAGCTTGGGCTGGTAGATGCCACTGATCCTCCTGTTTAGCACAGGGCAAGCAGACAAAAAAATCCCAGCTCTCAGCTTCTAAGTAGTGAAATAGCTGATTCTCAAACACTTGCCCTAACTTTTCTGTGGATGCCGAAAGAACTAACATCTGTCTCACCAGTCCAGGAGCTCTAACAGGTTTGGCACCATCTAGATGCCTGGGGGTGAATGGAGGCAGCAACTTGGGCTGGTAGATGCTATAGCTACCCTCTCAGCTCAGCTAGAGTGAGAAAGACAGGTGGACAAACACCACAGCTGCCTGCTTCTCCCTGAGAGGTGATAGGGGCTCCCAGAATGTCTGGCTGGACTAATAGGTGGGGAACGTCTCCTCAATGAGGAAAGTCTATGAAGACTGAGAGAGCAACTTGCTTTGTCTAACATGCAGACACCAACACAGAGAGTTAAGGAAAATGAAGAAACTATGAATGATGTTTCAAACAAAGAAACAAAATAAATCTCCAGAAACAGACCCTAATGAAACAAGATGATATGATCTACCTGATAGAGAATTAAAAACAACTCTCATAAAGATGCTCACTGAGGTCAAGAGAACAATGCATGAACAAAATAAGAATGTCAACAAAGAAATATTATCAAACAAAAATCATGGAGCTGAAGAACACAATAACTGAACTGAAAAAGTAATTAGAGGAGTTCAACATAACATTAGAAAAAGCAGAAGAAAGGCTCAACGAACCTGAATACCATTGGAAATAACTGTTGGAGGAGCAAATAGAAAAAAGAAATGAAAAAGAGTGAAAAAAGCATGTAGGAAACCATCAAATTGAACAATACATAAATTATGGGAATCCTATACAAAGAAGAGATAAAAAGACCAGAAAGTTTTTTCAAAGAAACAATAACTGGCAATTTACCAAATCTGGGAAAGAAAGGGGATATTCAAATCCAAAAAGCCAAAGGACACCAAATAATACAAAGCCAAAAATCCAAACCAAGACACATAAAAATCACATTGATTAAGGACAAGGAGAGAATTTTGAAAGCATCAAGAGAAAATGACTTGTCACATGCTAAGAACCTCCATTCCTCACCACCACAGGACTATCAGTAACTTTTTCAGCAGAACACTTGCAAGCCAGAAAGGAACAGGATAATATATTCAAAGTGCTGAAAGTTAAAAAAAATACCTACACCCAGCAAGTCTTTCAAAAATAAAGGAGAGATAAAAAACTTTCCTAGACAAAAAAAAAGCTGAAAAAGAACATCACTTCTAGACCTGCCTTACAAGAAAATGGTAAAGGGACTTCTTCAGATTGAAACAAAAGAATGCCAAATAGCAACACAATAGTATAAGAAAGTATAAAACCCAGTGATAAAATATATAGACAAATGTAAAACACTATATTACTGTTATGATGATGGGGAAATCACTTTTAATTCTAGTATAAAAGTTAAAAGACAAAAATATTTTAAAAACTATAATTAAAAAATTTATTAGGGCTTCCCTGGTGGTGCAGTGGTTGAGAGTCCGCCTGCCAATGCAGGGGACACGGGTTCGTGCCTCGGTCCAGGAAGATCCCACAGGCCGCGGAGCAGCTAGGCCCGTGAGCCATGGCCACTGGGCCTGAACGTCCGGAGCCTGTGCTCCGCAATGGGAGAGGCCACAACAGTGAGAGGCCCGCATACCGCAAAAAAAAAAAAAAATTTATTAGAAGATATACAATAAGAATAGGTAAAAATCATGACTAGAAAAACAATCTGTGAATAGGGAGAAGTTTAGAGTTTTTGTATGCAATTGAGCTTAAGCTGTCATCAGCTTAAAATAGATGACTATAACTATGATATTTTATGTAAACCTAAAGGTAACCCCCCCCCACACACACACAAAATATATACAGAAATTAAATAGAAGAAAAAAATAAAGAATATCTATACAAAAGTCAGCAAAAGATAAAGGAAGACAGCAAGAGAGGAAAAGAGACAAAATAATAGTAATGACAAAAAACTAAGAAAATAGTAAATCATTTCATATCAACAAATTCTTCAATATAAATATGTTAAACTCCTCAATCAAAACACATAGAGGGGCTAAATAGATTAAAACAAAAAACAACAACAACAAAACAAACAAACAAAAAAGAGCAAGATCGGACTATATCTTGTCTACAATGTGCTCACTTTAGATTTAAGGACACACACAGGCTGAAAGTGATGTATTTATATAGATAAATATATTTCTTTATATAGATAAAATAGACTGTAAAACAAAAGGTCCCAGGAGACAAAGGATATTATATAACAATAAAAGTGTCAACCAGGAGGATATAACAATTATAAATAGATGCACCCAACATCAGAACACCTACATATATAAAAGCAAACTGACAGTACTGAAGGAAGAAATAGAGAGCAATATAATAACAGTAGATATCAATATCTCACTTTCAATAATTGACAGACTATCTAGAAAGATCAATAAGGAAAAAAAGGAGTGAATAACCCTGTAGGATCAAACAGACCTAAGAGCCATATACAGAATTTTCCACTCAACAGCAACAGAATACACATGGTTCTCAAGGGCCCACGGATCTTTACCTAGGATATATCACGTTAGATTACAAAACAAGGTCACAAAACAAATCTTGACAAACTTAAGAACAATGAACTCATACCAAGTATCTTTTCTGACCACAATAATATGAAGTTAGAAATTAAATACACAAAGAAAACGGAAAGATTCACGAATATGTGGGGATTAAACAACATGCTAAAGAACAACCAATGGGTTGAAAAAGAAATAAAAAGAGAAATCAAAAAAATACCTTGAGTCAAATGAAAATGGAAATATACTAAAATACATGTGATGCAGCAAAAGCAGTTCTGTAAAGGACAGTCACAGAGAAAAACGTCTACTTTAAGAAACACAAAAGTCTTAAATAAACAACCTAACTTTATTTCTCAAGGAACTACTAAAAGAAGAACAGCTGAAGTCCAAAGTTAGGTAGAAAGAAGGAAATAACAAATAGAGCAGAAATAAATGAAATAGAGACTAAATAGAGAAGATCAATGAAGCTAAAAGCTGGTCCTTTGAAAAGATAAACAAAATTGACAAGCCTTTACCTAGACTCACCAAGAAAAAGAGAGGACTTGAAAAATAAAATCAGAATGAAAGAAGGACTATTACAAGACAGAAATAAAGGATCTTAAGAAACTACTATGAACAATTTTATGCCAACAAATTGGACAACCTAGAAAAAATGGATAAATTCCCAACAAACAAAAATGCAGGACCAGACAGCTTCACTTGTGAATTCTATCAAATATTTACAGAAGAATTAATATGAATCTTTCTCAAACTCATCTAACAAAAAAAAAAAAAAAAAAAAAAGAAGAGCGAATGCTTCCAAACTCATTTTATGATGCCAGCACCACCCTGATACCAAAACCACTCAGATACTACAAATAAAGAAAATTACAGGCCAACATCCCTGACAAACATAGATGCAAAAATCCTGAACAAAATATTAGCAAACTGAATTCAACAATACATTAAAAGAATCATACACCATGATTAAGTGTGATTTATATGAGGGATGCAAGAATGATCCAATGTCTGCAAATCAATGTGATACACCACATTAACAAAATGAAGGATAATAATCATATGATCACCTCAATAGATGCAGAAAAAACATTTGACAAAATTCAATACACTTTCACGATTAAAAACTCTCAACAAAGTGAGTGTAAAGGGAATGTACCTCAACATAATACAGGTCATATATGACAAGCCGACAGCTAACATCACACTCTATGGTGAAAAGTTAAAATCTTTTCCTCTAAGACAGGAAGAAGACAAGGATGCCCACTCTCACGACTTTCATTCAACATAGTATTGGAGGTCCAAGCCAGAGCAATTAGTCAAGAAAAAGCAATAAAAGGCATCCAAATTGAAAAGGAAGAAGTAAAACTGTCACTATTGCCATATGACATTATTTATATATTATAAAAGCCGCTCCATCAGAAGAACTGTTAGAACCAATAAAGTACAGTTAGAACCAAATTCAGTACAGTTGCAGGAAATAAAATCAGTACCCAAAAATCTGTTGCCTTTATATATACTTATAATGAACTACCAGAAAGAGAAACTAAGAAAACAATCCCATTTAAAACTACATCAAAGCACTCCCTCTGGTGAGAGCATCGTAGTCCAACTAACTGCTGAACAATCATCAACCGGAAGACACTGGAACTCACCAAAAAACATACCTCACATCCAAAGACAAAAGAGAAGCCACAGTGTGACAGTAGGAGGGGCACAATCACAATAAAATCAAATCCCCTAACCTCTGGGTGGGCGACTCACAAACTGGAGAATGGCTATAACACAGAAGTCCACCCACTGGAGTGAAGGTTCTGAGCCCCACATAAAGCTTCCCAACCTGAGGGTCTGGCAAAAGGAGGAGGAATTCCCAGAGAGTCAGACTTTGAAGGCTAGTGGGATGTGACTGCAGGACATCGACAGGTCTGAGGGAAACAGAGACTCTACTCTTGTAGGACACACACAAAGTAGTGTGCACATCAGGACCCAGGGGAGAGGAGCAGTGACCCATAGGAGACTAAACCAGACCTACCTGCTAGTATTGGATGGTCTCCAGCAGAGGCAGGGGGCGGCTGTGGCTCACCACAGGGACAAGGACACTGGCAGCAGAAGGTCTGGGAAGTACTCCCTAGTGTAAGCCCTCCCAGCATCTGCCATTAGCCCCATCAAAGAGTCTGTAGTCTCCAGGGCTGGGTCGCCTCAGGCCAAACAACCAACAGGGAGGGAACTCAGCCCCACCCATCAGCAGACAAGCAGATTAAAGTTTAACTGAGCTCTTCCCACCAGAGCAACACCCAGCTCTACCCACCACTGGTGCCTCCCATCAGGAGGCTTGCACAAGGCCTCTTACATAGCCTCATCCCACCAAAGGGCACACAGCGGAAGTGAGAAGAACTACAACCCTGCAGCCTGGGGAACAAAAACCACATTCGCAGAAGGAAAGACAAAATGAAAAGGCAGAGGGCTATGTACCAGATGAAGGAACAAGATAAAACCTCAGAGTAAAAACTAAATGAAGTGGAGATAGGCAACCTTCCAGGAAAAGAATTCAGAATGATGATAGTAAATATAATCCAGGACCTCGGAAAAAGAATGGAGGCAAAGATGGAGAAGATGCAAGAAATGTTTAACAAAGACCTAGAAGAAGAACAGATTAGTGACCTGGAAGACAGAATGGTGGAATTCACTGCCGTGGAGCAGAATAAAGAGAAAAGAATGAAAAGAAATGAAATTAGACTGAGACCTCTGGGACAACATTAAACACACCAACATTCACATTATAGGGGTACCAGAATAAGAAGAAAGAGAGAAAGGACCCGAGAAAATATCTGAAGTGATTATAGTTGAAAACTTCCCTAACATGGGAAAAGAAATAGCCACCCAAGTCCAGGAAACTCAGAGAGTCCCAGGCACGATAAATCCAAGGAGAAACACGCTGAGACACACAGTAATCAAACTGACAACAATTAAAGACAAAGAAAAATTATTAAAAGCAACAAGGGAAAAATGACAAATAATACACAACAGAATCCCCATAAGGTTAACAGCTGATTTCTCAGCAGAAACACTACAAGCCAGAAGGGAGTGGCACAATATATTTAAAGTGATGAAAGGGAAGAACCTACAACCAAGATTACTCTACCCAGCAAGGATCTCATTCAGATTCGAAGGAGAAATCAAAAGCTTTACAGACAAGCAAAAGCTAATAGAATTCAGCACCACCAAACCAGCTCTACAACAAATGCTAAAGAAATTTCTCTAAGTGGGAAACACAAGAGAAGAAAAGCACTTACAAAAACAAACCCAAAACAATTAAGAAAATGGGACTAGGAACATACACATCAATAATTACCTTAAATGTGAATGGATTAAATGCTCCAACCAAAAGACACAGGCTTGCTGAATGTATACAAAAAGAAGACCCTTATATATGCTGTCTACAAGAGACCCACTTCAGACCTAGGGACACATACAGACTGAAAGTGAGGGGATGTAAAAAGATATTCCATGCAAATGGAAATCAAAAGAAAGCTAGAGTAGCAATTCTCATACCAGATAAAATAGACTTTAAAATAAAGAATGTTACAAGAGACAAGGAAGGACACTACATAATGATCAAGGGACCAATCCAAGAAGAAAATATAACAATTATAAATATATATTCACCCAACATAGGAGCACCTCAATACATAAGGCATCTGCTAACAGCTATAAAAGAGGAAATTGACAGTAACACAATAATAGTGGGGGACTGTAACACCTCACTTACACCAATGGACAGATCATCCAGACAGAAAATTAATAAGGAAACACAAGCTTTAAATGACATAATAGACCAGATAGATTTAATTGATATTTATAGGACATTCCATCCCAAAACAGCAGATTACACTTTCTTCTCAAGTGCACATGAAACATTCTCCAGGATAGATCACATCTTGGGTCACAAATCAAGCTTTGGTAAATTTAAGAAAATTGAAATCATATCAAGCGTCTTTTCTGACCACAACACTATGAGATTAGAAATCAGTTACAGGGGAAAAATCATAAAAAACACAAACACATGGAGGCTAAACAATACGTCACTAAATAACCAAGGGATCACTGAAGAAATCAAAGAGGAAATCAAAAAAACACCTAGAGACAAATGACAATGAAAGCACGAAGATCCAAATCCTATGGGATGCAGCAAAAGCAGTTCTAAGAGGGAAGTTTATCGTTATACAAGCCTACCTCAAGAAACAAGAAAAATATCAAATAAACCATCTAAACTTACACCTAAAGGAACTAGAGAAGGAAGAACAAACAAAACGCAAAGTTAATAGAAGGAAAGAAATCATAAAGATCAGAGCAGAAACAAATGAAATAAAAACAACAGCAAAGATCAACAAAACTAAAAGCTGGATCTTTGAGCAGATAAACAAAATTGATAAACCTTTAGCCAGACTTATCAAGAAAAAGAGGGAGAGGACTCAAATCAATAAAATTAGAAATGAAAAAGGAGAAGTTACAACGACACTGCAGAGATACAAAGCATCATAAGAGACTAGAACAAGCAACCCTATGCCAAAAAAATGGACAATATGGAAGAAATGGACAAATTCTTCGAAAGGTATAACCTTTAAGACTGAACCAGGAAGAAATAGAAAACGTGAACAGACCAATAACAAGTAATGAAATTGGAACTGTGATTGAAAATCTTCCAACAAACAAAAGTCCAGGACCTGATGGCTTCACAGGTGAATTATATCAAATACGTAGAGAAGAGTTAACACCTATTCTTCTCAAACTCTTCCAAAATATAGCAGAGGGAGGAACACTCCCAAACTCATTCTACGAGGCCACCATCACCCTGATACCAAAACTAGACAAAGATACTACAAAAAAAGAAAATTACAGACCAATATCAATGATGAATATACATGTAAAACTCCTCAACAAAATATTAGCAAACAGAATCCAACAACACATTATAAGGATCATACAACATGATCAACTGGGATTTATCCCGGGGATGCAAGGAACCTTCAATATACGCGAATCAATGTGATACACCATATTAACAAACTGAAAAATAAAAACCATATGATAATCACAATAGATGCAGAATAATCTTTTGAGAAAATTCAACACCCATTTAGGATAAAAAGAACTCTCCAGAAAGTGGGCATAGAGGGAACCTACCTCAAAATAATAAAGGCCATATATGACAAACCCACAGCAAACATCATTCTCAATGGTGAAAAACTAAAAGCATTTCCTCTAAGATCAGGAACAAGGCAAGGATGTCCACTCTTGCCACTATTATTCAACAGAGTTTTGGAAGTCCTAGCCATGGCAAGAAGAAAAAGAAATTAAAGGAACACAAATTGGAAAAGAGGAAGTAAAACTTTCACTGTTTGTAGATGACATGATATTATACATAGAGAATCCTACAGATGCCACCAGAAGACTACTAGTGCTAATCAAGGAATTTGGTAAAGTTGCAGGATACAAAATTAACGCACAACAATCTCTTGCAATCCTATACACTAACAACGAAAGATCAGGAAGACAAATTAAGGAAACAATCCCATTCACCACTGCAACAAAAAAGAATAAAATACCTAGGAATAAACCTACCTAAGATGGTAAAAGACCTGTACTCAGAAAACTGTAAGAATCAATATTGTGAAAATAACTATACTACCCAAAGCAATCTACAGATTCAATGCAATCCCTATCAAAGTACCAATGGCATTTTTTACAGAACTGGAACAAAAAAATCTTAAAATTTGTATGGAGACACAAAAGACCCCAAATAGCCAAAGCAACCCTGAGAGAAAAAAACAGAGGTAGAGGAATCAGGCTCTCTGACTTTAGCTATACTACAAAGCTACAGTAATCAAAACAATATGGTACTGGCACAAAAACAGAAATATAGATCAATGGAACAGGATAGAAAGCCCAGAGATAAACCCATGCACATACGGTCACCTTACCTTTGATAAAGGAGGAAAGAATATACAATGGAGAAAAGACAGCCTCTTCAATAAGTGGTGCTGGGAAAACTGGACACCTAAAAGAATGAAATTAGAACATTCCCTAACACCATACACAAAAATAAACTCAAAATGGATTAAAGACCTAGATCTAAGACCGGACACTCTACAACTCTTAGAGGAAAACATAGGAAGAACACTCTTTGACATAAATCACAGCAAGATCTTTTTTGATCCACCTCCTAGAGAAATGGAAATAAAAACAAAAATAAACAAATGGGACCTGATGAAACTGAAAAGCTTTTGCACAGCAAAGGAAACTATAAACAAGATGAAAAGACAACCCTCAGAATGGGAGAAAATACTTGCAAACAAATCAATGGACAAAGGATTAATCACCAAAATATACAGGCAGCTCATGCAGCTCAATATCAAAAAACCAAACAACGCAATCAAAAAATGAGCAGAAGATCTAAATAGACATTTCTCCAAAGAAGACATACAGATGGCCAAGAGGCACAGGAAAAGTTGCTCAACATCACAAATTATCAGAGAAATGCAAATCAAAACTACAATGAGGTATCACCTTACACCAGTTAGAATGGGCATCATCAGAAAATCTACAAACAACAAATGCTGGAGAGGTTGTGGAGAAAAGGGAACACTCCTGCACTGCTGGTGGGAATGTAAACTGATACAGCCACTATGGAGAACAGTATGGAGGTTCCTTAAAAAATGAAAAATACAATTACCATATGATGCAGCAATCCCACTACTGGGCATATACCCAGAGAAAACCATAATTCAAAAAGACACATGCACCCCAATGTTCATTACAGCACTATTTACAATAGCCAGGTCATGGAAGCAACCTAAATGCCCATCGACAGATGCATGGATAAAGAAGATGTGGTACATATATACAACAGAATACTACTCAGCCATAAAAAGAACGATATTGGGTCATTTGTAGAGACGTGGATGGACCTATTGACTATCATACAGAGTGAGGTAAGTCAGAAAGAGAAAAACAAATATTGTATATTAACGCATATATGTGGAATCTAGAAAAATGGTACAGATGAACTGGTTTGCAGGGCAGAAATAGAGACACAGATGTAGAGAACAAATGTATGGACACCAAGTGGGGAAAGCAACGGGGGGGGGTGATGTTGGTGGGATGAATTGGGAGATTGGGATTGACATATATACACTAGTATGTACAAAATAGATGATAAAAATAAATAAATAAAACTACATCAAAAAGAATAAATACATAGGGATAAATTTAACCAAGAAGAGGAAAGAACTGTATTTTGAAAACTACAAGACATTAGTGAAAGAAATTAAAGAAGACACCGAAAAATGGAAAGATATTTCATGCTCATGGACAGTAATAATCAATAATGTTAAAATCGACATATTCAATGCAATCCCTATCAAAATTCCAATGGCATTTTTCACAGAAATAGAAAAAATTATTCTAAACCTTGTATGGAACCACCCCTGAATATCCAATCTTGAGAAAAAGAAACAAAGCTGGAGACATCATGCTCCTTGATTTCAAACTATATTACAAAGTTATGGTAATTAAAATTATGATATTGGCATTATAACAGACAACAGACCAGTGGAACAGAATGGAAAGCCCAGAAATAAACCCACACATATATGGTTGATTAATTTATGACAAAGGGGTCAAGATTATACAATGGGGAAAGGACAGTCTCTTCAATAATGGCGGTGGGAAAACTAGACAGCCACATGCAAAAGAATGCAAACTGACCACCATCTTATACCATACACAAAAATTAACTGAAAATGGATTAAAGACTTGAAATTAAGGCCTGAAATTATAAAAACCCCAGGAGAAAATATAGGCAGTAAACTCCTTGACACAGGTCATGGTAATGACTTTTTTAAAAATCTGACACCAAAAGCAAAAGCAACAAAAGCAAAAATTAAAAAGTAGGACTATATAAAACTGAAACGCATCTGCTCAGTAAAGGAAGTCATCAACAAAATGAAAAGGCAACAATACTGAATAGAAGAAAGTAATTGCAAATCATTTATCTGATAAGAGCCAATATCCAAAATATACAGATTCATACAACTCAAAAGCAAAAAAATAAAAACCCCCAAGATAACAACAACACAACACAAATCCAAATAGGCATAAGATCTGAATAGACATCTTTTTCAAAGACATACAGATGGCCCACAGGTTCATGAAAAGATGCTCAACTTCATTAATCATTAGGGAAATGCAAATCTAAAATCACCTGTCAGGATGGCTGTTATTGAAAAGACAAGAAATAGCAGTTGTTGCCAACGATGTGGAGAAAAGGGAATCCTTGTGCACTATTGGTAGGGATGGAACTTGGTGCAGCCACTATGGAAACAGTATGAAGATTCCTAAAGAAATTAAAAATAGAACTACCATATGATCCAGCGATTCCACTTCTGGGTATTTATCCAAAGAAAATAAAAACACTAACTCAAAAAGATATATGCACCCAGGTAGGTGGATTCAGTGTCCACACTCTCAACCACTACACTTACAACCTCACAAAATAACTCTATACATCCCTCAAGGATATAAATTTACCAGGAATGTTTATGAAATGCATAGGACAAGGACATATTAAATTTATGGGAGTAGCTGCTAATATGAGTGGGTGGGTGATGGGACAGAGTGAGCAGAGTAATTGTAGTCAAGCCCAGATATTAAAGAGAAAAATAGTATCTTAAGATAAAATTCTAGAGGACCAATGATGACAGTGTGCCATACACTGATTAACTCAACTCTCCACCTCCACATTGAAAACAAACAAGACAAATGTAAAGATGCCTAAAAACGAAAGAAAAAGATACAATACTGATTAAGAACATCATGCATTGGAAACTGACATACAGCTCTGCAGTAAATTCAAAGCAGCTAGTTTTTCTTTCAGTATTGGTGCAAATGATCATTTCTTTGCTTGAGCTCCACAGGAAATAGTTGCTTTCCTTGATAAAAAGAAGAAGACAGATGTGTACAAACTAATGGCTCACCCAGACCATCAAAAGATGAAACATGTATCTGGGAACCCTTCTTTCTCCTGTTAGACACGAGGGCTTTTAAGGAATGAACACTCTAAGGCAGGGATTGTGCTACATCATTTCAAAGGCATTTGACTTAAATTGAATCATTCCACCACTTGAGTGGCATTCTTATAAAAGGCAATGCTGCCCTTAATCTTTTCCTATGTCATCCACAATACTTTACATAAACAGAGAACATAGATTATGTTATTCTGAATGGTCCACTTTCCATCACTTGGGAATAGCCACCAAATAGGCTACTATTAACTATTTGCTAATTAAAGAGAAAAATTAAATATTTTGGTAAAGTCTAAAATACACATTTCGGAACACCACCGCTATTATCATCATCCTGCCACCAAATCTGAGCTTTAAAAATTATTATAACGTTAAATGCCAAGAGGCAAATGACTCAGAATTGCAGGCACCTATCCTGGAAAATGAGGAAGCAAACATAAAAAGATATGCTGGACCCCTTATCCTCCAAACACTGTGTTCTGGAAAAAAAAGAGAGGGGATAGAAAAGTAAACAGGGGGCTTCCCTGGTGGCACAGTGGTTGAGAGTCCACCTGCCGATGCAGGGGACGCGGGTTTGTGCCCCGGTCCGGGAGGATCCCGCGTGCCGCAGAGCGGCTGGACCCGTGAGCCATGGCCGCTGAGCCTGCGCGTCCGGAGCCTGTGCTCCGCAGCAGGAGAGTAAAAAAAAAAAAAAAGAAAGAAAAGTGAGCAGGACATTATTAGCTAAACAACAATAGCTATAACTATAATTATATACAAGTATGTATACACATACATATATTTACATATTTTTTTCACATGATGTCCATCTGTTAAGCAATAATTAAGTTGTATCTTTTAGGAAAACAGGGATTGCCTCATAGTTTATCTTGAGCAACAAACTCCAGGATTCTTTTCAACATATAATCCTATTTGTTTCTATGTTAATCATAAGGTATCATATTTAAGAAACCTACTGTAGTTCTGAATTTCTACTTTTGAACTAAAAATAACATTTTTATCTATTGTCTGTCCCTTCTATCAATACTTTCCAGAATTCCTGGCACAGCAACTTGAAAGCCCACGGCTTAACGGGCCTCAGGGCACTTGGAGCCATGTAAGCAGAAGAGAAACACTTGGCTTGATTTCACCATTCTTCCACTCACCTTAACATGGCAACTGTAAAATTCTTGTCGAACGGATTGAGCAGCTGTCTGGTTTGAATGTAGCTTCAGTGAATTTGTGCCTTTGACCTCCACTGCATTGCTTTTTGTTGCTATTTGTAGCAATGTTCCCTGGTAAATCACAACTTCTGTCCCTATGACAACCTGAGATGCTACTGCCTCTTTTTTCTTTTTTCCAGCAGAAAAACACAGTTAGAAAGGAAAATAATAGTGGCTCTTTCCACATTATTGTGACAACATCTTAGTCCTTGTTAGGTGTTTTCAATTAGGAATCCCTGAGCTGAACTCAGTAGTTGTGTGCACAAGCATGCCGTTCCTTCTGCAGGTGTAAATGAAAGGCAAATGTGTAAATTATATACGTGGTTACCCATTTCTGGATGTGAACTCGAGACCATATGTCATATATGCATGGGACAGATAAAGGACATTCTCTGACCAGACATAATCTCTGGCAATTCCGAGATAAAACATTTCCTTTGCTCTATTCATCATCATTTCTCTTTTTTTTTTTTTTTTTTTTTTTTCAGATCTCTCCCATTAGATCAGTACTTCTCAGAGTGTGATCCTCAGATAAAATCATTGGGGGACATTTATTAAAAATTTGGAATCCTAAATTCTACCAGGAACTGGGGTGAAGGGCAATAATTCACATTTTAAACAACTTCCCTTTGATCCTTATGAATGCTAAAGTTTGAGAACCACTGCAGTAGATAACCTTTGAGAGGAAAGACTCCATGTTATTCATCTTTGTATTCCTGGCTTCTTTCACAATGCCCAGTTTTAAAATAGGGTATGGTCTGCTCTCATAATACTGACCAGAATCAAACCATCACTAAGATGCCTCGAGTCTGGCTGGTCTCTGGTCTCCAACAGCCTACTCACTATACTCGAGGGAGACTCTGGCACCAGGAAAATTAGGCGGAATGGAAACTCTTAGATTGATTCTGCATATAGCTACAGATTCAGAAGTAACTGGTCTTTAATCCAAAAGCATGTGTTTGGGAGCTTGTAATATATATCTTAAAACCACAGTGTTGGATCTCAAGAGGAGAGCTCTTTTTTTGTTCACTGTTACCTTTGCTGATTTTAGATGGCAACTGTAAAAATCACTGGAAGGTGCCAAAATGAAGAACCTCTGCAAGGCTGTGCAGAGACGAACCTATTGGCAAAGGGTCCTGGATCTGTGACCACTCTTGCCTCTAGTTACACGGGACCACCCTCCCTTCACAGATATAGCCCCAGAACTTTGCACAAAAGACAGTCTGAAAGGTGAAACCTGAACCCATACTTAGGGGAACCAGTTCATTCCCTCAAAGAGAGGAACTGATCCCAAATATTGGATCTGGACCCTAAAAAAAGTCTCAGTGAATTCACTATTAAGGATGATCTTTGCTTTCTCTTTATGTGATCCTACAGGGATAAGGGATGATTCTATTTGTCCTTTATAACTTTAATGTTTTTCCTTATGGGAATGTATAGTCCTCAGACAATAAAATAAAACTGAAGAGATTCTTGTTAGTGCATTCTTTTTAGAGTGTCCACTGATTAAAAATGGGAGAAACATTTCTTTGTGTTTGTCAATATGTGGAGGTGGGACGGAGAGGAAGAAGAGGAGGGGGAGGTGGTGTTTTCCATACACAAAACCATCTCAAGAGTTATGGAATGCCACACCAGAAGGCACACCACCAGGACGCCTTTTTTTTTTTTTTTTTTTTTTTTTTTTGGGTGCGCGGCCTCTCATCGCTGCGGCCTCTCCCGTTGCGGAGCACGGGCTCCGGACGCGCAGGCTCAGCGGCCATGGCTCACGGGACCAGCCGCTCCCCGGCATGTGGAATCCTCCCAGACCGGGGCACGAACCCGTGTCCCC
>NW_006793498.1:2412689-2433287 GCF_000442215.2 Lipotes vexillifer | reverse complement strand
GCCCGGGGCACGACCCCGTGTCCCCCTGCATCGGCAGGCAGACTCCCAACCACTGCGCCACCAAGGAAGCCCTGGGACTCCTTTCTTGTATGATAGAGTTCTAGGAAAAAAAAAAAAATGGTTAAGATCTGAGGCCTGAAGATAGATACTTGGATGCCAAGATGAAGAGTTATGAAAAATAACTAAATCATGGAAAGAAAGGCCTGCCACAATCCCTGAGAGACTGAAGGGAACATGAGAGGATTAGAAGAAAAATGGCAGGAAACAGAGCCTATGCTGTTGGGTCTGAGGCAAGAATTCTGGAGAAAGAAACTATGTAGGCATGTAGTAGCTGCTATTTCTTGGTCTTAAAATAGCCAGTGTCATTGAAGCCATTTCCAAGGTAAAATAAAAGGGTGGGCAGGGAATGGAAAAGCAGGCTCTAGTGCAAGAAAACAAGTGGACCCCATATAAGGGTGCAGGTAAGGCAATGGTCTGAGGTGGCCAGGAATCAGAGCTCCAAATGCTCAGGATTGCAGGGAAGGCAGGGGGAGCCAGGCTACTGCAGACCAAGGAACCACCTAGACACAAGTTGTACCACCAGCACCCCTGGAAGGCACTTTGGACCAAGAATTTCCAGAAAGCCCCATCTGAGCTCAAAGGGTACTCCCTAATATTTAGAACTTGGAGGTTCTGCACCATCTACTTTATCTCTGACCTTCTGCTCCCCTTCCCCACTGAACAGCCCAGCCACACAATATTCCACCGTGAAAGTCCAGTTACTAATTTTGTCATGGTTGTTTTGCAATGCTTTTCTGCATTTGGCTTTTCTACAGCACAGTTGGCTTCAACGAAGGTGACTCCACCATCATTATGGCCAAAGCGTAGGAACAGATGATTTTACCACCATCACCCTGTATGGACAAATGGGGCAAAACTGGGATGTAAATGAAGTCTGTCTTCATTGCCACTCCCCTCATTACCATCAACCACTCCCTCGCAGTAAAACTGATAAAAATAATGACTTGTCTGATACAACACCCCTAAAAATAGGAATAGACCCCATGGCATAGTAGGCAATGTTACTGTTTCATTATTTCCCCTTATATGCCAGTGTCTTTGAAATACATGATACTATGTATAGTATCATGTCATCTGCAAACAGTGACAGCTTTACATCTTCTTTTCTGATTTAGATTTCTTTTTCTTCTCTGATTGCTGTAGCTAAAACTTCCAAAACTATGTTGAATAATAGTGGTGAGAGTGGACAACCTTGTCTTCTTGATCTTAGAGGAAATGGTTTCAGTTTTTCACCATTGAGAATGATGTTGGCTGTGGGTTTGTCATATATGGGCTTTATTATGTTGAGGTAGATTCCCTCTATGCCTACTTTCTGGAGCGTTTTTATCATAAATGGGTGTTGAATTTTGTCAAAAGCTTTTTCTGCATCTATTGAGATGATCATATGGTTTTTCTCCTTCAACTTGTTAATATGGTGTATCACATTGATTTGTGTACATTGAAGAATCCTTGCATTCCTGGGATAAACCCCACTTGATCATGGTGTATGATCCTTTTAATGTGCTGTTGGGATTCTGTTTGCTAGTATTTTGTTGAGGATTTTTGCATCTATGTTCATCAGTGATATTGGCCTGTAGTTTTCTTTTTTTGTGACATCTTTGTCTGGTTTTGGTATCAGGGTGATGGTGGCCTCGTAGAATGAGTTTGGGAGTGTTCCTCCCTCTGCTATGTTTTGGAAGAGTTTGAGAAGGATAGGCGTCAGCTCTTCTCTAAATGTTTGATAGAATTCGCCTGTGAAGCCATCTGGTCCTGGGCTTTTGATTGTTGGAAGATTTTTAATCAGTTTCAATTTCAGTGCTTGTGATTGGTCTGTTTATATTTTCTATTTCTTCCTGATTCAGTCTCGGATGTTTGTGCTTTTCTAAGAATTTGTCCATTTCTTCGTGGTTTATTGGCATACAGTTGCTTGTAGTAATCTCTCATGATCCTTTGTATTTCTGCAGTGTCAGCTGTTACTTCTCCTTTTTCATTTCTAATTCTATTAATTTTTGGACTTATTTTTTAAGGTTTTTTTTTTTCATTCATTTACTTGATTGGGAAAGGGAAACTAACATTTATTGCACTTCATGAATACGGTGGACACAGGCGAGCGTCACATTTTTTTGAGATAGGTATTAATATTATCCCCTTTATAGATGTGAATATTGAATTCTGAGGGGTCAACTTGCACAGACACAAGCCTTCATGACACAAATTTGATTTGCACTTCCAGCCCACAGCCCTACCAGCATGCCACCCTGTTTCCAGGATGCTGTTCACTAACCTGCGTTCCGTAGCATTCCTCTCCCCAATGTTGATTAACCCTGTGACTCGTTTTCAAATTTCTCCTCTCCCATCAGAACTGGTGAAGAGTCTGACCAAGTGAATCTCACTGCAGGTTCCACCTAAAAACTGATTGCTCAAGGTAGCACCAATGTGTCCTAACCACAGGTTTTTCTGCCACATCCTGTCCCAAGAGGCACAAAAGCAAAGCCTGGAAACCCACGGAAAAACACAGGTGTTCTAAAAATATAGTCATCAGCTGAAAGAGCATGAGTTACATTTCAGGTGGTGCCCCGAAACGGGCTATTGAAAGGATTTGTTAGGAATGTCAGACTTCTTAAAGTGATAAAAATGCAGATTTGAAGTTGGTTAGAGAGAACTGGATTTAAAAAGTTATGGGAATTGTTAGGAAGAAAGACGTTTTTAAGTGACCAGCTTTCTACACGTCCTCTTTGACAGTAATTGGTACTTAAGCTTCTGAAGTAGTTAACCAAGGTCCTCACAGATATTTTTCACACAATGAACCCTCTGAGCTCTGATTTGCCAGAACCGAGGGAAACAGCAGGGTGTCTTAATTTGAGGCAGTTCCATAATAATACAAAAGCATATGAGCTTGCAGCGAATAGCTGCCAAGTTGCTTTAAGTCTTTTGATACCTTTTGTTTTATTCTTCTATAGACAAATATGTTCATCACAGGCACATCAAATAATACATAGAAAAGAAAAAGAAGAAAGTAAAATTCACCTGAAACTCACTCCAGAGTTGGCTAAACCACTGTTGACACGGACATATCTCAACACAAGTTTTATCTTTTGGGACTTCCTACTTTAGCCTTTGTCTGCTGGAATACTTTCATTAAGTCATTCAAGAGACATTTATTTTGTAGTTATAATGTACAGGTACTGTATCAGGTCCTGAAAAGATATAATAGACTAAGGAAGACAGACCATTAAATAGACAGGTACAAGTGAGAACACAAAGCTGGGGTAAGTTGTCCTGTTTATCTTTGTATCTTCATTTTCCCACGGTGGTGGGGACAGGGGAAGATGATAAACAGATATTTTCTCAATGAATACATGACCTTTTGAATCAATGAACAGATGTAATGTGTTAAGTACAAATAGAAGTAGCTCGTGGAAGCACTAGGAGAAGCACAGAAATGTGGACAGCAGATGTTTTCAGGGTCTGGACATATAGACTGAGGTGTAAGAATTACTCTGGCAGCTGGAGTAGCATGTGAAGAAGCCAGATAGAAAACAGCATGGTATAGAGAGGAAAAGACAAGTGAATGGAATTTAGAGTTAGTGTATAAATGTGGCAAGAGATGAGTTTGAATGATAATTGCGGCAAAGTCAGGACAGGCCATCTATGTGCACCAGCTAACGAAGCTGGAGTCCATCTTGGGGCAAATGGGAAGCCAACAAGGCTTTAGCTGATTTATTTTAGCTTATTTATTAGGAGAATGATATGATTTCCATCTCAAGAGTCTAAACTATGTCCTATCTTCCTGTACCTTAATCTTCCAAAGTTTAGTAAATTGCCTTTTTGAAAAAGATTAAGTTGTGTCTGAAGTCTCCAGTAACCATAGGCTAAGTTATTTGGATCAACACCTCTGCTGACAATAAATCAGACTGGATATAACCACATATTCTTAAACACATCCAAGATTAGATAAGAGAGGAAAAACAAGGGAAAAGCAACAAATAACAAACAAGGGAGCTCCCATAACGCTATCAGCGAATTTTTCAGCAGAAGCTCTGCAGGCCAGAAGGGAGTGGCATGATATATTTAAAGTGATATAAGGGAAAAACCTACAACCAAGATTTACTCTACCCAGCAAGGCTCTTGTTGAGATTTGATGGAGAAATCAAAAGCTTTACAGACAAGCAAAAGCTAAAAGAATTCAGCACCACTAAACCAGCTTTATAACAAATGCTAAAGGAACTTCTTTAGAAGGAAAGATCACAACTAGAAACAAGAAAATTATGAACTGGGAAAGCTCACCAGTAAAGGCAAACATACAGAAAAGGTAGGAAATCATCCACACAAAAATATATCAAAAGCAGTCATCGTAAGAGGAAGAGAGTACAAAGGCAGGATATTTAAAATGCATTTGAAATTCAGAGATCAGCAACCTAAGTCAAGCACATATATATAAAGATGCCTATTCCAAAACCTCATGGTAACCACAAAACAAATATCTCTAATAGATATACACACAAAAAGGAAAAAGGAATCTAAACACAATACTAAAGATAATCATCAAACCACAAGAGAACAAAAGTGGGGGAGTCCTCCAATATACCTAGCTAAGCACCTGTGCTTTGACCATGAATGCTTTCTTCCGTTCAGATCCTGAACAAGGTACTGTACTAGCTACCCAACCCTCCAACCAATCAGGTCAGAATTCAAAGAACCTGGAGCAGCCCTGAGGTCCATAAGCTCACATAAGAATAGGAATCCCTTTATAATAAACATAGTAGTAACTACCATTTAATAAAGTATCTACTATTTGAGTCCTCTATTAGACCCTGGACATGCATTTTCATTTGTCTAGGAAGACCATCTGAGGGTAAGTTACTCAAGGTCACCCAAACCCAGCTTGGATTCTAGAACCCATGTTCTTTCTGGGCCTGTCCACCTGGGTCTCTAGGTTAATGTGGTAGTTTCCTCCTTGGGGGCTGCAGCCCTATCCTAATGTAGGCAGTCTTGACTGAGGCTCTCATACTCTGTATATGTCTTAATAGCCCCCTCCCTGCAATGGTTGAACCTAACTCGTGGACTCAGTCACTGGCTGGAGTCCTGATCCTTCACTGATCGGTTTCTGGCAACAAGGCCTTTCACTGGCCACTGTCCAGACCAGTATTGCTAGCCCCAGTCACCACAGAAGCTCAGGGTGCAGTTAGTTCATCCAGCCTGATCTTTCAACACCTTCTCCACAATAAATGCTGATAAGTCTGGATGGTCACCTACTATGGGCCAGCATTACATTAAGCACCTAAAATTCATTGTTGAACTTGAGTGGTATTCATCTACCCTGGACCCTCAGGCTGCCTGTCATCCAAGCCCACACCAGATCATGGCCAAAAGCATGAAGAAATCTTCCGTTGGTATGGTGACGTTGTTGAAAAGGCTTTGTGCAAAAGATATACCAAGAAACAACAAATGTGAGATGTACACAGAGAGAACTTCGGGTTCCTGCAGAATCATGGGTTGTTGGTCATAGCTCACACTGTCAGCGGGAAACTCACCCAACACAGGTTTGTAAAATTACATCAGTGGCGATAAGAAAGTTGGAAAAAGTAGTGATTGGTAAGGTTGAGAGTAACAATTAGTCTCAGATGGGAGCTATTCATCCTATAGGCGCTGTACCATACATCAGTTCTTTACAAGGTGCATGAAAATCACCTGGGGCTCTTGTTACGATGTGGATTCTAACTCAGTACATCTGAGATGGGGCCTGAGGTGCTGCATTCTAACAAGCTCCCCTAAATTGATGAAAGCCACTGATTCTCAGACTACACTTTGCATAGGAAGCCCACAGACCTCCTTGACACAGGTTTTAAAAGGAAAAAATAAGTTGATTACTTGGATCTAAGTCATGCATGTAGGTGGCATTACAACCTTCCAGCCAAAGTGAACGATCTTACCAGAAAAGCCATCATTCTTAGAGGAAAAAGACCAAGGCAGCACTGAGTCTCAGAGCATGAGGTAGATGGGGTTGAGGAGTCTGGAAACACATACAGAAATCAAGAGAGGGAAAGAATGGGCAGCAGTCATAGAAATAGCAACAATATTGTTCAACTGAATAAATAATCCATGTTTGAAAAGCAGAGAAGAAGGTAGCCTGGGGTATTTGAAGTCAGGCCTGGGAATGCCAGACCCAGGACACTAGGCTCACTGTCACAGAAAAGGCAAACTTCACTTTTAACAACAAGAAATCCGCGCAGGCAAACCAACACCGCCGAGGTGAGCAGAGGGTCACAAGCGTCCAGAAAGCAACCAGGTAGATTCCCAGATGTGGGAAGTGAACTTACCTGCTCATCTTCAGCTTCCAGAAGGAACTGAGCAAGGGAGACCAAAGTGTCCTAGTCCCAGAGGAAACAGCGTGTCCAGCAAGGTATCCAGGAAGGGATGAAGTGCAGGAGCTGGAAAACTCAGCAAAGCCTCAGCTCTGCTTCCCACATCAAATCTGCCGTAAAGCTACCTCGTACTAAACCGATGAAAGGCTTGTATTCCTTCCTGCCTGCGTGGGGCAGAATCACGTGTGACTTAAGTGGCTCTAGCTGTGAAAACTGGCCAACAGTATAAGGCACAAGGCACACTGGTAGAGCCCTGAGTCTCAGTGAGGTCCCAGATCAGCGGAATCAGCATTACCTGGGAACCTGTTAGGATATGTAAATTCTCAGCCCCCCCCCCCCTCCAAACCTACCAATCATTAACTGTGGGGCTAGTGCCCTGCAGCCTGTGTTCCTACAAGCCCTCCAGGTGATTCTGATGCACTCTCACTGCAGTCCAGTCTATTGAAAGCACGGTGGAGAATCAAGGCCAGGTGTGGCAAAGGACCATCATTATAAGTGGGCTTGATAACGGCGCTTTTAAAGAGCTAGTGAAGACTAAAGCCTGTTGACAGGGAGAAGAAAACCCAGGAGAGATAATGTAAAATAATAATTAATAAAACATGCTCAGTGAGCAACAAAGTTGGGCAATCATATTCCGTGGTAGAGTTTGATCAATGTTGAGGCATCATCCAGCCATACACAGGACAATAATGTTTTGATACTGATGAGAGACATCATGCATGCCAAGAGGGGTCAACTCACAATATGTGTTTGAAAATTCTTCATGATGTATTTTTAAGAGACTCACCGAAAAGAAGTGCTATTTGGTGCCCATGCTTGTGAAGAGATCTTCTCAGAGGGGGAAAACAAACTTGAGAAAAACGAACATGGTGGTCTAATGGGATCTGTTTGACAAAAACGTTGAGAAAGAATTTTGTTTTAAACATGAACACAAGTGTAAGACACAAACCCCCCAAAAAACATGTAGGGGCTTTAATTACAGGCATACTTGTGTGTGTGTGTGTGTGTGTGTGTGTGTGTGTGTGTGTGTGTGTGTGTGCTTTGCTCTATGGTGCTTCACAGACACTGTGTTTTTTACATTGAATATTTGTGGCAACCCTGCATCAAGCAATTCTATTGGCACCATTTTCCAACAGCATTTGCTAACTTCATGTCTCTGTGTCACATTTTCGTAATTCTCACAATATTTCAAGTTATGATGATATTTGTTGTGTGATCAGTGGTCTCTGACGTTACTATGGCAAAAAGCTTGCAATCTGCTGACGGCTCAGATGTTGGTGAGCATTTTTCAGTATTAATTTTGAATTTAAAAAAATTACAGAAGGAAAGCAATCTGAAAAGGCTACATAGTGTATGATTCCAACTATGACATTCTAAAAAAGGCCAAATTATGAAGACAGGGAAAAGATCAGTGGTTGTCAAAGGTTATGGGGAAGGAAGGGATAAGTAAGCAGAGCACATAGGATTTTTAAGGCGGTAAAAATACTCTGTGTGATACTTGAATGAAGGATATGTGTCATTATACATTTGCCCAAACCCACAGAATGCACAACACCAAGAGTGAACCCTAATGCACACTGTGGACTTTGTACGATAGTGATGTGTCTGTGTAGGTTCATCGATTGTAACAAATGTACCACTCCAGGGGGATGCTGACAATGAGAAAAGGTATGCATGTGTGGAAGCGGGGGGGATATGGAAAATCTTCATATCTTCCTCTCAATGTAATATAAAATTACTCTAAAAAAGTCTTTAAAAAAATGAATGTAATGCCACCCTAGAGAAGGCTGTATTCCAGCCCATAGAAGCAATACATCCCTTGGTCTATATTAAATTTTAATCTTGTAAATTTATATAATACTCATAACACAAGTTTGAAAATCATCATAATTAACTTGGATTTAAAACTATCAGTTCCAAATGGTGGGATCCACCAGACTGCTAAGAGGAAAAAGAAGTACATATTTGAACTACATTTTTACCAGAGAACGGATAGGAGCGTCTGTCAAAGAGACAAACGAACAGCAACAACAAAAGTGCACATTGATGGTAGATGAATTCCAGAAAAAGACTGTGCTAACCAAGAGCTACAGCACTTTCAAAGGCATTGCCCATTAGAGATAAATCCAGAGCGTGTCAGGTTATATTTTCCTATCAGTGATTGACAGTGCAGAGCTATTAAAAAGACTGTATATCTTTATTAGATGTGTAAATGTAATTTAAATATTATTCTAGGTGCATTTTTTTTAAGTGAGAAGAAAATGAGGTCTGTAGATTCATCTGGAACAATCTGTAATACGTGGAATTATGAGATACAGACTCAATATGAATATTTATTTCATAAACATCTGCTTGAATACAAAATATGTGGCTTAAGCAAATTCAAGATGAAAAATAGTTCAATTAAAACTAAAAGCATTTAAGAAGAACACTATTGAAAGCAATAGATTTTACTTGCAGGCAGTTGATAGGTTATAAAACAGCAAATGGTAAGTGGCGAAAAACAACAAAAGAAACAGTGTGCTGAAATTAGAAAATACTAATGAGAACTGTATAAAGAATCATACAGGGCTTCCCTGGTGTCGCAGTGGTTGGGGATCCGCCTGCCGATGCAGGGGACACGGGTTCGTGCCCCGGTCCGGGAAGATCCCACATGCCGCCGAGCGGCTGGGCCCGTGAGCCATGGCCGCTGAGCATGCGCGTCCGGAGCCTGTGCTCCGCAACGGGAGAGGCCACAACAGTGAGAGGCCCGCGTACCGGAAAAAAAAAAAAAGAATCATACATTCTTGCCTTCACAATACTTCAACCAACACTGAGAACAAAAGATATTTAATTGACTAAAATATTTAATGAAACAGACTGTTGGGGAGTTATTTGAAAGAGCAAATTTTCAGAGCAATTTTGACTTTTACCTCCATTCCAAAATTGTCTTTTAATTTATAAAACAAAATTTTCCACTCAGGAATTTATATTTCTCCAGACCTTTATAAATCTAAAAATTTTAATCTTATGTCTTCTTTCTAAAATAATACGTATATTCTTAGGAAAATTTAAAAATAAAAAAGTGTAAAAAAGAAAACATCATCTATAATATTCTCATATCATGATGTTATATGTTACATCATGGCAGTTTTCTTTTACAGCCATGGAAAGTATTATTTTAATAGCCTTATAATGATTTTAATGTCCTTATTTTATCATCCACCAGGAGACATCAGCTGAATGAAAATGAGTCTAATTGGTTTACCTGCAAGAAAATTCTGGGTAAGACTTCAGAGTTTAGTTTTCTTTTTCTGGGAATCCACAGAATGTCAGTTTGTTGGAGCAGGAAGTTGCTTTGTCTAATCTATTGTCTACACATTCCATTAGCAAGATAAAATTGGAGCATCATGGCAGAAATGTTTAAAAGCCTAGAAAGGCATTACTGAAGTTTAGGGTACACTTTAAAAATGTCAGTAGACATTTTAACCAAAACTGAGCTCTTTACCCAAAGAAGCAACTATATATTGATATAAGTCTTGCAGTAGCTTAAACAGGTAACTGAAGTGAACTCACCAACATCAACCATGTTGCATATCACTGGGAGGAAGGAAATGGTTACTGGTTGGTCTTGCCCTCTTGGAACTATAGCGACATACTTGTTGATCAAGTTCTTATCTAGATAAAGTTGAATCCCCGCATTTCATTCTTCCTTTCACTCTACCTCACCTTTCACATTATACATGACATTTAAACCTTGCATTTCACCTGTGCGGCAAAACAGCCTTCAGGATGTTTTCTGTCACACTCGCACCCACCAGTATTTCTCTGTTTTTACTTTCACATATAAACCAGGTAGAAATGGGCTTCATTTCTACCATAGTGGTACAGAGTGCCTTGTGTGTATGTGTGAATCCAGAGTGTTCATGGACAAATTTAGCAAATATTCCACCTACTCTGTTCTAGTCATAGTTCTGGGTGTTGAAAACCCAGCGGTGAACCAGAGAGATGTGGTCCTTGGAGTCTGCCTTCTAGTTGCAGGAGACAGAAACACATAAATAGATGATAGATAGATAGATAGATAGATAGATAGATAGATAGATAGATGAATGAGAGATAAAGACAATTTCTATTAGCAATAGGTACAGAAACAATGAACAGTGATATGATGGAGTGGACAGCGGGGGGATGCATGCTACTTTTGTTAAGATGGTTTCCTTACACAGTGAAGTGAGTTTTATTGTCACTCTCAGGTGAGGGGCACTCAGCTCTGTGGGTCCCTGAGCAGATGTCCAACCTGTCTGAGTCTGGACACAAGGGGTGCCCAGTCTTCAGGTCCAGGCCAACTCATTCGAGCCTTGGTTTGTTTTGCTTTTAATTATTTTTCAGTATGAGATGTTTCCAAACTCATTTACATACCAATGTATCTCCACCTACTATCTTTGATATTTTTGCTATTTAGTGTCATCACTAAACATATGTTTTAGTGTTTTTGCTATGAGCCAAACATACTCTAATGAAGCCTTTAGGCTGTGTTATTTATCCATTCTGGGCTGTGGGACTGATGTGATTTAAGGCGGATCTGCAGATGAAGCGTCCATAGGAACACGGTGGGGGATGTGATTTCTATTTTCCTTCTGGTTACATCTTTCCTTCCTCTTGACTTTTCTCTATACATCTGGAATTAGCTCCAAGATGTGAGAAGTTCAAATGATCTTCCATGTTGGTACCCTCAGAGCAAATGTCTGCTGCTGCTAGAAAAGAAAGAAATCCTGACTTTTCCCCCAGGGGACCGTAGGGAATTTGGCCCTCAGCCTATCAATCAGAATTCCTTACATAGAATCTATTTTTATATCCCATTCATGATGTCATTGAGCTTTTTGATGTTGCTTTTACTCCAGAAGATTCAGCGTTGATACCTTCCCTCCTTTGCTTTCAAACTAATATAGCATTTAAAAACCCACCTCTATGTAAAGCCTTCCTTTCCTTCAAACCTGCTTAAAACCTTTCAGGTAAGACCAGTTTTCCACTTGCCTAATTCACCCTTAGTGAACATTAGTTTACTGCTCTGCTACTGAGAAACAGAATCATGAATTAAGGAATGTGCTTTTTTCAGAAATTGGATGCAAAAGTAAGGTGAGAAACAATGACACTTATTAGGCAAAGCAGATCTAGCTCAAACCGTAATTTTTGGATATTTTAAAAGCTTCAGTTAAACTAGTGGAAAAGGTTTCTAGAATACTGAGGATTTTCAGATCAAATTTTAATCTGATGTCAATATTGATATTCTCTTAGAAGGTACAACTGAATCCATAGTAAAAAAAAAAAAAAATTACTAAAAATGTGTACAAGACTATAGTAATGTGAAAAATCTGAGAAGGTTTATATCTGACAGTTTCTTTGTGAGCTTTTACAATGTGGTCTGGGCTCACAAAAATCAAATCATAAATGAAATATACAGATAATACATTTCAGTTACACTTCTGTGTCCACTTTATATATATATATATTAAAAAATTCATACCATTTTCAGACATTTTGAGGGCTGGCCCAGAGTGTTTTGCACAAAGAGAAATGTGGAAACAGGAGGTTACATTTGCTGGAATACAAGTATCCATATTTTGGTGTATGAATTATAATACACCCTGCCCACACCCACAATTTTACATTTTAAGATAGCTTCCATTGTAAGAAGGAGATAAAACACACCTTTACCTCAAAAGATTAAAGACCAAACTTACTGACAAATTTCTCCCTGATTCAACTGCAAACATCACGTAAGATTCCCCAGATATTGTACCATACGCTTCAGCACCTTTTACTTTTTATTTAAAAATAAAAGCGTGCAATAAACCTTTCAAAATTACTTCATACTGTGCTTTCACTAGAAAATGGCTGTGGAGTTCTTACCTGCAACCTGGGAGGTAGTGGCTTTAGGCATGTTGCCATTACCATGTTTTTTTCTCTTTATCTGTGTCTAATTTCCAACCAACACTTCGAGACACTAAAGACTGCTTTTGACGGGAAAAAAAAGGGGTCTTTCTTTAAAAAGCAGGGAAGAAGTCTGCTTGCAATCCAAGGAATTTAAGAAGGAATCTCACCTCAAAACAAGGAAATTAGAGCCAAAATGTAAAAAAAAAAAAAAATAAAACCCACATTACCACCTTCCCTCAAATTTTAGAAGACATTGAGCCTGATACTTAGTGATTAAGAGTTAATTTATACTAATAGTTTTAATTTTCCAAAATCCACTTATTTCTCTGGTAAATCCCAAACCAAAGGATATATTCATTATATCTATTGTGCTGATGCTATAAATTTTTATTGATGAATATTTTTTTTTTCTTTCTTTTTGCGGTATGAGGCCCTCTCACTGTTGTGGCCTCTCCCGCTGTGGAACACAGGCTCTGGATGCGCAGGCTCAGCAGCCATGGCTCACGGGCCCAGCCGCTCCGCGGCATGTGGGATCTTCCCGGACCGGGGCGCGAACCTGTGTCCCCTGCATCGGCAGGTGGACTCTCAACCACTGTGCCACCAGGGAAGCCCCGTTTATTGATGAATTTTGATCTCTAGCATGACCCAAGAGGGGATACAGAATACACATGTCCACAAAGAAACTGTCACAAGGGACTCAGCCATGCTGCAGTCAGCCAACATACAAGCAGACAAGTGCACACATGCTAACCGTGAAATTTCGTTTCCAGTTTCATAGATTTAATTACTGACTTTTTGACGCAATGCAGTCACACAACTCATTACAGAATATTAACCTCATCCTCACGTATAAAACAAGGAGTTAATTTTATTCTGGAAAAGGCATGTCTTTTCCATAATATGAAAGTGAAATGTACATAGTTTTAAGGTATTCAGAATTAGAACTTTAACTTGCAAAGAGCATAGATGTTGAGACACAGAGAAGCAAGTTGCTTCATTCATGTGTGGCGTTTTTAGTTAACGCTTAGGGACGGTCATGACATTAACCCCCTTTCCCCTCTCCCTACTTCTTCATCTTAAACATAGGAAATTTGGGTAAGGCCATTGGTTTAGGTACTCTAAGAGGTCAGATGTCACAGATTCCAGTTTTGTTTTTCTTATGTCAAAATATTTAACAACTGGCTGTGCCAGCCATTAACTCTTCCTTTTTAAACTGAGTTACAGTTGATATGTAATATTATATAAGTTTCAGGTGTACAATACAGTGAATCACAGTTTTTAAAGGTTATACTCCATTTATAGTTATTATAAAATATTGGCTATATTCCCCACACTGTACGACATATCCTTGTAGCTTATTTATTTTATACATAGTAGTTTGTACCTCTTAATTCCCTACCCATATCTTGCCGCTCCCCCTTCCCTCCCCCCACTTGTAACCACTAGTTTGTACTCTGTATCTGTGAGTCTGTTTCTTTTTTGTTATATTCACTAGTTGATTTTCTGGATTCCACATATGTGATATCATCCAGTATTTGACTTTTTCTGTCTGACTTATTTCACTTAGCATAATAGCCTCCAAGTCCATCCATCTTGCTGCAAATGGCAAAATTTCATTCTTCTTTATTGCTGAGTAGTATTTTTTTTTCTTTTTTTTTACATCTTTATTGGAGTATAATTGCTTTACAATGGTGTGTTAGTTTCTGCTGTGTAACAAAATGAATCAGTTATACATATACATATGTTCCCATATCTCTTCCCTCTTGCGTCTCCCTCCCTCCCACCCTCCCTACCCCACCCCTCTAGGTGGTCACAAAGCACCGAGCTGATCTCCCTGTGCTATGCGGCTTCTTCCCACTAGCTATCTCTTTTACGTTTGGTAGTGTATATATGTCCATGCCACTCTCTCACTTTGTCACAGCTTACCATTCCCCCTCCCCATATCCCCAAGTCCATTCTCTAGTAGGTCTGTGTCTTTATTCCCGTCTTGCCCCTAGGTTCTTCATGACCTTTTTTTTTTTCCTTTGATTCCATATATATGTGTTAGCATACGGTATTTGTCTTTCTCTTTCTGACTTACTTCACTCTGTATGACAGACTCTAGGTCCATCCACCTCATTACAAATAGCTCAATTTCGTTTCTTTTTATGGCTGAGTAATATTCCATTGTATATATGTGCCACATCTTCTTTATCCATTCATCCGACGATGGGCACTTAGGTTGTTTCCATCTCCGGGCTATTGTAAATAGAGCTGCAATGAACATTTTGGTACATGACTCTTTTTGAATTATGGTTTTCTCAAGGTATATGCCCAGTAGTGGGATTGCTGGGTCGTATGGCAGTTCTATTTTTAGTTTTTTAAGGAACCTCCATACTGTTCTCCATAGTGGCTGTATCAATTTACATTCCCACCAACAGTGCAAGAGGGTTCCCTTTTCTTCACACACTCTCCAGCATTTATTGTTTGTAGATTTTTTGATGATGGCCATTCTGACCAGTGTGAGATGATATCTCATTGTAGTTTTGATTTGCATTTCTCTAATGATTAATGATGTTGAGCATTCGTTCATGTGTTTGTTGGCACTCTGTATATCTTCTTTGGAGAAATGTCTATTTAGGTCTTCTGCCCATTTTTGGACTGGGTTGTTTGTTTTTTTGATATTGAGCTTCATGAGCTGCTTGCAAATTTTGCAGATTAATCCTTTGTCAGTTGCTTCATTTGCAAATATTTTCTCCCATTCTGAGGGTTGTCTTTTCGTCTTGTTTATGGTTTCCTTTGCTGTGCAAAAGCTTTGAAGTTTCATTAGGTCCCATTTGTTTATTTTTGTTTTTATTTCCATTTCTCTAGGAGGTGGGTCAAAAAGGAGCTTGCCATGATTTATGTCATAGAGTGTTCTGCCTACGTTTTCCTCTAAGAGTTTTATAGTATCTGGCCTTACATGTAGGTCTTTAATCCATTTTGAGTTTATTTTTGTGTATGGTGTTAGGGAGTGTTCTAATTTCATACTTTTACATGTACCTGTCCAGTTTTCCCAGCACCACTTATTGAAGAGGCTGTCTTTTCTCCACTGTATATTCCTGCCTCCATTATCAAAGATAAGGTGACCATATGTGCATGGGTTTATCTCTGGGCTTTCTATCCTGTTCCATTGATCTATCTTTCTGTTTTTGTACCAGTATCATACTGTCTTGATTACTGTAGCTTTGTAGAATAGTCTGGAGTCAGGGAGCCTGATTCCTCCAGCTCCATTTTTCTTTCTCAAGATTGCTTTGGCTATTCGGGGTCTTTTGTGTTTCCATACAAATTGTGAAATTTTTTGTTCTAGTTCTGTGAAAAATGCCAGTGGTAGTTTGATAGGGATTGCATTGAATCTGTAGATTGCTTTGGGTAGTAGAGTTATTTTCACAATGTTAATTCTTCCAATCCAAGAACATGGTATATCTCTCCATCTATTTGTATCATCTTTAATTTCTTTCATAAGTATCTTATAATTTTCTTCATACAGGTCTTCTGTCTCCTTAGGTAGATTTATTCCTAGGTATTTTATTCTTTTTGTTGCAATGGTAAATGGGAGTGTTTTCTTAATTTCACTCTCAGATTTTTCCTCATTAGTGTATAGGAATGCCAGAGATTTCTGTGCATTAATTTTGTATCCTGCTACTTTACCAGATTCATTGATTAGCTCTAGTAGTTTTCTGCTAGCATCTTTAGGATTCTCTATGTTTAGTATCGTGTCATCTGCAAACAGTGACAGCTTTACTTCTTTTCTGATTTGGATTCCTTTTATTTCTTTTTCTTCTCTGATTGCTGTAGCTAAAACTTCCAAAACTATGTTGAATAAGAGTGGTGAGAGTGGGCAACCTTGTCTTGTTCCTGATCTTACTGGAAATGGTTTCAGTTTTTCACCATTGAGGACGATGTTGGCTGTGTGTTTGTCATATATGGCCTTCATTATGTTGAGGAAAGTTCCCTCTATTCCTACTTTCTGGAGTGTTTTTATCATAAATGGGTGTTGAAGTTTGTCAAAAGCTTTGCTGAATACTATTTAATTTGTGTGTGTGAATCACATCTTCTTTATCCATTGAACAGATTCCATTTTTGAATCAATTACAGTCACCCTCTTTGGCATGCCTAACTTCTCACCTGTGTTCTGTACCCAGCTACATATGGACACAGAACTGGCATACTGACAGAGGATTTACTCCCCAACTGTCCTTCACTTAAGAGAATTACAGTCACTCCCTGTTGATGGTGACAGAGACCCTGATGGTCCCTCTTCTATCTATCTCTCTGCCTCCCGGGAGGGTTTTCTAAGTTTACCCTCAAGCCCAGTAACTGTAGAAAGCCCAGTCTAGCTGATTTCAGCAGCTCTTTCTCTGCTGCTGGCATAGTATTTGGCTGGTAAATAAATTTCCCAGCCTAATTTAGTGGGACAGCCTTTTGCTTGGTAGCTGGTCCCATTAGGAGAACTGCTCTTTGACTTTTCCTCTTTGGTTCCCCTCTACCAGTGATTCTTTTCAGAAGATCAAGCTGTCCTTTATTTACTTTGAGCACCAACAGAGACTGAAAATAAAGGTTACACTAATTTTCCACTATTCTTGGAGTATTTCTCATCTCCGATGCCCTTTTCTTTTCTTTCCTAGTCTTCTCACTTTTCTTCGAATTTCTCCCTGTTTTCTGAAATTCTTCCTCTCCTTTTTGGTATATTTTGATTCCTCGAATAACCAGGCCATAAACATGGTCAGACTTATTATGCTGTCTTTACCCTGGTCCTCTGTATTCCCATTGTTTTTTAAAATTCTAACCTTGCAAAGGACTTCTCTGCAATGCAAATCATTGAATCAGGACTCATGTACGCTCTTTCTGGCCTCAGGGCCCAGACAATAGAAATGAACCGCCTTCTAACCATCAACTACCTCTCTAGTTCATAAAACAATCATCTCCCTCCCCAAGAATTTTCTACATTTCCTGTGAGACCAGCCAGTGAGCTCTTCCTTCACCTTAAGCTCTTCCAGGTGAAACACCTTCAGTTAGAAGTAAACCTACAACCAGAGGCAATGATCTCATTTTGGAGGAGGACTCTATGTACCTCCCTCTTCCCACTCTGAGATGTAGCCTCCCAAGTTTTACCAAGGAGACAAAAGTCTGTACACCTCCATTTTTTGGTCCTGATCTGCTTCACAGTCATACTAGATCCTGGAAGGGCTGAGCATCCCTCCATGGGCCCCTATTTGGTAAAGAAGCCTGGGGTAGTCAGTTTGATTTGGGTTTTGGGAACTTAATGATTCACAAATATTTTTCTTTTTTGGTTTTCTACATTCTTTCCAGAAACTATCAGCTGTGGTTAAATTTGGTTCCTGTTTTTGTTTCCTTTAGAATTACTAAAGGGTAACCAGTCTTTTCAGGGTGACACTACCCCTTAATTAGCTGTGTCTCTGGGTTTATAATCCCAACCAAGAAATTTCAGCATCTCTTTTAGGAAGTGGTGGGTTGATGAGACCCACCACTGATCTATTTCTCTTACCTGTCTTTAGAAAGAGGAGGAAGGTCTCCAGCACATTGGCAGAGACACCTAGGGACAGTTCATTGTTAGATGTCGATTGATGAAGGTGCACTAGTTTTGCATGAACAGGTACTCTCAAGGTTTACAGAGTTGCCAACTTTTCATCTTCTCCTTCCCAAAATTCTTCTTAAATTACTGTTTGAGTCACCACCCCAGTTGTTGCTATGATTCATTCCGCTTGACGTGAACAGATGAGGCAGGTTATGACTTCCACTTTCTTTGCCTCTAATATTTATAACCAGCTCACAACATATGCACCTGATTATGCTCTTCTATCTTCACTTTGATATTTTTCCAACAATATTCTAGTTTTGTTGGTCTCTTGCTATTTTTACAGAAGAGTATTTGCCTCACATGTGCCCGCGCATGTACACGTGCTCAGGGAAAATGTAATAGATACTGATTGGAAGAAAACATCGCTTTTTTCCACAAAGGAAGGAAGTCTGACAGTTAAGCATAGTTATAAAACTCCAATCACAGTAGGATGTAGAATGCTTCACTCACTTCTCTTTCATTGCAGCTCAGGAGGAAGGCTATGATTAAAGCAGTAATGGGCGTATGACTAGAAGGAAAACAGAACAATGATGGCATTTGAATACATGATTCATTTTCTGGTACAAACGCAAGGAGCTCCAGGTCATAGAGGACAGGACACATTGTTCCAATGCCTAGACATGCAGAGTCTAGGGCTCTGCGTTTAGAAAAACCAGAGCAAGAATTCTCCTCATAATGCCTCCAAAGTGGTCTTCCAAATATAACTGAAAGAGTCAAATCACTGCTCCATCCCTGAGAGAGGAAAAAGGATGTAGTCATCTCAGAACCGCGGCAGACCCTGAAGCAGTCGTTTCAAAGTGTTAGCAGGGTCTTTGTGTTAACAGGAGACAAAGCTGCTCCTTTTCTCAGCTTAAGGTGCAGACACCTTTGGAAGAAGGAAGAGACAAGCTCACAAAATTGATTTTGCCAAGGTTATCTGCCCTTTCAAGGTACTGAAAGGGTTCACAAAGGAATCTTACCAATGATGTTTATATGGCAACCGAATGCTTTCAGTTACCTATGTTTCCAACAGCCACCACCCTAATCCGGCTTTATACTTCGACTCAACCAATTTCCTGGTTTCTGTCCTGCTGTCTTGTACCCAGACAGTCTGTCTTTTGGCAGAGCTGCTTGAATGTGTGCCCCAGCTGTAAAGTCTCACCACCTTTTACTTTGGGTGTTATGTCGGCTGTTGGACTATTGGCTCTCAGCACAAAGTCACCTCCCTTACCACGCTTTGGGACGTTGAGTCTGGGTGTGGTTCTTCCCTGGAGGAGACTAAGAGGAAGAAAGGAGAAGGAATTTACTCCGTTCTGCTTTACTTTCTCTTGATGTCAACCTCACCCCAGAACTGGTTCCTCACTCTGGACACAGCAGGTGGTTTCAGAACCCGCCGTCTCCTCCCGCTGACAGTTCTGGGTCATTCTAAGAACAGCCTGAATATACCTCTCCAAGAAGACAGCTCCAGCAGACAGCATCCCTCCTCCCAGGTGCAGGTCCCAGTTCCACAGGACTCATCCTGCAAACTTTTAAGTTCTAGCAATCCCTTCCCTTGTTTCCCAGCAGGGACGGTAGCTGCTCCCCGCATTCACTTCCTCTGTGAGACCTCAGTATCTCCCCTTTGTCTCTGAAGTTCTTTAAACCTCGGTTAACAATTGTCTATATTAAATTCTCTCTGTTAAAACCACTAGGTGGTTTCAATGTCCTGACTGCACCCTGCCTGCAAACAGTCAAACTTCTCCCTTCGTGGTCCACCTCAAAGCCTACCTGTACCTTTGAGCCTGTGTGACTCAGGTCAGTGCATGGTGCAGTCCCACTTGGAGGCAGGAGAATGGACTTAATGACCTCTCCATGGCCCTTCCTGCGTCACACAGCTCTGAGGCAGGGTCATTCATATGCCCAGGGCACTGCGTGAAAATTTTATATCTAACTGCAATTTTTCTATACTCTCCCACGACTGTCCACATTTTTCTTTCAAGCCTCCAGCTTCTGGGAAGTGAAACACTGTACTTAGAAACTGTACCACCCCAGAAGAAAGTTATATTTAAATGGCCAAGCAATTCCTTGGGAATGAAGTGGTTGAAGGCTCAATGACGACAAATGGATTGCGAATGCTTGTGCAATTTATATAGTGTACACGTGGGAAATTCAGGTTCTTTCCAAGAAGCTGGTGGGTTTTATAAAGTTCATGTAAATTTTAAACTTAAACCTTGATCTGTTTAATATATGGCTGAGGGATTTTTCTAAATTGCTCTCCTTGGACCACAATTTTTAGCTGAGTTTACTATAATTTGTGTTCACAATAAAAAGCACAGGTCCTTCGATGCTTTTCTTTTATTTGCATTAGTTACCATAGACACATGAATATATTGAAAAATTCTCATCATTCATCAGATGCTCACTGAATTCCTGAAAAATGTTTACAGACCTTGTCTTCCTAATGAGAGAAGGAGAGAGGCAGGGCTGTGTGAGGACAAGGGTGTGTGTGCAGCGCCTGCAGGAGGGCCAGGTTAAAGGGAGCTGGTGCGGCTGCCATATCGACTTTCCAACTATTTCCATAAAAACTTTTATGGAAATAGTTTTTTTTGTAAATTCTAGAAGAGCCTGGACGACTGAATCTTTCAGTGTGACAAATGACTTAGAACCCTTTAGAAAATCTCTGGTCTGTCAAATTAACAGCAG
>NW_006793498.1:2372656-2412628 GCF_000442215.2 Lipotes vexillifer | reverse complement strand
GTCTGTCTAAATAACAGAAGGAATTCTCATATTGGGATATGTGTGTGTGTGTGTGTGTGTGTGTGTGTGTGTGTGTGTGTGTTTCATTACTACGTTTATCCAATCACAAGTTATTTACATTTTGGTAAAAGGTGTGAGTTTCTTTTGTATTAATATGTGTGTGTGTGTGTGTGTGTGTGTCTGTTTATAATGTATATATACACATACACATATACAGACATATATACAGTTGACACTTGAACAACATGTGGGTTAGGGGTGCGGACCTTCTGAGCAGTCGAATAATCTCGGATATAACTTTACACTTGGCCCGCTGCCAACCTCCACAGGTTCAACCAAAGTTGAATCGTGTAGGACTGCAGTACATATTTATGGGAAAAAAAGCCCAGTATAAATGGACCTGCACAGTTCAAACCTGTGTTGTTTAGGGTCCAATGTACTTTTCTCAAGAGCGGATTTAGGTTCACAGCAAAATTGAGTGCAAAGTACAGAGAGTTCCCACAGACAGTTTCCCCCACTGCCACCCACAGCTTGTCTGTTTTACTGTAGGAAAACTGAACCAAACAGATTTATTCAACTGTTTTAGGATGAGGAAAACAATATAGAATAAGTCGTAAGAAATGCTCTCATGTACTACCATCTCAAATAGGTTTCAATGTTTTACAAAATGCTCACACAGTATATAAGGCCATCTTGAACACACTTTTCTTTTTAAACTTCTCCTGCAATAAATAAAACATTAACAATTTCTTCTGTACCAACCTAAAGCAAAATGACTGTATTACTAGTTTTTACAATATTGTTCACACATATCTTTAATCATGCACTTTTAATGAGATCAGTGCCCATACAACATCCCTCACCAGTGTGGTACATTTGTTACAATCCAACGAAGACACATCATAATCACCCAAAGTCCACAGTTTACGTTAGGGCTCATTCTTGGTGTTGTACATTCTATTTGTTTTGCCAAATATATAATGATATGTACCCACCATTAGAGTAGCATAAAGAATAGCTTCACTGTCCTAAAAATCTTCTGTGATCCACCTGTTCATCCCTCCATCCCCCAACCTCTGGCAACCACTGATCTTTTTACTGTCTTTACCATTTTGCCTCTTCCAGAACGTCACAGAGTTGGAATCATACAGTAGGTAGCATTTTCAGATGGGCTTCTTTCTCTTATTAACATGCATTTAATTTTCCTCCATGTCTTTTCATGGTTTGCTAGTTTATTTCTTTTCAGCCCTGAACAATATTCTGTTGTTTGGATGTATTCCAGTTTATTTCATCCATTCACTTACTGAAGGACATCTTGTTGTTTCCAACTTTTGGCAATTATGAATAAAGCTGCTATAAACATTCGTGTGCAGGTTTTGTGTGGATGAAAATTTTCAACTCATTTGGGTAAATAGCAGGGAGTGCCGTTGCTGGATCATATGGCAAGAGTACGGTTAGTTTTGCCAAGAAACTTCCAAACTGTCTTCCAATGGCTGTACCACTTTGTATTCCCACGAGCAGTGAATGAGAGTTCCTGTTGCTTTACGTTCCCATCAACGTTTTGTGTTGTCAGTGTTTCAGATTTTGGCCAATCTAATAATCATATTCATTTTTAACAATATGATAATAATTAGCACTAACTACGTGTCAGGCCTGTTTTAAGTGCTTTCCAATTAGTATCTCACAGCAACACTATGAGAAAGGATCTATTACTATTCCCATTTTACAGGTGATGCAACTAAGGAAAAAAGAATTGATACACTAGGTCCATGGTCACAGCTAATAAGTGGTAGTGCTGGAATTCTAACTTAGGAAGACCCTCTCTCTCAACCATTGCTCTCTATTTCCTCTCAAATATCAACTGTAACTTTAGAAGTAAAAAACATACATTCTTATATAGCCTTCCCTTCATTGTTTCCCTCCTTTTCTTCAGAATATTTTCATTTCTTTTGGCAATAGATTCTTTGTACATTGTTAAATGGTCCAAACTTGTCTTATCAAGAATCACACTTTCATATCTCTATTTACACATATCCAACACTTAACAGTGTAGTACATTGGGCTCTCGTTTCTTTATTTACATGAAATTTCTCCTTCTAATTGTCCTTAAGAGAGAGGGAAAAGGCTCAGATTCCAATTATTAATTATGACAGCAAAACTTTCAATAGAACTTACTCAAAATATACAGTCAGTAAATTGCATTTGCTAAAAAGAGCAACACATTATAAAATACTGTGTGTTATTGTATCTTCCAGAATCTACTGTGGGAAGGAGGCAAAGAAATAGCATTTACCAGGCACTTGCTGGATGGCTCAGTACACAAGTGTGGTCCTCAGTCACCAGCATTAGAATCATCTGGGAGCTTGTTAGAAATGTAGAATCTCAGGCCACACCCCAGACATGCTGAGTCAGAACCTGCAATTTAACTCCAAACCCCAGGAGATGCACACACGTGCAACACAGTCAAGTTTGAGATGTACTGTAGCAGAGAATCATAGCATGTGGCCATGCCCTGAGTTATGCTTCAGCCATCACATTCCGCATCATGAGAACCATCCTGATACGACCAAGTCAGACAGAAACTGGTGAGATTTACCTGCCTAAGCTCATCCTTATTCTGTCAGGTGAAAAGAGGCATGGCTATCATTAGGTGCAGAATAGGAAACAGACTTTTGCCAGTAGAATATTCACTGATTGGACCACAAGTTAGAGGAGTTTCAACTTCAGCGTAAAGGCAATGAGGATTCATTCAAGGATTTTAAGAAAAGAAATCATAGGGTAAGACTGCACTTTAGAAAGACCACTCTGGCTACAGGGTGGAAAACAAAGAAGATGGGGACAAGCCTGGAACCAGATGACCATTTAGTGCAACGGGGGTGGGGCAGGGGCCGGGGAGAGCAAGCAGTAGCAGTAGAAGGAGCAAGACATAGAGAGACTCAAAAGACATTTCAAAGGTAGACTTGTCAGGACTTGGTGATTAATTAGGATGTAAGTTGTAAGGAGGAAGGAGAGAAGAAATGAAGCCAAGGTTCCGTGGGGAAAATAGTTTTAAAAAAAGAAAGAGAAATTACCTGCACGAAACATTTAAATAGTGTTGCACTAGCCCAGGAGTAAACCGGCAGATCACTAAACTAAGCAGAAAGACCAGAAGTCAAGTCAATTCCTTCCTACAAATTTTTATTATGATAATGATGACATTTAACCCATTAAGGAAGGGATTAATTATTCAATGACTCTCACTGAGGTCGATGGTTAACTACTAAGGGAGAAAAACGGGTAACTTCCTGTCTCATGACAAAATGAGACTGAAAGACTGAAGAGTTGCGTGTTTTAAAAAAATCGTTGAAGAGCTAGAATAAACAAAAAATTGGCGAACGGTAAACTGATCTCATGATACAGAAAGCTATTCTAAAGCATGAAAGAAAAAAGTACAAATCATATAGAAAAAGGTTGATAGATTTGACTGTATAAAAATTAAAAATATCTGTATTGCAAAAATAATTTTAAAGACAACCAGCTGGGGAATAAAGATATCTTATTGATTGAAAGAAAGATTAGAAAATCAGTAGAAGAAGTAGTAAAAAAGATAGGAAATTTACAGCCCCAAATTATGATTGATTTAAAAAAAATTTTGTTCAAACATGCTAATAATCATGGAAGTAAAAATTAAGATGATGAGATATTATTTTCCTTTTTAAATTGAATTACAATTCCCACTCATTCCTGGTGCAATAAAATTAGTATTTTCCACACAATACAAATTAATGTAAATGTTCTGGAAGACAAGTTGGCAACCCATTCATATTCACTGACCCCAAATTTTCATTTTAGGAATTTACCCTACGAAAATTAGAACTATGCATAATGATTTATGGTGTACAAGGATATTCATTCCAGCAATCTAGAAATGGAAAACCTAAACAAAGTGACTACTAATAGGGAATTAGTTAAAAAAATAATGGTTATACACTTTAAAAATTATATTTAGCAGCCATTTTAAAATCATGTTTTTCAAGGGATATCTCATAATGTAAGAAAAAGTACATTGAAAATATAAATTAAAAAAGAGATAAATAGCACGTTCATTTAAGAATATTTGTTAAGGGCTTCCCTGGTGGCGCAGTGGTTGAGAGTCCGCCTGCCGATGCAGGGGACACGGGTTCGTGCCCCAGTCCGGGAGGATCCCATGTGCCGCGGAGCGGCTGATCCCGTGAGCCATGGCTGCTGAGCCTGCGCGTCCGGAGCCTGTGCTCCGCAATGGGAGAGGCCACGACGGTTAGAGGCCCGCGTACCGCAAAAAAAAAAAGGAAAGAAGAATTGTTAAATGTTATGTGAGGTACTGTTCTGCAGTGTAACCACTATGCAGTTTGCACTACATATCTAAAGAATACACATATAGAAAGAATTCCAATTTTGCAAAAAGTATATATATCCATGGCCATAAAAATATTTATGCAGAGAAAAACACGACAAACTGTTAACAGTAGTTACATTTGAACGATGGCATGTTTATTTAAACTTTCTTATTCACCCCTTCCTGTGTTTTTCAATTTTATACAGTGAGCATGTATTACTTACTTATTTTTTTAAATAATAAATTCCAATTTTCTTTCAATTTTACTCTAAACAAGGGGAAGGAAAACTGACTTTGTGTTACCTTACTTTAGAGGAGACAGCTGGCACTTTCAAAGGGAAGTTGACTCAATAAGAAGGAAAAATAAAGGAAATAATTACCAAATAAAAAAAGAAAGGAAAAATGTCAATCTGCAGAGTAAAAGAAGTCCCTGCCCCTCACAGGCTGCCACAATCTCACAGGCAGGCGGACTGGCTCCTTCCTACCTGGCCGAGAACCTCTGCACCCATCTTCTAGGAAGGCTCTGATGTGCATCTTGGCCCCTTCCTGGACCAAGTCCAAGGCTCCAAGTCAACACTTCGACTGACTGTCCTTGAAAAAGAAATGCCTTTTCCCAGATGGCACCCACGGTAGGATATAAAATAGTTTAAATTTGGCTTTCTAATAAATGGATTTATAACGATTAATTCTGGGCCCAGGTCAGATTTCTTCCTACCACTTCAGAAGGAAACCTTAAGTAAATTGACTGACACTGTGGGAAAAATGTAGAATGCTCACAACTTTGGCAACGGGAGAGAGAATCTCGACAAATTCAAGCATTGTGATTACGTCACAGGATTAGAATTTTAAATTTCTGTCTAACAGTTTGATTCTTATTTTCCCTCTGCCATGAACAATACCTGGTGTCACCACAGGCTACTTACAATGTCTTGGGTAACTGATTTCTTCTGATAAGGTGCCATTAACCCCATTCTGTGCATTGGGATGTCAAGGATTACAGAGCACTAGTGAACTGTCAAAGGCCACAGAAGAAACAGAGAGGATGGTACTCTGAACCTCGCCTGGATTGTGTCTCCCCTTCTGTACTGCTCAGAAGTCCTGAACATATGCTGTTCCCACTAATACATCATCCGATGAGAATTTACTGTGTCTTCAGCGCAGTACTAGAAATGTTTATTTCTAATCCTCACAGCAACCCTGCTATGAGATTGATTTTACTTACAGATGAGAAAGTTGAGGTGCAGTGAGAATAAGTAACTGTCCTCATCTCACTCAGCTAACAGATGCCAAGAGGAGACAACGTATCATACTTGGCAAATCTCAACATTTCCAGACTTTCCCCAGGAAGCTCATTATTGCAGATCATACATAAGAAAAACACACACACATTATTCCATAAGCCGTGGAGCCAATGCCCAGTGACCCTTTAGGTGTGTTTAAGCTAATTTAAGAAGCTTCAGTGTAAACCTCCCCTTCTCTGCAATTTGCTTACAAAGAATCCTATTCTAATCCTGCTCTGGGGCATAGGATGTTGTAGCTATTCTACACTGGAGTAAGGCACACACCACGAATCACACACTGCATATGTATGATGAGACATGCGCCATAGTTAAGCCTGAGGTCATCAAATGTGCTTCTTATAGTTAACTGACATCCCTGTACAGGATTTATTTCATTTTACACAATTATCTTCCTTTATACTATCTAAAGCAAACCAAGCCCACACTCAAAGGCAGCACTCACTCCGCAAAGAAATACAACGCAAGCCGCAGTGTAACTTAAAATTTTCTAGTGGCCCCATTAAAAATCCTAAAAAGAAATAGGTGAAATTAATTTTAATAATATGTTTTATTTAACTAAATATATCTAAAATATCATTAAAACAATGATTATTTTACCTTATTTTCACACTGTCTTCAAAATCCAGTGTGTATTTCAGGCTCACAGGATGTCAGTTCAGACGAGCCGCATTCCAAGTGCTCAGTAGGTACATATTCCTAGTGTCTACTGCATTGAACAATGCAGCTCTAAAGGGATTTGGTCAGCTTAATTCATTTTGCACAGCTGCTACAAGAACAGGTGGATACGGAGGAAGGGGCATCCAGTTTGGACTGAGGTGGTAGCCCAGGATTTGCCCAAGTGGATTTTATTCAAAGAATACTACATCCTGGAGAATCAGCCATTACAAATGTCTTTTCGTTTTGTTCTGTTTATTGTGGTAAGAGCACTTAACTCGAAACATCCCCTCACGCCCCTGCGGCTTCCTCCTAACTGGATTCTCCCATCTACCCTTGCCCCTCTCCCATCTCTTCTCTACATGGCACCAGAATACCTTTCAGTTCTTTGAACGTACCACGCTCCTTCCCATCAAGAGTCTTCCCTCATTCTAGGATTCTCTCCCTACCCCCACCCTTGCCTCTTTAACTGGTTGAGTCCTATTAACCCTTCAGTTCTCAGATCAATCCTCCCTTCCTTAGAGAATTCTTCCCTGACCACCTCCCCAACTATAAGTTTCCTAAAATATTCCCAGCGACACCACATACTTCTCATTTAAACAGCTCATCATCCCTAGCATTTGACCAATACTGTATCTGTTTTTCCCAGTAGAATGTAAGCTCCATAAGGACAGAGACTGGAGCTGCTTTGGCCCAGCAGAGGATCTAGCACATGATAGGAGTTCCATAAATGTGTGCCGAATGGATGCCAATCAAGACAGATTAGATCTGTGTGCATCCACCATGATGTTCTAAGTAAGCAAACGCAGGAACACCTATGAATCATTGCTGGTAAATGGAGCACTCCAAACTTCATGTGTCAAAGGAGGAACTATTGGGAACAAATTTCAGTTGCAAGTCTCATCATTGCCCTTAAACAAGGCTTTCCGTGTGTCCTACTGGTTGCATGGCATTTCTCCTTTTACAAATTTTAAAGTCAAAAACAGAGAAGAGGGCTTCCCTGGTGGCGCAGTGCTTGAGAGTCCGCCTGCCGATGCAGGAGACGCGGGTTCGTGCCCCGTTTCGGGAAGATCCCACATGCCGCGGAGCGGCTGGGCCCGTGAGCCCTGGCCGCTGAGCCTGCGCGTCCGGAGCCTGTGCTCCGCAAATGGGAGACGCCACAACAGTGAGAGGCCCGCATAACGCAAGAAAAAAAAAAAAAAAAAAAAAAAAAAAAAAACAGAGAAGAGGATGGTTCATTCGGAGCCTAAAACAGAGAAACCGATGTGCCAGGGGAGGGTGTAGGATTTCAACTCTGAATCCCCTCCAGGGAGGTTCATCATTATATTAAATTAAACTGTGGAGAAATGTATTTATTTTCTATGCTAAAGTCAGAAACTATTACTTTCTGTATTTTATTCTTTCTCTGGTTGGGGTCCTTAGCAAAAAATATTACCTTTCTCCACGATGCAGCCATTAAACATAACTGTAATCAGCAGAGACCAAGTATTTGAGACCAGTCGCTTTGGTCTATTATTCCTCTGCTCTAAAACAGCTCTAATTAATGATTTGTTTTCTCTGGAATGCAAACACTTTATTCCAAAAAGAGGGACAAACCCCTGAGATGAATTGTACGATAATCAAGAACCTGAAAGTAGTTTTCTCTAGGAATTGAAATCATTTCCTGAGAAATTCAACCTGCCTGTTTCACCAGGAGAAATTCTATTGGCAAATTTGTATTTACAGATCCTCTTATGCTCACACAATCTCTTGTTCCATAAGAGCAGGCCGTTACAAGGGTTGGCATACCTCAGCCTACTAACAGTAGGGAAACAACTTACCCATTTTCAACTATAGCATTATGTTGCAAAAAGTTGTCCTGAGCCCAAGAGAGGCTGAAAACCTAACCACCTTGTCCTCCTCTTTAATTCCGCTCCTGTGAACTCTGCTAGAAAAGCAAAGCAAAAGTGACATCCTGGGCTTCCCTGGTGGCACAGTGGTTGAGAGTCCGCCTGCCGATGCAGGCGACACAGGTTCGTGCCCCGGTCCGGGAAGATCCCACATGCCGCGGAGTGGCTGGGCCCGTAAGCCATGGCCGCTGAGCCTGCGCGTCAGAGCCTGTGCTCCGCAAGGGGAGAGGCCACAGCAGTGAGTGGCCCGCGTACCGCAAAAAACAAAAAGTGACATCCTGCTGTCAGTCCAAGGGCACATCACCTTTTATGAAACCCAGCTTACCTGGGATCTAAGAGGTTCAGTTTTATAGTAGGTTTCACACAACGACTGTCTGTTCCCAGGAAAGCTAACCTGAGTTCAGACAGCTGGATAGTAGGGGAAACTACCAATCTGCTTAAAAGACTTTTTGTACATCTTTTATACCCTGAATTTTTAGGGTTTTTGTCCCAGCAGCCCAAGTTCTTTGCCACTATTTCCAATGCAGTGTGTTTGGATGGAAAAGTTTTTAGTTGAGATCAAGATACTCTCTCGATGAATTCCTTTTTATTCTGATCATTTTCCTTCATGCCTCTTAAGGTCTGATACTGGAACTTAAAAACTTTGATGATGTTCATGTGCAAATTATTCTCATGTCCAGAATTTTGCCCTCAAACCTGTTTCCAACCATGCCCACGGCAGTCCAGGTAACAGCACTGATTCTCACATTTGTGTCTTGGGAACACTGGTGGGACATTTCTTGTTATTAGACCTGCATGTGTGTCTTATATTGGTACTGCAACAGATTACCACAAACTTAGTCGCTTAAAACATGTTTATCGTCTCACAGTTCTGGAGGTTGGAAGTCTGAAATGTGTCTTACTGGGCTGACTAGGTGTCAGCAGGGTTGGTTTCTTCTGGGGAATTCATTACCTTGCCTTTTTCAGCTTCTAGTGACAACTTCTCTAGGGACGTCTGGGCTTGTGGCCCCTTACTCCATCTTCAAATCACATCACTTGGATCTCTGATCACATCATCATATCACCTTCCCCTATGCTAGTGCTGGAATCTCCATCTGCTTCCCTCAAATGAGGATGCTTATAATTCCACTTAGGGCCCAGCCAGATTATCCAGAAAATCCCTCCATCTCAAGGTCCTTAACTTAATCACATTTGCAAAGTCTCTTTTGCCTTATAACATATTCCCAAATTCTGGGGATTAGGGGCACAGACATCTTGAGACCAGTATTCAGCTTACCATGATACCCATACTCTTTTTGTTTTCTTTTTTTAAATTTATTTTTGGCTGTGTTGGGCCCTTGTTGCTGCGTGCGGCCTTTCTCTAGTTGCGGCGAGCGAGAGCTACTCTTCGTTGCAGTGCGCGGGCTCCTCATTGCGGCGGCTTCTCTTGTTGCGGAGCACGGGTTCTAGGCGTGCGGGCTTCAGTAGTTGTAGTGTGTGGGCTCAGTAGTTGTGGCTCGCGGGCTCCAGAGCACAGGCTCAGTAGTTGTGGCGCACGGGCTTAGCTGTTCCGCGGCATGTGGGATCTTCCCAGACAGGGGCTCAAACCCGTGTCCCCTGCATTGGCAGGCGGATTCTTAACCACTGCACCACCGGGGAAGTCCCAGATACCCATACCCTTGATATCTTTAATATCGCCTTTTTGTCGATTCACATCAAAGCGGCAACACAGCTGGTGTTCAAACCCCCAGCCAATATGAACCAGGCTCACTTTGCACTTTATCAGTTCCCTAGTGGTTAAGAGTCTCCACCCTAGGTTCAAAGTACAGGTTTTTTCTAATGACAAGCCAGAGACTCATCCTCCCCAGCCTCTCACCCCACCACACACACACAGGCAGCCCTCACCTGTGCTCAGCACCCAACATCATACTGAACGAGAGCTCCTGAATTTAAAAATCAAATACTTTCTAAATGACAGGAACAAAAAAATCTCAGAATACAAATAGCCATAAGTTCACATAGGACAACAATTCGGTAATGGTAAGACATTGTTTAGGCTCTGCTGGCTAGTAAAGAGGGGGAAAATGAGCTCTTAAGCTGCTGTCTTCCAATGAGTAATTTTTTTAAAAGGGCCAAATGACTGATGAAAAGAACAAGAAGATGGATTCAGTGAACATTCACCAGGTCGTGAAGCTACCTCCCTGTCTATTTTTAAACCTTAAATGCCACTGAGTTCACTGTCTACCTCTGGGATTCTCCATACCAACACCCACCCAAAAGATTTTTTAAATCACCCAAAGATTTTTTTAAAAATCTTTCCAAATATGCAAAGTTGCTGATTCCACTCCTTAACAATCTTCTCAGGAAAGAGCTTCTAAACATGAATGTAGGTAATTTGCCAACACTTCCAAATGCAATGCAGCAGCTCCCTCTCATATCTTGGAGGAGCCGTTTTCATCCCGTTGTGTAATTTAACACATGGTGGTACAAAATAGTTAACCGAAACTGCTTTCCACATTCTGGAGGAAGCACACTTCGAAAGTGAATGCAACTTGTTTTTAACTTATACGTGAAATTACTTCCATAGGAAGGGCTTAAGGATATTTAAAATGACAAGGACTTTTCTGGACCACTTCTGATTATGCCTTATTTTAAGGTCAGAGTATGGCTAAAATAAAAATGAAAAAGAATTCATTTATGGGGATTTACATTTTATGAAACCCATTGAGAGACTGTCTCCCTACCCCTCCTCCATTATAACTTTTATCATTAGTGGAAACATTATTTTAATCCAATCTCTTGCCCATTTCCTGAGGCACTTTTCTGGGCATCTTCCTGCAGCTTTCATGCACTGATGACCATCATTATTCTTTCTTTATGGGATTTCAGCCAAAATTGAGCACTTGTGACAATATTCACATCTGAGCTAATGTGACTTAATTTTCCAACTTGGCTTCATAAGGCAAAGCAGTAAGTGCTTTATTAAAATCTAAATAATAAAATTAGCTCATTTATCTACTAATTGTGTACTTCCATTACATGATTAAATACATTTGTTATGTGAAACTCCTATAAATTATACCAAGGTAAAGCCAAATAACCATAAATATTTTGGGTTTCCTCTTTTTTCCCCGCGAGGCAGAATTTTAAGGTTAGCACTTGGCATGTAGCCTAAAATCTAAACTGTTCTTTAACCTCTATTGAAGTCACATTTATATTGAAGGGCGCCAAATGGAAAGCTGGAAGATTAGAAACATTATTTTAAAAGGTATCCTTGGGAAGAAAAGGTCTTTAAACTGCGCTGGGCTAAATAAAAGTGCCTCCAAAGTAATGAGATAATTTTACTATTTTTTTTTTTTTTTTGGTAGGGGGTTGGTAGTGAGGGCAATGCAAGGTAGAAGGATTGTATCGATTCCACAAGCTTTCACTTCTAGAACTTTGATCTCACACAAGCTGAGCAGCCTGATTTGCAAGCCTGAGAAATAGTAACAGGATCAAATACACCAGAAGAAGCCAGACCCCAAAGAAACATGTCTTACCATCTGACCCAAAGAAATATGTGTTAATAAGATGAGTTCTAGCAGGTTTGCTTCATCGCTTACATGGAAGTTCTCACATGAGCTCAGTCCCAGGGCCAAATCAAAAGGATTTAAGGAATCTTTTTCAGCCATAAAAAAAGAATGAAGTTTTGCCATTCGGAACAACATGGATAGGTATCATGCTAAGTGAAAAAGTCAGACAGAGAAAGACATTTACCATATGATTTCACTTATATGTGACACCTAAAAACAAAACAGAAATAGACTCATAGAAACAGAGAACAAATTGACAGTGGCCAGAAGGGAGGATGTTAGGGGGTGGGCAAAATTGGTAAAGGGGATTAGGAGGTACAAACTTCCAGCTGTAAAGTAATTAAGTCATGGAGATGTAATTGGGCTTCCCTGGTGGCGCAGTGGTTGAGAGTCTGCCTGCCGATGCAGGGGACACGGGTTCGTGCCCCGGTCTGGGAAGATCCCACATGCTGCAGAGTGGCTGGGCCCATGCGCCATGGCTGCTGAGCCTGCACGTCTGGAGCCTGTGCTCCGCAACGGGAGAGGCTACAGCAGTGAGAGGCCCGCGTACCATAAAAAAAAAAAAAAGCAGAGAGAATATTGTCAGTAATATAGTAATAACTTTGCATGGTGACAGATGGTAACTAGATTTATTGTGGTAACTGCTTTGAAATGTAGATAAATATCAAATCACTATGATATCCACGTGAAAATAATATGGTATAGTATGTCAATTATATTTCAATTTTTTAAAAAAGGATTTAAGTCTGAGTTTCTTTAGGGGAATATCTGAATGAATATTTCACTCCAAATCTACCCTTTATTTTCCCCAGAATCCTTTCATTCTCTCTAACCACCCAGAATCTTTGGAGACGGACCCAGCCCCAAACAGATTAACTAAAATGGAGAAGGTATCTTAGGTCAGGGCTCTATTGATCAGTCAAGGAGTGAGTAGTAACTTTTCGAAGAATTTTCCAATCTAAAATTCTGAGTGCACACAAATCAGGCAAACAAGAAGTTTTTACACATCTCTTACTGGAAACCATTTTGTACACCTGAGTGGTGTGAGACGTCCATTCTGGAAAAGATCAAAGCCCGGTCTCCTAGCTCAACTCCCACTCCACTCCAGAGACCAGGATATTATGAAAATAACCCTTCTGATTCCCAGAGAAGGCATTTTCTATCTCTTAGATGAAGTACCAACTGAAAAGACTTTGCATGTTTTCGAAAACAGTGACAAAGTGTTGCCGGGGAGCACATGAGGGGATGATTTATTTTTTTCTCTCTCTTAACTAGAACAATTAATTGGTAACAGAATAGAAACTCTCAGCAGTCAGTGAAAAATGGCCTAATCCCTGAACAGAGTATGAAGGGAAAGAAAAAGAAAGTATTTTTTCCAGTTTAATTGCAGGAGTTGATGCCTGAGGAATTCCTGTTCTTCTCTAGTTTCTGTGTATTGCTGATTGCAAGACATAAAAATCTGAGAAGTTCTCCTGGTTAGAACAAAGCAAAATTAAAAATAAAAGGCTTGAGTAGCACAGGGATAACAGCTCGGTGCTTTGTGTCCACCTGGAGGGGTGGGATGGGGGGCAGAGGGAGACGCAAGAGGGAGGGGATATGGGGATATATGTATACGTATAGCTGATTCACTTTGTGACACAGCAGAAACTAACACACCATTGTAAAGCAATTATACTCCAATAAAGATGTTTTTAAAAATGTGCATTGTTCTGAAAATAAAATAAAAGGCTTAATTCTTGCTGTTAAAAATAAGGGAAGGGAAGTTCTCCTTCCATTAGAATCCCTTTCCCTTTTTTTTTTTTTCTTTTTATCAACTTGTTATTGTGAATTATCTCTGCCTATTTGTAAATCTTTTTTTTTTTAAGTCTCTTTTGCCATTTTACAGCCCAAGAAGGCCTTTCTCAAGGACCTGGGAGCTGGTGAATCCCTTTGAATCTCCCAGTCTCTGTGCTAAGGTAGAAGTCTGACTTCGACAGGAGGGGCCTTGCTCCAAGTTGTGAAACTACTTTCTGTCATAAAGATAGGAGTTTATTCTCTAGTAGGTCTGTGTCTTTATTCCTGTCTTACCCCTAGGTTCTTCATGACATTTTTTTTTCTTAGATTCCATATATATGTGTTAGCATATGGTATTTGTCTTTCTCTTTCTGACTTACTTCACTCTGTATGACAGACTCTAGGTCCATCCACCTCACTACAAATAACTCAATTTCGTTTCTTTTTATGGCTGAGTAATATTCCATTGTATATATGTGCTATTCATCCAACGATGGACACTTAGGTTGCTTCCCTGTCCTGGCTATTGTAAACAGAGCTGCAATGAACATTTTGGTACATGACTCTTTTTGAATTATGGTTTTCTCAGGATATGGGGAGGGGGAAGGGTAAGCTGTGACAAAGCGAGAGAGTGGCATGGACATATATACACTACCAAGTGTAAAACAGATAGCTAGTGGGAAGCAGCTGCATAGCACAGGGAGATCAGCTCAGTGCTCTGTGACTACCTAAAGGGGTGGGACAGGGAGGGTGGGAGGGCGGGAGACGCAAGAGGGAAGACATATGGGAACATATGTATATGTATAACTGATTCACTTTGTTATAAAGCAGAAACTAACACATCATTGTAAAGCAATTATACTCCAATAAAGATGTAAAAAAAAAAGATAGGAGTTTATTTTTCTTTTGTATAAAATCGATTAGCTAACTCAGATGGTTAGCCCAATTACCAGGTAAATTGAGGGTGAACTATGAGTGACAAATGTGCTGTCAGGTCCTCTGACTTGAGGACTAGTTATTGTTTATCTTGAGAACATGTAGGGAATGTTCTTGGCTGTATAATCTCCTTGGCTATATAAGGAGGTGGAATTTCTTTTTGTTTTTGTAATTTCTTAGGAACTGCCTGTCATGAGCATCACATACTGGTTTAACACTTATTCAAGAACAAAACAGGTCTCTGTTTCTACTGACTTTGTGGAGAGGTTTTCTGGGTTGGGAGAAGATTTTTGTTTTCATTCACTTTTCCCTAACATTAGGCTTTTATTCTCAAATCCTAATCCAAACTTGCCAGGCTTGGAAGCCTGGAATATAAACTAAAAATCTCAGGAAAAAAATACATTCCTCTTAAAATTTTCCCATGACTCCTGTTTCTTTTTAACCCTGAGATATTCTCTCCTATTAGTCATGCAAAGCTGCTAAGTACTGCAAAAGTAAAACCTGTGCGATCATGCTTCTTTTAGTTGGGGGAGTGTGAAGGGGCAGCAGAGTTCCATCATTTTGAGGGTTGGGCAAGACACTGTTTGTTTTTTTTTTAATTCCTCTGGCTACTTAATACAATTCGAAGACATTTGGCACATTCTTTATGAATATGCGCTAATAAAAACCTTAGGGTTTCATATAATTCAAATATTCTGGCTTTCTTTCCAACCATAAACCAAATTTCCCCAGGACTCACCAATCTGTAAAACAAATGAGACCATATTTTAAAACTGAAGTTTCAGTGGCTTATAACTCTCATTTGCTAACACAGTACATTAGTCCCCTGAAAGATTCGCCTAACATCCCTGCCCCAGGAGAGGGAAAAAGGCAGTTGCTAAAACAGCAGAACAAAACGGAACAAGATGTCCAATGTGAGGCAAAGGCATCATTGTCAGAACTGGGGCTGGAGGTCAGAGTTGGGTGAGAAGTAAAGCGAATCCTAACTCACGGCTGCTAATCTCTCATGCCCGATGAGAATAGGTTCCGGAGACTGAGGCAGGACCATGTCTGCAGGAGGGGGTGAGGACCTCCAGCCATAGGAAGGGGACAGATGCAGATGCTGGGAACTCTGCACGCACTCATTCATTATGACCTACTGTGAGCCAGCCACTATTCTAGATGCTGAGAATTTAAAGAATGCCCTCATGGAGCATCCTGTCTAGTGGAGAAGATAGATGATGAACAAGGAAACAGATAAGAAAATTTCAGATTGTGGTAAGTGTTTTGAAGAAAGTACACAGGATTATGAACTAGAGGATGGCAGGGAGGGAAGAAGGGTAAGAATGGATAATCCTAAGGGCTCTCTGAGGGATAACATCTGAGTTGAGTCTGGAATAACAAGAAAGAGGCAGCCCAACAGCCTGGGAAGACTATGGGAAGAGCCTTCCAGACACACAGAGCAGCAAGTTAAATGGTTTCAGTCAAGAAAGAACGTGGCCTGTTTGAAAACTAGATGGAAAATCTGTTTGGCTGACCAGGAGCCTGGAGGGGGAGGTGGAAAATGGATTGTATAGGGCCTCATCCGCTACGTCAGAAGTTTGAATTTTATTTAACTGGGATAGGAAGGCAAGAAGGATTTTAAGTAGGGGAGTGATAGAATCTGGTTTCTATTTTAAAAAGATCCCCAGGTGGAGAATGTGCTGTAGATGGGTGTGTTAGTCTGCTAGGGCTGCCATAACAAAATACAACAGAGTGGGTGGCTTAAACAGAACTCTATTTTTTTTTTTTTTTTTTGCAGTTCTGGAGGCTGGAAGTCCTAGATCAACATGCCATCAGGCTTGGTTTCTGGTAAGGCCTCCCTTCCTGGTTTGCAGAAGGCCACCTTCTCATTATATCTTCACATGGCCTTTCCTCTGTGTCTCATCCTCTTCTCATAAAGACACCAGTCCTCTTGGATTAGGGGCCCACCCTTAAGATCTCATTTCACCTTAATTACTTCCCTATAGAGTCACATTGGCTGTCAGGGCTTGAACACAAGAATTTTGGAGGGGACACAACTCAGTCCATAACAGCGACAACTGGAAGCTTTTGCATATGTTCAAATGAGAGTTCACGGTGTTTTGGACTAGGGCAAAACTGTGAAAAAGGTAGAAATTGACAGATTCTGAATGTATTTTGGCAGAGCAGCTGATAGAACATGCTAATGTAAGGAGTGAGGGAAAGAAGAATTGAAAACAATACATAGTTTTGTTGACTAAGAAAACGGTTGGATCTTTACTCTTACTTTTTATCTGAGGATCTCCCCACAATCATTACTCTTCTCACAACACATTTGCTGTACTCCATTATATTCAGTGTTCTAACAGAGTGTTTCTCCTTTGCTCCCTCAAAATGTATTTTTAGCATTCTTGATCAGAGAACCTCTGACCAAACGTATTATTTATTCTCAGTCTCATGAGAAGAACCCCCTTCCTTTTCTTGAGTCTAGTAGTCACATCTTCTGGGCTCTGATGGGACCAAGCTCAAACCATTCTTCACATTATCCAAGAATGAACTTCACAAGATGCAAATATGACCACATTATTCCCCTGATTCACATTGTTTAGTAACTCCCCATAGGCTTCAGGCTGAAGTTCAAATCTATAGCTTAGCCCCCAAAACCCACTCAGACCAACCCATCTCTCACCTCCCTTCCTCCCAAACTCTCACGATTCGAGCAATGGCAAAATACTTGAGATTCCAGGAATGCAAGAGTCTTTTGCTATAAACATGTTATGCACTCAGTCTGGAATGTACTTTCCCACATTATATCTAGCCAACTCAGCTCAATACATATCTTCTCTGGAAATATTCTATGAACCTCTGGTTAGAATTACTGACCCTTTTCTCTATGTTCTCATAGCACCCTGGGCATGGCACTGTTGTATCCTTTATAACTCTGTGTATTATTAGATTTACTTCTCTCTTACCCATCTGTCTAAATTTCATTCTTAAAAGAGAAGTATGTCTTATTTAATTATTTTGTATTTTTTGCACCTACCATAAGGTAGATACTCCATAAATATCGATGAATAGACTACCTATCAATCAATAGATAACATGACCACTATAAAATCAAGCCACAATTCATACCATCTATGAAGCCACCCACAAATTTCCTAAGCTCTCCTTCATTTTACAAAGACCCAATTTTTAACTAAAAGAAGAGCTGAAAATATGTAAGAACCATGTCCTCAAACTGTCACACGCAGAACATAAAGCTTCTTTCCAGAGTTCTGTTGGCATCAGTTATTCACTCATGAGCTAGGAGTGGGCAGCAGTTACAGCAACTGGATGAGTTTAAGGGTACTGATTACAGCTCAGATACTCTGCCCAGAAGGACAGGCAACCACATGAGTCACCACATCTGAGCCGCACACAGCAGTGACACCTATTCCAGGGCCAGAACTGAGAGTTCTCAAACTAGCAATGGCCTGTGGCTTTCTCTAATTGTTTAAATTGGCATAATACACTATTTACTTGTGCTATCACAGTTTCTTCTTTCTTTCTCTTCTGGACAATATTTTTACCTTTGTAACTTTCTCTCCCTGTACAAATAGAATATCCTTCCTCTTTCCATCACAGTCCTGATTCTCACTTTGTTTCTTTTCAGTTCCTTTCTTAGACAATGTCTTGCATCTTATCTAGGAATATTCTATCCTCTCTCAAAAAGCTAAATTCCTCAAGTCTTCTGTCTTCTTAAGTGGAAAAAATAGGGGACATTTATAACACATGTAATTGGTGACTATTTACGATAGAAGGACAAATACTGTGCATTAGAATAATTACCTCAGTGGTCATATTTCCTGGAAAGCAAAATGAAGTCACTTGGGAAAAGCTCCCTGAAACTCACCATGGAACTCTACTGGCTCTTTGGTTCCTGGGCTCCTGTGCAATCGATTTCTCTTGTCTCTTCTGTGGTCACCACAGTGAGCCTTGGTGTTAGAGAATGATCTACCCTGAGCTTCTGGGACCCTTGGCCATCACACGCTGTGCCAGGCTATATGTGTCCTTCTTGATTGATCTTCAAGGACTTTTGACTCGGGCTTTAAGTCATTAGCTTGAATTAAAGGAAAATGTATTTTAAGATTGCTAAGCTTTCAGAGACTATTATATTTTTCATACACCATGCAATAAATTTATGAGATTTTTTTTTTTTACTGTCCTTTCCCAGTTTGTCCGGCAAACAGAACACAAAATTTGCCCTTAATCTTGACAAGGATAGATATCAGTTGCAAAGATAACTTTTGTCACCCTTCCTTTTGGAAGAAAAATAGCCTTTCATTTTGATAATAATGGTATCAAATATCAGTTCGAATGGTATCGACGTCAGCTTTCAGTCAATATATGACATCAAGAGGTACTTTGCTTGAATCTTATGACAGATTATTTTAATACGTTGGTATTTTCAATATTCTAGCAAATATATGTGCTCAAATGAAAATTCATCAGTGCTTCGCATCCAGACAGCTCTTCAGTCTCTAGTTTTGGAATTGGAACGTTTCCTGAATACGTGATCTTTCTCTCATCTGTAATTCAGAATCTCTTTCCCAGGAGAGGTGATCTAAATTCATGATCAGTGTCCCAAAGACACGTACATACTGAGAAGCAGGCAACCTTGAAGGGGAATGGCAGCCCCTGGAGGTTAGTGCCGTATAATCTGTAGCTGAACCACATCCACACAGCAGCCCTCCAGCCCGGGGCTGGCTCTCCATCCAGGAGGCAGGGAACGTGCCACCTCCCTCAGTTCTTCTGCTCTACTCTGTCCCAGTATTGCCAAATAGGCTACCGGGAGATCTGACTGAGGACAAATGCCTAAAATCTGTATGTGTAATTCAGCACATAAATCCAAAATAACACCAGACCAATGTTCACTCATTTAATCCAGCCAAGAGCCATAACGTAAATGATTTTATTTGAGAGATTCTTCTCTAGATTATAAACTCCTTGAGGCCAAGGACGTTGTCTCTTTCTCATTGTCTGTCCACAGCCTCACACACAGAGAGGAGGAATTCAGGAAATATTTGTTCTCTCAAACAACCTGGCCACCTGATGTAAGTCCTGGGAGATGTGCTACCTCACTGATGCCCTCCACTCCCCAGAGCTGCGACCCTGGCCCTCCAGGCAGGTCAGAGCCCTTCTTCTCTTTTCCATACCTGCTTAGGTATCTGCAAAGATTTCCTTTTACTGTGGATTATCTCCTTGCTGTCTCACGCAAGTTGCTCAATTGACCTGGGACTTTTAATTTTCTGGTACAAGATAAAGATAGAGGACTTCACCTCTCCTCTGTCCTCTGGACTTGTTCCCTGCAATTCCAGCCAAGGGGTGGGGATTTGACAATCCCTGAGCACGCTCCCATCTCTGCAGGAACATTCTGCGCTCTCCTGCTTCCAGAAACTTTGTGATCCTCCAGCCATTGGCCAACCTTCAGCAAAGCATAAAGGAAAAATAATGGCATCATCTACAAAGTCCTCAGGACATGTGTAGGAAGGCTCGCACAGCAAGCAACACTTATCAAGTGTCTACTATGTGCCAGGCTGTTATTAGAATTTCTTGTCCTGGATAGGAGCAAAATAATAATAATAATAACCTGAATTCTTTCAGGTTTTCAGCTGTCATGCATTTGACAAAAAAAAAAAAAGGTTATTTAAGGGAAAATTAACTTGCCCCAAAGTGAGCCTTGTTTTCTAGAGTGGTTTCATTCAGACAGAGGCTTTGGTGACAGAGGGGGCCCTGCTGGGCTCTAGTCCAGTGTCAGGCTGATGCAGTATCTCTGGGCGACAGAAGCCCTGGAGCGATATACTTGCTGCAAAGCACCAAGAGTTTTGCAAAACACAGATGGGATGTTGATAGCACAGGGGAACTGGGGAGCCACGGCAGGGCATACAAAGCACTGCCTTTCCTCACCCCTTGTTGTAATTTCAGCATCCAAACCTTTCTTCCCTGCACTCCATACTGTGTCCTCTCTACCCTGAAGGGCACTGGGGAACAGCCACACAGAAGGACCCCACCCGCACATAAACAAATGAGTTCAAGGAGAGGGCAAGAAATCTCTGCTTAACAGACCCTCTTGTAATAGAAGACTACACAGTAGCCCCTCCCCCTGCCCTCTCCCATCCTCCCTCATGGTCAGAAAAATAATCCACCTTCATCCCTAACAGGAGAACCAGCCACAGCAGATTCATTAGTGAGGAAGGACATAAGGGTGACTGTTTTGTTCAGTTCTCACTTGGAAAATGAGGCTTTTCTGATATTAATCTGCTCATTCGGGACTTCTGAAAACCCTGGATGGCAAATCTTTTAAGTGCTATTTAGACGACGTTGTCATCGCTTGACTCTGTCGGAGCAGCAGACAGAGCTGAGAGCTGCGGCTCCAGCTGCAGAGCCTGTTTCTGGAAGCCCCTCACCAAGCAACTGTGAAAAGTACCAGATGTGCCCTGACGACCTCGCTGGTCCCTGTAGGAGAGGAAAAAAAGGATCCTGGACACAATTTTATATCCACACTGTTGTCATCCAATGTTCCCAGCAAATGAGAGAAGCAAGTCCCTGCCAGGAGCCTGCAACTTCAGTGCTGGAGGCACAGAATGTGGAGATGACGCTCTTGACTGTGTTTAAAAAGATTTAAAGCGGAAAAAGATTTAAAAATCTGCAAGAACCCAGAAGACTCAGTTTAGCAAGCTCTGGGTAGGGCGAGTGGAACATGAGCTCAAGCTACAGAATAAATACCCAAACCAAACAGGCCAATAGTCGGAAATTATTAAGTGAGGAACATTCTAGAAATCTCTAAGACAGCTAGGACTGGAGATGTATCTCAAAATATTTAAAAGAGGGACTTCCCTGCTGGCTCAGTGGTTAAGAATCTGCCTGCCAATGCATGGGACACGGGTTCGAGCCCTGGTCCGAGAAGATCCCACATGCCACAGAGCAACGAAGCCCGTGCGCCACAACTACTGAGCCCGCAAGCCATAACTACTGAGGCCGCATGCCACAACTATTGAAGTCCACGTGCCTAGAGCCCATGTTCCACAACAAGAGAAACCACTGCAATGACAAGGCTGCACATGGTAATGAAGAGTAGCCCCCGCTCACCGCAACTAGAGAAAGCCCGCACACAGCAACAAAGACCCTACGAAGACCCAATGCAGCCAAACTAAAAAAATAATAAAAATAAATTGAAAAGTAAAATATTTAAAAGAAAGAGTATATTTTTTTCCTAAAATACCTTGCTATGTTACCCTCAAATAAAAGCTCTTAATTACAACTAACTTTCTAAATATACCAAACTTATTACTTTTATGACCAAATGAATTGTTAATCACAAGTCAGCTAGCTAAGCCAGGGGTTGGCAGACTCCTGAAAAGAACTAGGCAGTAAATATTTTAGGCTTTGTGGGCCATACAGTCTGGTTCCATTACTCAGTTCTATTATTACAGCGCAGAAGCAGCTGCAGACGTATGTAAGCAAATGGCATGGCTGCATTCCAGTAAAACTTTATTTACAAAAACAGATAACAGATTGGATTTGGCCTGAGGGCCATTGTTTGTGGACCCCTGATTTCGACAAATAAAATAATTCAGACCTGGAAAAGTAAGAGCAAACAAATACAGTACTTTGTATATTAAAATTTTCCTTATATGCAGATCTGTCAAAATATCCTCACACCTTATTTACAAAACAAATTTTTTATAGCTTCCAATCTTGCAGAGATTTTTAATTTCTTTAGTCAGGTCCACAGTGGCCACTTTCTTTGAGTTCCATTTTCCAAGCATGACAAAATCTTGGTGAGCAAGGCACCAGCATCATTGAGAAGCTAAGTGAAGGCTCTGCTCGGTAAGCTAGGATGGATGATAGGAGATTTTGTTACAAAAACAAAGGGTAGGATCAGGAGTACCCTTGCTTTCCATCACTTCAAATATCTCACCGAAGAATTTTTTTTTTTTTTTTTTTTTTTTTTTTTTTTTTTTGCGGTATGCGGGCCTTTCACTGCTGTGGCCTCTCCCGTTACAGAGCACAGGCTCCAGGCGCGCAGGCTCAGCAGCCACGGCTCACGGGCCCAGCCGCTCCGCGGCATGTGGGATCCTCCCGGACCGGGGCACGAACCCGCGTCCCCTGCATCGGCAGGCGGACTCTCAACCACTGTGCCACCAGGGAAGCCCTCACTGAAGAATTTTTATTCCCCATTCCCCAAACTCCAGGCTCTGTGAATTTAAGTGCTGGTTGCTATAGGGGGAATGCTTCCACCAGGAAAGACAGTAAGGGTACCATTAAACTGTCAGCTATATCTGCCACCCACTTCAGAAATTGAGAGAGACCCACTTCAGAAATTGCTATCAACTCAAGGTAGTGACCTTACCCAAGATCATATGTTGCATCTGGGCACAGTCCACATCCAATGGCGGGTTAATGCAGGCGTACATAGGCCTGCCACACTGGCTCAGTTAAGGACAACTCTGAATGGCCACCCCACCTCCAGAGCTCTCTCCATGGGATCACCTGAGGCCTTTATTACTAACTTCACTGCAGCTCAACTTATCCCCCTGCCTGGTCCTGTTCCTGCCCATCCCCAGTGGATATTGTTCCTAGGAGAGCTGACCAATAAACTTCTGGCACAAATATTTCCACTCTGAGTCCTTTTACCAGAGAATCCAGAAGAACTCAGCAAGTATATGTGAGGAGCATCTGGCACTCTGCTTTCACATGAAATAAAGAGATCATAACAATTCCTACCGCATAGCATGGTTGTAAGGAGTGAACACGCTAAACTAGTTAAAGAGCCATGCAAACCGTAAGGTGCACCGTGAATGTAACATAGCATTGTGATAAGTATTAGTATTAGTATTACTTTTCTGTCTCAGGAGGTATTCACTGCCATGCTTGTCTGCAACAAACCAATGTTTTAAATCATATTAGTGAGTACACTATGGCCTCATGTTCTGAACTTGGTCTCTGGAGCCAGACAGAGCTTTATCTCTTTTACTGTATTTGATTGAACTGAAGACACTAGTGATAGTAGACTATGACATAATACTTTTTACCTGTGAAACAGTTTATCTTAGAATTAATGAAAGAGCCAACTTAAATTGCATTAGCCATAGACTGTTATCATAGGTCACTTCTGTGTATATATGTTAAAAGGAAAATATATGTGAAAGAAATTGGTTGAGGTATTTCTGAAACTTGTTCGCATGTAGGATTCAACTCGTCGGAGTCACTTTAGGCTCGAGTCATAGATGTCCGTGTTTTTTTCACACCGTGTTGTCCAGTGTCCTCCGCTATCAAGAGCACAGATAGTGCAGCGTTTCATAAGAAAATTCACAGAGGACTAAAGCCACAGGTGCTGGCTTTACAGTGCTGCAAAGCTGGCCTACTTTTAACTCCAAGTTTGCGAAAGGTACTAAGCAAGTCTAATGTACTTCCTCTCTCACTGTCCCCGCCGCTATTCGGCTCATGAGAGCTAAAATCCCACTGCTGCCTCTGGGACTTTCTTCCAAATACTTGACACACATTCTGCAAGTTTTCATCCTGACACCCTTGATGTTCATGACCAAGCAGACAATGACAACTGTCGCAACTGCTGGCTGGCTACAGCGATTGTAAATTTATCAGTTTTAAGCTGTGACAAAATATCAGAGAAAAGAAAATGGAAAAAAAAAAAGTTGCTTCAGAATCAGTGAAACGGAGTAATCTCTCTAAAGCTGTTTCCTTATGTAATAGAATAATTGTACATACAGCTGTTGTGAAAATAAGATAGTCCGGAGGGAGTGATTGGCAGTGTCTGGCACACGGTCAGCATTTAATAATATTTACTATTACTGTTAAGCTTATTAGTTAACCTTAGCTGAAAGATGCTTTTCCATCTATGTCATGTATTCCTGAACTCAGGATCAGAAGCTGAAAAAATGTCACCCAATGACTGATTTTATCTTTCCAACCCGAACAGGAAGCATGCTTATGAGTTCTTGAAACCTCCTTTCTCTAATTTGGTTTTCTATTTTATCTCTAGTACGGGCCACCTCTCCTACCAGGCTTGAAATTCTTACCATAATACTTCCTCTGGGAAAAACAAAGAAAAGAAAGGGACTGCGCCTAGAAGACCAATACAAGAGAAAAAAAAAAAAAAAAAAAAGCACATGGAGGTGCCTATCAGAGCTCTCTCATTAGCTAATATGAATTAATGAGACTGTACTGTCATGGCTTCATTAATACTCTCACTAGAGTATTAACTGAGTGAAATTCAGAAGAACATACCTTAGCTTTTCTGAGTTCTGAATTTAAATCTCTGTATAAAGTGAAAGTTTTACAGAAAACTTTTATATAAAAGTTTTGTACCAAAGACAGATCCTCAAGGAACATTCAAATCACCATATTACGTAGTCCAATTACTCCTTTAAAAAATAGAGTTACCGGGCTTCCCTGGTGGCGCAGTGGTTGGGAGTCCGCCTGCCAATGCAGGGGACGCGGGTTCGTGCCCCGGTCCGGGAAGATCCCGCATGCCACGGAGCGGCTGGGCCCGTGAGCCGTGGCCGCTGAGCCTGCGCATCCAGAGCCCGTGCTCTGCAACGGGAGAGGCCACAACAGTGAGAGGCCCACGTACCGCAAAAAAAAATAGAGTTACCAAATATGTATGGATTCCAAGGAAGAGGGAAACAATACCTTTGCAACTGCTGTCTCAACTCTCTGGCTGCCTCTGTGACCACTGATATTTACAGAAGCCAGAAAATGGAGGGTTTTATTCTCTTTGATTATCATATTAGTCAGAAGCCTCTTTGCTTCCTAGACTCTTCCTATCCTTCCTTTCAAGATCTGCAAACATTCCAGCAATCATTTTCAAACACCTTAATTTTACTAATAATCAGGTATTCAGATCAGAAAAGACAAACTCTGAGAAACATGCTTCAAGTGAGAACATGCCTTTTTTTCCCCAGACCTAGAACAAAGCATATACAAATCCAAATATCACATTTCCCAAACAGGATTTTGTAGGTGACGATACACTAAACACTGGACCGACTATCACATTCATTTGCCATATATAGGATTTTGCCTGTTGTCAATCAATTGTAGTGTCTCATTACAGTCATGCATATGAGTTGTGATTACAAAATGATGAGATAAATTCTACAAAACACGCACAAAAATAGGAATATATGTGCAACAGTATAAATGTATATTAAATTAGCTTATATCCAAACCCCATATTTGCTTTTACCAAAAACAGCATGAGAAATGTAGTCAGAGTTGTTTTCGTCTTCCTAATCCTGTCGCCTATCATACATAGAGGTAGAAAAAATATCATCTAATTCCTGAGCTATCAGAAAACCATCTCTTCCCATCGCCACATTACAGTGCTTGTGAAATAAGCATTTGTTCTATTTCTGCACACTATTAGAAAGGAAGAAAGCCAGAGGATGGAATATGTCGGAAGCAGTTTGGTTAATACCTGAGATTTCCACACTGGTAACATTAGATACTCAGTGGAAACCCCAGTCATTACCCAGTTGGCACTGGAAATACCAATTCATCAGTGAGACTGACCTCACCATTCATTAGATGCTGTAAGACTTACCTTGCCGGGTACATTACACCTGCCACGTAGCAGCCTGGCTGGTGGAGGAGGGTGGAGCTCAAAGAACCAGTTTTGCAAATAGGCTACTCAAGGAATTGGCCTCACCAGTGACCAAATGCACGAAATTGATCTGAAGGCTGGCCTTTAAATATCCAGAAAGGGAAAGTGAAACTTGAATTACCCAGCTGGTCTGAAAGAAACAGAAGAAAAACCCTGTGAATGATTATATTACTCATAGAAAAGCACATCAGTCAGGAGGGTAAACCGGGAGAGATCCAATCCCAAAACACAGTTGAGAACACAACTCTGGCCTGACAGGGAAAAGGGTCATCTTAAGGGCAGATGCTGCCACTGAAGCCAGATGGGAATTAGCTTGCTAGATGGACATGGGGAAAACTCACGCAGAACTTTGCTGGCATTTGAAATGACTTCCATTAAATACTGCCCGTTTCTCTCACTGACCCTTACTTAATACAGGTCTGATGCATTCATTTAGACTCACAGAGAAAAAACTCAGATTTGAATAAGGTCATCAAGAGAGAGAACTATGAGAAAAAGGGACTGCCTTGTTGTGATTCTCTAAAAATTAAACGAAAATAATAATAACAGAAGAATTTAAACGACTTCATCAGATTTTTAGGCCATAAAGGATACCAGGCTGTTCCCATGAGTTGTTACTTTAAAGCATCTTACTTATGTGATATCAAATGTAATCCCCACTTCAGGTGCTTGTTTTTAAGCCAAGCCTTACTTTTCCCACAGCCAAACTTTTAAAGAAACACCCTTCACCACCCTAGTTATCCTCAAAGGGAAGCTTAATCCACACTCCAGATTGCACTTTCCCACCCTTCTCTGTCTTAGTGAAGAGCAAATGATAGGGTGTTCTTTCTTTCAGTTTCTCCATGACAAAGAACACCCTATCATTGCATTGTTCAATTCATTGCACTGTTTCCCAGTGTTAGCGCAGCAGGCCGTGGTCTGCAGGAATTGACAGTTTATATCCCAGGACAAGAGGAAGGGTCAAAATTCCTGGTGCCTCCGTCATCTTGATGCTCCTTGCTTTGCACATTCTGTACCTGAACAAGTGTTAGAAATGGATTAGAAAGAAATGCAGCAGGAAAACTCCACTGTGGTCGTTTTGGGGAGACAGAAGTCCCCCAAGCAGGTTAAGGGAGAAGCTTAACAAGTTTAAGGTTCTAGACAAAGTGCTGATTCTGTGCCCATTAGAACTGCAGAAGCTGCAGATAAACCAAAGGAAGACGAGAACCCTGTCCTGCCTAGAAGAGCTCAGAAGGGCGTCTGAGAGTCACTGGGAGAAAACATTTAGAGAAACAAAATAGCCAAAGAACACCTCTCAGAAAGCGTAAGTACTCTTTCCAAACAAAAGGGCTAATAAGTCCTAAGCGCCCCAGGACCTGGCAGAAAACATAAGTGGAGGTGAGGGCCTGGCCATGATACAACTGGGGAAGTGGGGTTGGTGACAAATGGAGTGAGATCCCCTGCTCTGTCTACAGGGGTGGTGGCCTCCACTCAGCACTGCCAACAGTGTTAGGAAATGGGAGGGCTATCCCAGCTCCAAAGTTCCCCATGGTATCAGACAAGGCGTTTAAGGCAACTTCGTTACAGTCCAGTGTTCCCCATTCCGGGTTCCATTAGCCACTCACAGGGGTTGTTTCTGAGAGCACTTCCCATTAAACCTCCAGCAAGCAAATCTCAGAGTCTGTTTCCAGGGAAACTGACCCAAGACCAAAAGGAGTTATGATCGAGGATTCAGCATGAAAGTAGCAATACCTTGATGACATCTTGATTCTCTGCTATTCGGTTCAATATATGTAAACATGAATAAATGGATAAATAGATAAATGTGTGTGCATGTGTGTATGTGTGTGTGTGAGCGTGTGCACAATGTATTGATTACTTCCTACAATCAGGCACTACTCTAAATGCTTCTCTTACATTAACTCACTTAACATTCAAAACAACGCTATGAATGTGGCGCTATTATTTTCCCTGTCTCCAGATCTGGAAACTGAGTTAATTGCCCATATCATAAAGCAGTAATTGACAAAGCCAAGATTTAAACCTGAGCCCAAAGACTCACACAATCATGTCAGAACACTGAGGGCCAAACTAAGAGCTGTGAGAGTACATTGCTTTGTTTGGGGCAGCATCACAGCTTCTGGGTGACTAAAAGTTCTGCACACCTTTTTATTTCGGCTTCATTTTCTATATTCCCAATATGTCCCAATATGGATAGCCTGTTTTCATTAGTGTAAAATTATTTACTTTATTTCCGAAGCCAGTTACATTCGTGCTATTCCCCTTGCTAACAGTTGGTTTACGGACTGTTATGTTGTACCATTGCTGCTGAGACGTGAGAAAAAGTCTCTGGGGGCTCTAGGAAAGCATTTGTTGGTTAGAAAAAGACACAAATGAAGAGAAGGCCTCTTTTCTGTCTGGATGTAGTTCTGTGATGTGGCAAGCTGAGTAGCAGCAGCTATCTGTGATCAGAAAGGATGACAGCCTCTTCAGGACAAAGCCAGCAGACCAAAGAGGGTAGAGAGGCAAGGTGGAAAGGATGTGGGTCGCTGGCATTTTGTTTAGATTCAAACTTAAGCAACTGTAGACTCATTGTACCTCCAGGCTTCATAGGTGAAATAATAAAGTTATATATTGTTTTAGCTATTGAGTTTAGGTTGGGGGCAGGACAGGAAGTTTAGACGAAAAATAAGGAGATTTGACGATTAGTCAAGTAAAAATAAAAAGATATAGTAATAAATAGATGACAAGAAGTAAGTTGGAAACTAAAACTAATAGAAAAGTAATGCCAAGAAAGTAGGGTAAATGATGAGAGAAAAAGGTCAAATATAACAGAATTAAAAACAAAGGGTAAAATGAATTTTGCAAATCTTTATACAGCCTGAATCTGGTCAGTCACTAAATTAAATGAACAGGAATAGAAAGTAATTTCTTTCTAAGATCCTTCAATCATTTGAATATTTTTATAATATTGATCCCTCAAGAAGGATTCAGCTTAAATTCATTGAATGTGTTTTGTGTACCGACAGTTTTACGTTTATTATTTCCATTGGCATTGTTTGCCCCATTTTTTAAAAGAGACAGCTGTGGCTTAGAGAGGCTATAGTTACGTAGTTAAGACACTTTAATCTTCTAATAACAGAAACCCAACTTGAATCAACTTAAGGATACAAAAAAAAAAGGGTTTATTTATAATAGATCTCCTTATCTCAAAGTAAGAAACTGTCAGGCAAAGGAGCTGTGAATACAAACCACTAGTATCACACAATGAAATATAAAATAGGGATAATCAAGAAAAGTGGAAAAGTAGCAGAAAGGGAACAATCACCCTGGATCTCAACACCCCACAGGTTGAGTAGGGTATAGACCATCTGCATATGCACCAAGACCACAGTCCCAGTAGTGAAGAGGCCTGGCCCCGTAAAGATCCACATATTTACAGGGCTAGAAGGCAGGGAATAGCCACTTGACTCTGCAACATTGGAAGATCCAGGTCATAGAAATGGCCTTGTTACAAAGGGAGAGCCTCAGAGCCCAGTGGCTGGTGTGGGCACGTCTTTATCTGGCTAACCCAGACCAGCTTTTAGCTATGCTACCAAAAAGGAAATAAATGTGTCTCCAGAGCCATCCAGATTTCTGTCTTGGCAGGAATGTAGGTGGGAACTGGGATTGAACTAGAACCACATCTCTATATCCATCATCTCTGTTAATGCCTCTGGACCTAGTTCACAACAAATGTGTGCCTTTTACATCTCTATCCACACAGTGAAAAACATGGCTCCTATGGTTCCTGAGTGTATGTGTTATGGTCCAGCCACAAAGAGAAAAAAATATCTGAAAGAAGAAAACAAATTCACGAGCCCAGGATAGCATCTATTGATCTAATGAACTGTGGTCAGAGTTAGGTCATATTAAATGTATATGGAGCGCCCATTACAACCCTGTGGATGGATACTAGGCAAATAATCCAATATGCTTCCACTGTAGAGAGACTGAGTAATTGGCCAGTGGTAGAAAATGTTAGAACCCAGGTTTGAACTTCAGTCTGCTAACTCAAAACTCTGTAATCTTCATCAGTGCATTACAAAGATGAATGAATGGAACTTGGAAACACTAGATAGACAGCACTAATTAATTTGTTCCCACTGAACTATTTATATGCCCTTTTAGGTCTTTCTGAATCCTCAGAAATACTTGTCTTTACTTTTTTTAGTCAAGATGTTTTTTATATCTGCTGTAAAAACTACTTTGAAGGAATAACAAAGAAGCAAATTTCCTGTTAAATAATTTCTATTTAAAATATAAATTTGGAAACACCCTAAAAAACCACAATAGTAGAGTAGTTAAATAAATCATAATGCCTCCATGTAATAGAGTGCTATGCATCCATTAAAAACTATAACTGTGAAACACAGAATAATATAGAATGGTCACAATATATGAAGAAACAGGATACAGTACTATACAGTTTTCTAAAATAAATAGTCACGTTATGTATATTCATGGGGAAAAAAAAACTAGAAAGATAGTTTGGGTGGCTGGATTGCAGATGAATATTGTCATTTAATTTTTTTATTGTTCAAATATAATAATATAAAACATGTTCACTTCTGCATTCAGAAAAAAAGTCTTTCTGTTATATAGTGATTGTGTTAGAGACAGGTTATTATAAAAATTCATATGTAGATTAAACTTATTTTATACAATTTTGGGTTCCTTTTAAGTTTTTTTTTTTTAATAAGCAAAAGGTAGTCATTAAAGATGGCAGAATCATACAAGCAGAACTTCTAAACAAGATGAATGAGAGATTAGGTAACGAACAAAGAATCAGATTTGTGAGATACAGACATTTTCTTTTCTCTCTTTGATTCTTTAGTTTTTATACCTTGTCTAGTAGAAGTATAGATATATTTATCTCCCAGTAAAAGCATGATTAATAGCAAATAAAGTAAAAGGGCAAATAAGAGACTTTGGGAACTTCCCTGGTGGTGCAGTGGTTAAGAATCCACCTGCCAATGCAGGGGACACGGGTTCGAGCCCTGGTCCGGGAAGATCCCACATCCCGCGGAGCAACTAAACCTGTGCACCACAACTACTGATCCCACACACCACAACTACTGAAGCCTGTGTGCCTAGAGCCCATGCTCCGCAACAAGAGAAACCACTGCAATGAGAAGCCTGCGCACCACAACAGAGTAGCCCCCGCTCGCCACAACTAGAGAAAGCCCGCGCACAGCAATGAAGACCCAACGCAGCCAAAAATAAATTAATTAATTTTTTAAAAAAAGAAAGAAAAAAGAAAAAAATTTTCTCTATAGTTAAAATAATTAGGTTTATCAAAATGACAAATGCTTTGCTGAAAAACCTACACATCTAGAAGTCAAAGATCAGGGCATTATATGAGGAAACATTGATGCTTCTCTTTTGTTAGCACTCGCCTGACTTTGTTACCTGCGTCTTACTCTCTTTCCAAGACTTACTTCCTTAAAGGCACAAATTGTTCTTTTCACTTTTGCGGGCCTAATTTCTGCTGGAAACATTGCAGAGGTGAGCTGGGGCTCCTCACTGCCTCTCAACAGCCATCTTCTAGGCATTATCACATCTTGACCAGTTTTCTTCACCATACTCCTCTCCGTCCCCTCCCCAAGCACACACAGACTACTCTCCCTAGCTCAGAATCCCTCCTCCTTGGACCCCATCCTCTGGAATCAGTCTTTCTTAGGTCCTCTCAGCCACCTATGACCTCTGTGGTATAGCACTTTCAGGATTTGGAATTACAACTGTAAAAATTATGTTTATAGCTATAGGTTTAGAGATTTTCAGAAACAAAACAAACAAAAGAAGAATTACATGTCGCCATTCACTACCGTTAAAAGAAGTTTATACATTTTTATATCTATATATTTATACATATATATATATATATATATATATATCTGGTTTCACAGCTGGTCTTCAGCTTCCTTTGCTAGTTTCATCTGTTTATTTAAAATAACACACTCCATTTTATTTGTCTGCTATAAAATTAACACATGTTGAGAAAACATTGAAAATATCAAAACCCAAGAATAACAAAACTCATTCATAGATCTGCCATAGTAATAGGGTTACTGTCAGCGTTTCAAACTATTTCTTCCAGACTTTTCCTATGCACGAGTTTTATATTATAATTTCTGTTATAAAATTATGAAATGCAATTTTGCATCCTATTTTTCCTTACATTTAATGATTTACCATAATTGTGTTTCATGTCATTGCAATTGCTGTGTAATATTCCAACAAAAATAAGCGAGTGAAATACAAGACTACAACTCCCTGGACACACATAAAGGACATGGAACATGAATGACAAATAACTCTTTATTTGTTTTGAGCATTGACGTTTGGGAGTTATTACCACAATATCATCCAGGCTATCCTAGCTGACACCACCTCCTTATGTAATGTAAACTCCTCCCCAGACTTTGCCAAACTGGAGCTAGCAAGATTTTATGAGTCTCTTCCTTGAATTACTGTTCACTTCATTTGCCTGTGGTTTTTCTCATTATAATGCCATGACCACATGATGAGGGTCCTAGAAGTGGTACATGTGCAACTACAACTTTTACTCCTATCTTAACGCTGTTCAGTTTATCACTCACTGGATCTTGGCTCACCCTGCTTTTGTTCTGGCATGAATGTAATCTCTCAGCAGTTTTTCTCTCAACATCCTATCTATCTGTCTATTTATCAACTATCCTTGTATCTGCCTATCTACCTTCAATATATCCTTATCTATTCCATCCTATCCAGCCTACACAGCTTCTCCAGGGAGACAACAGTGAGTATAACTGAGGCATCTCTCAGTATCTCTCAGTGAGGGTCGAAGCTGACAATAACTTGACCCTGGAGCTCCTACCAGGATTGGGGAGGAAGTCATGCCCTTACTTAGGTTGGGGCTGAGTATATCAGGGGGCACTGAGAAAGACCTGAAGCGGCCTGGGAGCCAGTTCACAACTGTGGAGTTGGGAATCAGGCCAGCCCTGAAGCAGCCTTGCAGCATCCAAGGAACCAAACTGGTTCCCGCAGGATCAGGAGAAAAACTGATGTGGATGGAACAATAGGTCCTCTCGTAAATGGCAGCTGCCATATAAGGAAGCTGGGAACTCCTTGGCTGCCATGTCATTTTATTAGCTCTACTCTCAGACTAGGACCTAGGGGTCAGCTGGACAGGTTGAAACTGGCAACTATGAAGGACCGCACCCCATGCAAGCTACCTTCACTGCAACTCTCCACTTGAAGAGAGATCAGATTTTATAAAGCAAAAAAATCCTGCCTACCACAGGAATTCCCTGGTGGTCCCGTGGTTAGGACCTCTGCACTTTCACTGTGGAGGGCGCAGGTTCAGTCCCTGGTCAGGGAACTAAGATCCCCTCAAGCTGCATGGTGTGCCCCCACCCCGAAAAAAAATAAAATAAAATCCTGCCTACCATAAACCAGTCATTGGAATTTCTACATTTTAAAAATAATGGATGATTTGAAGCTTAACAGAATTTCAATAAAAGACATGCTTCTGTTTTGAAAATATGTATCCACCAGAGGAGATATGTAGGCCAGTGTTCCTATACATTTACCATGAATTTTATGAATATCCAAGCATGGTGAATGTCACCATGAATATTCTTTAGCATACTCTTCTTTGAAACAAGAAAGAACAAATGTTGTCAGTTCTACAGGTATAACTGAAGTCAGAAGAAAAAATCTAATTCAATGTTCTCATTTTACAAATAAAGAAATATTGATTCACAAAGCTACTAAAGCCTAAATAGTTCCCCTATGAATTATTGGGCCTTCATATTCATCCAGAGTAGTGATAAATTGAGAATTTACTTTTAAATCTCCTTATGCTTAGGGTCATTTATTTCAAATTTCAGACCAGAGCTAAGCTATAATATTGGTATTATTTTTCTGACCATCTTAATTATTATCTTTAAAACGGTTGGTTATTAACTTTCCTTGAGGCATGAAGCTTCACTATTTAAAAACTCAAAACGAAAGAATCACTAAGTAACTCAAACCCTGATGCCTTGCTCAACGATTACATTCTTATTTCATATTACTGAATAAGTATTCATAATACTGAATAAGTTTTATTTTGAAAAAAAATCATTACTTTGAAATGGTGGCGTCATGAAATAAAAATTAAATGCATGAGTACACCCATTCAGCTTCTCCCTCTTTCTAAGCGAGCATTTCCTTGGGTCCCCAACTTCTAGCATAATGTCAGAACTTAAGAGTTCACTAAAAATAAAAAAAATATTTACAGTGATGGTTTCAATTTCCCAACATTGACATTTAAGTGCAGCATGTGTCCACTTTCCAACATCAGTGAGCCCAGCTGTTTCTTACCACCTTGGGCCAGTCCACCACCATCTTTCACTTGAATAAATGCTGTAGCCTCCCTACTGATCTTCTGACTTCCTTATTTGCTCCTTATTACCTCTTCTCAACAAAGTAGACAGTGATGCTATGAAATATGTGTTCAGTCCTGCCACTCCTCAGCCCAAACCTCCCAATGGCTTCTCATTTCCCTCAGAGGAAAACAAGCGAAGGCCTTACAATGGACCAAGCCCTGTGTTATCTGACCCCTCACTACCTCTTTACCTCACTTCCTACTATTCTCTCCTGTCTCACTTGGCTTTAGCCATAGTGACCTTCTTACTGCTTCGCACCAGGCATCCTCCTACATGGAGTTCTGTTTTTGTTTTTGCCACCTCTGCTGTTCTCTCTGCCTGAAATATTCCTGCCCCAAATACCCACACGCCTCGCTTTCTCACCTCCTTCAAAAAAATTACCCAAGGCTTGAAAAAGAAGTACCTAAAATGATTACAGGTAACAATATCCAGCGCTCACATAGGGCTGGGAATAGTACCTGTATCCAACAGCCAGACTGGAAAACCTCATAATTCACTTAAAAATTGGATAGAGGATAAAAAGGGTTTTACCTCAACAGTAGGAATATTTAGCCCTAGACTGAGGACAGCCCCCATCCTGCTTAACAAATCTTAAAAGCAAGGCCTGAAAGAGTCAGACAGTTGCCAAGTAGCTGAACTGCATCCATGAACAAAGTTCAAGAATATTTATAGGGATACAAATCATCAAGGTAAATTTCACAACATCTGACATCCAATCAAAGATTATGAGGTATCCAAACAAGGAAGTAAATGCAATTCATAATGAGGAGAAAAATCAGTTAATCAAAAATGACCCAAATATATATATATATATATATATATATATATTTTTTTTTTTTTTTTTGCGGTATGTGGGCCTCTCACTGTTGTGACCTCTCCCGTTGCGGAGCACAGGCTCTGGACGCGCAGGCTCAGCAGCCATGGCTCACAGGCCTAGCCACTCCGCGGCATGTGAGATCTTCCCAGACTGGGGCACGAACCCGTGTCCCCTGCATCAGCAGGCGGACTCTCAACCACTGCGCCACCAGGGAAGCCCTGACCCAAATATTTTTAAGAGACGCAAGACAAATTTCTAGAAATAAAAATTACAACGTAGGAGATGAAAAATACATTGGAAGGGATTCACAGCAGATTACACATTGCAGAAGAAAATATTAGTGAACTTGAAGACATGGCAATAGAAACTATGCAAAATGAAAGAGCGATAAAAGATAATAATTCCAACAGCCTAATATATTAGTAGTTAAAGTCTCTTGGAAGGGAGGAGGGACAAACAATATTTGAAAAATTAGTAGACAAAACTTTTCCTAATTTATAAATAATTGTAAAGTCACATATCTAAGGAATTCAATAAATCCCAGTCTTAAGAAACATTAAGAAAACTGCACCATGGCACAGCAGAATCAATTTCCTCAAAAACAGTAATAAAGAAAAATCTTAAAAGCAGCCAGAGAAAAAAGACATGCTACCTACAGGAAAAAAAATATAAGGAACCCAGATTTCTTTTCAGAAAAAAATGCAAGCAAGACAAGAGTAGAGCAACATCTTTAATATACTGGGGGGAAAAAACTATCAATCTACAATGCTATCCCCAGAATTAATGAAATATACCATATCAATAGCACAATGAACAGAAACCATGCAATTATCTCAAGAGATGCAAAAGAAAAAAAATTGACAGGGGACTTCCCTGGTTTTCCAGTGGTTAAGAATCCATCTTGCAATGCAGGGGATGCCGGTTCAATCCCTGGTCGGGGCACTAAGATCCCACATGCCACCGGGCAACTAAGCCCACGCGCCACAACTGCTGAGCCTGCGCACCACAACTAGAGAGAAGCCCGTGTGCTGCAACGAAGAGCTCACATGCTGCAATTAAAGATCCTGCGTGCCGCAACTAAGACCCAACGCAGCCAAAAAATAAATAAATATGTTTTAAAAAACTGACAAAATGCAATGCCCTTTCGTACAACTCTCACAAACTAGGTATTGGAGTTTGAGAAGGAAACTTCCTCAACTTGATAAAAGGGATCTGCAAGTAACCTATAACCAATATCAAACTTAACAGTGAAAGACTGAGTGATTTACCTCTAAGATAAGGAGCAAGACAAGGATATCCACTCTTTAACGTTTGCCTTATACATTGAGGTGCTCCTGTGTTGGGTGCATGTATATTTACAACTGTTATATCTTTGTGTCCTTTGTCTCTGGTAACAGTCTTTATTTTAAAGTCTATTTTGGGAATTTCCCAGCCATCCAGTGGTTAGGACTCTGTGGTCTCACTGCCAAGGACCCGGGTTTGATCCCTGATGGGGGAACTAAGATCCCACAAGCCATGTGGCGCAGCCATAAATAAATAAATAAATAAATGTCTATTTTGTCTGATATGGGTATTGCTACTCCAGCTTTCTTTTGATTTCCATTTGCATGGAATACATTTTTCCCCCCCCCCCCCCCATTTTCAGTCTGCATGTATTTCTAGATTTTAAGTGGGTCTCTTGTAGACAACATGTATACAGGTCTTATTTTTGTATCCAATCAGCCAGTCTATGTCTTTTGGTTGGGGCATTTAATCCATTTACATTTAAGGTAATTATCGATATGTACGTTCTCACTGCCATTTTGTTAATTGTTTTGGATTTGTTTTTGTAGGGTTTTTTTAAGCTAATTATTCCTCAATTTTAAAAAAACACTATTTCGTATGTCACTATGGTTTGTGCTCCAAGTTGAAACATACTTTGAATGAGTTAAGTATGTTCTCTCAAAATAGGCTCCTTAGATACAGAAATAAAAGTCTAATTACACCTTTTGTTTAGTGATAAAACAGGTAGCACGTTTGAAATACGTTATCCTTGGAAACAATGTTCAAATATATGCTTATTCTTAGAAATCTTTGGAAGATGAAGTAATTATTATTGCTCCTTGGGGTACAACAAGAAAAGTACTTAACGAGATCAGTGCTGTGACTTACTCTCAATTAGCTGAAGCTGTCATAGCTTATGTCATAGCTTATGTCATGAATTAATAAGATTCCACATACTTTAATTAGACTACTGATCTAGAAACACATTGAAAGTGAAAACTGCAATGTAGAACTTGCCAAATACACTCCTCTGAAGGACCAACTGGTCCCTCCAGGAGAAAGAAGCTGCTTTCACTCAGTGGAACCATCCTCTACTATTCTGGAAGGATGTCAAGAAGTCATAGATCACATTGCCAAAATGAATAAATAAATAATATATAATCCGCCTGTATGAACAAACTTATAGGAAAACATCCCTTTTATAATTTAAATAAAAGCCTGTCCCAATGGAGTTGACAGCATCCAGCACTCTGGTCATGTGTGTCTAGAGGCTTCATGTGTTTATCTATCCCAGAAGAGAGGGGATGGGTTGGAAAGACGGGCCTGGAACAGTGGAGAAAACCCTGGCCTTGAAGTCAGAGCACTTGTATAAGGTATAAAACCTTAGGAAGTTCACATATTCCACTGAAGCCTTGATTTTCTCATCTGCACAATGGGAAGAATGATATCTGTCCTGCATAGAATACAGGAAAGTTTTGAACTGAAACAACTGAAATGGGGTGTGTAGGCATGCCGAGAAATTTAAGACAATAGAAAGATCTTTATTTATTCATTCATTCTTTTTTTATTGCACCTTATTATTATTATTTGTTAAATAGCTATCTTCCCCTAAAATGTAATTTCTTTACGGAATAGACTATATTTCTGATTTGTTCAGGCTGCACACCAAGGCCTGGGACAGTGTGTGGAATAACAGTGATGACATCTTACACCTGCATAGCACTCGCTGTACTCTAGGCTAACATACATTAACGTAATTCCTCCCAACCACACGATGAGGTAAATACGATTATTAATACCATTTTACACAAGAGAAAACTGAGGCACAAAAAGTTTAAGAATAGGTTAATGACTAACTATTTGGAGCACCTACTAGGTGGTAAGCACCGTGGCAGACACAGGGCATGTCAAGGGTGGCACGTTACCTAGTGCGGAGAAGATTCGAGACTGGTGGTCTCGTTGTACAGCAGAAATTAACACAACATTGTAAAGCAATTATACGTCAATAAAAAATAACTACATAAATAATAAATAAAATAAAATAAAAAAGCAAGTGCTTTGGGAGCTTCCACAGAGAAGGGGCCTTGGCTTTTTCAGTCATAGCTCCCAACAAAGGAAGAATGAAGTTTGGGCTCAAGACAGACTTGTTGAAGTAGAAAGAACCATATTTGTTGAATGGAACATATGAAATCTGAGGGCCAACTGAGGAAAAAATGGATAAAGGAGAGGGAAAATCGTGAGGAAATGAAAGAGGATATCCTCGAGATTTTTTTAGGCAGGGGAAGGTATACATGAAGAGAGTGGATTGAACTCCTTCCCTCCATGGAAATGAGGTCTACCAACCCCAGGAGCCAGTGAGCAACAGGACTGGGGAGAAGTATTCCTTTGATACTCAAGAAATATGAGTATCAAAGGAATACTTGAGATATGAATAAATGATGCTTTAGAGCATCATTTAGCTCATATGATGAAATATGAGATAAATGATGCTTCAGGGCTCAGGGAAGGTGTTCATATTTCTTCAGTACTGCTCCAAAGCGGGGTGGTCGTTATGAGTAAGTAACAAGTGAGAATCTGCCACACACATGTACCCATACACACACGTGCACACACGTGCACACACACACACCAGCACTGTTAGAGTGATTTCAGTGACAGGAAAAGTGATGGGGGAACTGGTGTAGCATATATCCAATGACGTCTAGACTCAGACAGTCTTCGTATGTAGCCTTTTTACTGAGCAGCAAATAGTTTGTGATCTCCCCTTGGCCAAAATTCCAGAAGCCTATATGATGAGGTGCCGAGGTGCCGCTTGCTGCAGAGGTGCTAGTGGAAGGAACAAGAGCAATAAATGGCTGGACTGCTCCAGGTGAGGGTTATTTTCTCCTGGGGCTGAGGGGCCCAGATATAACTGATATGGTAAATGTTAGGGATTGAATTGAATGCATCAAGAGAAGAAGGAAGACACTTTAGACTTCATCTTGGAGCCATGGGGAGTCAATGGTGGGGGGAAATGACAGGACCCGTTTTTTGGTATTGCTTGTTTTTTAGAAAGAACACAGCATAGAGGACCCATTCCCATATCTATACTGTCCTGCTCTAAAAGATATTTTACAGGCTTTCTTTTAATACTTTTACTACTTTCCCTAATTCCACAGAGAGTTGGTACTTATTCCAAATCCACGTGCTCAAAGTTATTCCCAGAGATGTGTTACATGAGCTCCGATGATAAAGCCCAAAGGCTATAATGATCTCAGGCATTTGAAGTTGCTGAGAGATACTTAATAGGAATATCAAGAAATAAATGAGAAATAAACTCCATCTCCTCTAGCTCACAGGTGAAAACAAACACCTT
>NW_006793498.1:2367804-2372562 GCF_000442215.2 Lipotes vexillifer | reverse complement strand
CAGCAGGAAAGAAGAAATCACAAACTGGGCTTAGCTGGGACAGGGCTCGAGATTACCCTGCATGTAAACCCAAGAATTCACACACTGGAGATGCTCATTTGAGCTTGATGATGTGATAATAAACTAGAGCTGCCTTAACTATTTTTTGGTTTGTTTGTTTGTTTTCTGTAGGACAATTTTCCTTCTGGAAGGAGAGAGCCTGTCCAAAAAAACAAAAACAGAAATAAAAAAAAACCAACACTCTTTAGAAGCCATCAATGCCTTTCTCACCACTGCTAAATCCAGTAAACTTTTTCTTATCCTCCCCTTAACTGACCTCACTGAACACAGCTGACCGTACTCCCTGCAAACTTACCCTTTCATAAGGCCTCCCCTTTGATAAGTTTTTATCATTACTATTACCTCTTCTAACGGTTTGTCTTCCCATACCTTCATCAACTTATCCTCAGCCCTTGTATTCTTGATCTAAACTCTCCATGCCTGAAACTACAGTGTGACTGTTCCCAGAACACCATGAACACAAGACCCCATGCTTTGCTTATATGTCCTGTTTTACCAGAAACACTTTCTTCCCCACTCTTTTCTGTCTGTAGAAACCTCTTCCTTCAATGCCCAGGTCAAGGGTCACCTCCTTGGTGAACTGTTCCAAGATCAACTGTCTCAGTTAGCACTTCTTGTATAACAAAACACTCCAAACTCTAGTGGCTTAAAAAAACAACCATATATGAATCTCATAATTTTATGAGTTGGCAACTTAAGCTCAGCTCAACTGGGAGGCTCTTCTGGTCCATACAGTCTTAGCTGGGATTCCCTGTGTGTCTGTGCTTAGCTGTTGCCAGGGTCATAGTGGGGATCATTAGTTGGAGAGCTTGCCTCTGCTCCACATGGTCTCTCATGCTCCAGCAGGCTCTCCTGGGCTTGTTCGCATGGTGGCAACAGGGTTCCAAAAACAAGAGTGGGAGTACATAATGGTTCAGAATGGATACACTGTAGCTGCTGATGCATTCTATTGGCCAAAGCAAGTCACAAGGCCAGGCCAAATTCAAGGGATGGGAAAATAGACCCACTTCTGCAAGGGAGAATTACAAGGGCAGGGACACAGGGAGGGGATAAATTTTGAACCATTTTTGCAACATACCACATCTACAAAAGGAGAACTAATAATTTGCTATGTTCTCACTGCAATACTGTTTAAACCCCAAGTGTAGTATTATCTTATTCACTTAATTGTATACATACATTTCCCTATAGTTGGAGCTCCTATTTGAATGCAGGAACCATGTTTTACGTCATGTATTCACAGTTCTTAGCACAAGGTCTGATACCTAATAAGTGCTCAATGCACTACATGCTGATTGAGAATGAAAGAAGGATCTTCTCCATCCAAAGGTAGCTTCTATAATTAACTAAAATTGTTTTGCAGAGTTAGTGCTGGTCAGTTTCTGATCAAAGCTGGAAAAAAAATGTCAAAGTCTTATTTCTTAATTTCATGTTCTAGGATTCCTTGAAGTTTACTATCTTTGTCTTGACAACAGTGTTTCTCATATGTAAAAAATTCTGGACCCCTTTCAAAGGAAAAATAATCTAGAGGACAATAATTTGGGGATGTAAATTAGTGGTATTATGATAGTCAATATGTATAAAAACATACAATTGGGTATAATTCTTATAGCTCTTAAACAATTATAAAGCCAAAACTAATTAAATATAAAACAAAACTCCAAAACCAATGCAATTCCAATGAACATTAGTTTAATGTAACACATAACTTTGTTTTGTTAAAAATAAATCACTGCTTACAATAAGAATGGGGATTTGTCTGTTATTGTCCAGGTTCATTTGAGCTGGTACGCCTATAATTAATACCATAGAAGCTTGCACCTTTGTCTGTAAACGTCAGCATATCTAAAACTTAATTTCTTCATTATTTCAATGACTCGATTTAATTTTTCTTAGCTGTCATCTGCTAGGATAGTAGAAACTTAATCTCAGAGTCAATTTAGGGTTTGCCTTGCTTCTCCCCATGTTCACACCTAGCTACTGTGGTTCTTAGATGGTACCAAAGCATATGGGGGAGAGGAAAATGATGTGTGGTAGGAGAGAGTGTGGGGGGACAGGGAAAGTAACCATCTGATCTTCAAGTCCTCTGTCCACGGCAATGTGTGTGGAGAAATCCACTGTTGGCACATGCGGGTCATCATGAAGCATGCCCTCTTTTCTGTCCATCAAGCTCCTTCCATCGCCCAGAGCTCCCTTCCATATCTCTGCTTGGCTGAGGCACAGGAAGCTCCATCATACTGTCAGCAACCCCGTCTTCCCAGACACACTCCTCAGCCCTAAATTTCTGTGGCTGTTGCCACTTCCACTGGACTCTAACCCTGGAAGCAAAGCTTAGATACCTTCTACTCTTGGGTCCTCCAAATATATGTAAAGGTTTTCCACCTCCAACGTGTACCGTTTACAGAACAGGATTCAAGATAAAGTGGAGTACGACTCCTCTAGCATCTCTGCTATACACAGTATGGACAAAAAGAATTGGTTGATATTTTCTAAACATTCCCAAGTCACATTGCCATGTGCTGTGTGACAATTCTACCACATTTATATACACAAACTGTCACTTCAGCTCGCCATGGCATCATTTGGCTCTCACTTGGTGTGAACATTTCACTTTCAGATTTAATCTGCCTGTTTTTCTCTCTAAACCATAGCAAACCCAGGCGCTGAAATGAATTGAAATATCTGCCATATTTCCATACAATAAGGTGGGCACACAAATAATCCAGAATATCCATTTGTTGACTTGGAGGGCTGGTTAGTTTGACATCATAAGGAAAACATAGTATCTGAAAATTCTTGCTGAAAATTCTCAGACACCCAAGAATGCATCCTTAGGTCTCAGGAGCCTGGGAACCTCGGTTTGAAAAACACTGCATTACAACCAATTTTTCTTGTTTTCAACCCACTTTCACGATACAGGTCTACACAAGTGGTTTTGGATTGATTACCTTTTAGTTTTACTTTCAGATGACACTGTATGGACATATCTTACCACAACCATTAAGACTCCTCCAAATAGCAATGCAGTAGAACACACTTGTGTGAAACACCACTCTTGGGCCCCCAAACCTGCCTGGTGCTTCTGCCTCTTCTTGCCTCAATCCAGGGAGCATAATATTTGGCTCTTTTCTCCATGCAGTACAGATTCTAACTCACTCCAGTCTACTATTTTCTTTCTAATATTGTTCCTTAGGTTTTTTTTATCCATTTTTTACCTTCTGTCTGTCAACTGCATTTTTTAGCTCAAGTATTCCTTCCCAACAATTAGAAATTTTGGTCAAAGGGTCTGGAAACATATGGCTAATATGCACCAAGGTGAACTTGAGATTAGCACCCTCTGGTGTATATAAGAAAAAATAGTGCTTTTGGATAAATAACTAACATTAATTAAAGCTTTGAGAAAATGCTGAAAATTTTAGCTAAGCGTCCTTAATCTAATTCTGCTGCTTAAGTAATTAAAATCTGTTCTCCCGAGTCCTGACACAGTATGTAACACACTCTGGGAGTAAAATGGAGATTGTTATTTCTCTTACCTGTGCATTCTGAGCACCAGAACCTTGACTAGAGTTATTTGTTGGATTCTGCTCATCCAGATTCTATTGATAGCAATGTCAAAATGTAGGTGTCCTTTAGTTTGGTTCTTCATAACGATAACAGAAAATTTACTGACCTTCTACCATGGAATGAGATCCATTTGTCCATTTATTTCTTCAACCAGCATTTACTAAGCACCAAGTACATGCTTGATAATTATTCCTAGGTATGAAAGTAGTAAAGCCCCTTGACAGAGGTGCTCCTGGCAGTATAGGCAACTAGTAGACAAGGCAAGAGAGAGTATGTATTCCTTCATTTACTAAACATACACGCTCATACACATGCACGCACGCACACACACACTCACATACACAGAGCATTTATTCTATGCCAGTCTGTATTCAAAACACTAAACATATCAAATCAAGAAAGCTTCCTAACGATTTTGTAAGGTAGTTACCATTATTTCCATTTTATCTTTAGAAAAAGCTAAAGTTTAGAAAGATGATGTAGTTTATCCAAGATCACTGGTGGAGGAGTTGGGATTAGAACCCAGCAAGTCTAGTTCCAGAGCATTTGCTACACATGCTGCCTCCAAAATCAGCCTCCCAAGAGCGTTGATCATGGAAAGAGTTCTATGGGAGGTCATTTTAAGAAATATTTCATACTCTCTCCTCTCTCTAGGAAATTTATAACACACATTAGTATATTAAGAAGTCAAGAAACCTGTTTAGCTTTTATTAAAACAAATATCCAAATATGTATAAAGTTATGAATACTTTACAAAAGGCAAGATAATAATCATAAGTAATACTTTTTAAGTGCCTTCCATGTTTCAGGAGCTGAAAAGCACTATACCACAGCAGTTAACGGCATAATCTCTACATCTGGAATGCCTTGGTTCAAACCCCTGACACACTCTAGATGCCCTAGGTTAGGCTCCATTGTGCTAGCAAATAAACCCTCAAATCTCAGAGCTTTGACTCAGTGAGAAATTTATTTGTACAACATCTGCAAACCCCAAATTGACCATGTTAATGTGTCATCACCCTATCCATCCTGCCCTCACATACACTTACACACATGCACAATCACATTCCAGTGGAGACCTGACTGGTACTTTCTGTTAAATGCCTCAGATATTTCCCGCCCCCCCCCCCCCCC
>NW_006793498.1:2340204-2367763 GCF_000442215.2 Lipotes vexillifer | reverse complement strand
ATTTTCCCCCCCCCCCCCCCCGCCGAATCCCAAAGCTTCAAATACCACATGAAATATCAACAGCAAAGAAAGCATTTGGTTCATTCTTAGGAAAAACAAGGTTGGTTTCCATCACCTACTCAAAACTGAAAAGTCACATCTTGGTCTTTATCACTGCTTGGTACAACCAAAAATTTCCTAAATTGAGCATGCTTTGAAACTTAGAACTCTAAAGGTCTATGGGGTATTTGGCACCAGGCTGGTTCAGCTAGATCATAAATACTGCTAACTGGCATTTAGTCCCTTAAGCTGATTTTTCCTCCTAGAGTCAGACGGTACCCCAAAGTGTATGAAATGAATTATGTCATTACCCTGGTAAGCAAGAGAGAGACACTGAGAAGTCATTTTCAATCTCAGCCTTGCATTTGAATAACCACTGATCAGACACACTTTGCATCTAACAAAAATCCATGTCCAATATATATGTTTGCATCATCATCTCTGATTTAAACTCAGATCTCCTAGAGAATGAGAAACTTATCCAATTTGCTTTCATAGGCAAAGCACAACTCTAAGAAGAAAGAAACATTTGATAAACATAGTTGATTCAAACCAACAAACAACAAACATGACTGGACCCCTACCATGTGAACAGTACCCATATTTCCCAGTTTAAAGGTTAGGATACATCATCTAGTGCATAAGTAATTTGAATTACAAATTTATGTGAAAAGCTTACAAATGAAGAAAAATGGTGCTGCATATGGTTTCCCATTTAATGAAGTGCTATTATTAGAAAGGGAAGAAAAAGAGTATATGAAATGAGACTGTTCCAGAAAATCCAAGGTAGTCTATTACTGTGGCCTGTTATAGGTACTTAACAGTGTTTCAACTCATTTTGAGATTAGTTTTTAAAAAGTAATGATTCATGAAGGGCTTAAATAGGATAATAAATGATATGAAGGAATCCAATCCAATAAACATTTACTGACCACTTAAGCCAGTTACTAAGAAACATATAAAAATAAGCAAATAGACTCTAACTTTAAGCAATTTATAATTGAGAAAGAGACAGGAGACATAGTCAGGTGACCACAACACAAGGCAAATTACAGTAAGTGTCATCAAGGGTCTTTCCAATTTGGGCATCAACCTTCCCTGTGTAGATTTAGTGAGTAAGTCCTTGAACAATTTTCCAACATTCAGACCACAGATCAGGAAAGTTCTCAGTGAAACAGAGACTCAGAAATATGACACTTAAGCCCATTATTCTTGTGCCCAAATCCCTAGATCTGGGTTACATATCAGTGTTTAAGTTCATTTGATGAACTATTCCCTCCCCCTTCCTCTCTCTAAACTGATCAAGGGGTCCCGACACCAAGTGATCATCCAAAATGGTCACCATAAAACTCATCCTTTCTTACCCTCACCCTGTTAATCATCAATGTGGGGAAAGTCATGAGAATAAGACATGTAAGGACGTGTAGCTTGTGAGGGTGAGCACACACAATGTTGGCGTTGATGGGCTTTGCTGCATCCTCATCAGTGCTGAATACGAATGTGGAGTCTGGCTTTCCTTGCCCAGCAAAGACCAGAGGAAAAGTACATGCAAAATGCCCTTGAGTTCAGCAAAGGAGACAACAGAAAGGTCTCGTGAAGCAGATGGCATTTGAGAAGGTGTTAAGAAGCTGGTAGGATTTGGGCAAGGGGAAGTTGAAGGAGGGTTTTCTAGGTGAAGAGGAAAGAGTCAAGGCAGAAGGAACAGGAAGTCATGAGCAGGGAATAGGGAATAGATTAGTCTAAATAAATACGGGGAAAAAAATAGGAAGGACAAATTAAACTGGAAACATTGACACAGCCCCGTTCTACAGGGTTTCATTCTCAACTTGAGGACTTCATACACAATTTTGTGTGAAAATATGAATCTCTGTCCATAAACTTCCATGTGTGAGCAACAGACCTTCCTTTATTTCGGTCACTCAACTTCATTTCTATTTTGCACCCCACTCTGCTGGGCTGGCAGGATATCTGAATCATTTTTTCAGTGCTCTTGCCCTTTTTCCCCTCGAAATAGGAGAATGATGGCATTTCCAAAGAAGAACCAAGAAGGAGAAGAGCTTATTTACAGGAGAAAAAAAAAAAAAATTCCATTTGGACCATACCCAGCTTAACACGTCAATATTACCACTCTAATAAGAACCTGCTGTATAAGACTAAATAAATAAAATAAAGATTTTAAAAAGAAAAAGATGCCAGTATCACCACTAGATGAGGATTTCCTGGAAGTGCTCGGAAATTCAGAATCATGGCTCAGGAGAGAGGTCACACAAGGTGCCTGGAATCCTCTATGGAATAAAGTTTTATGTGAGTTAACTAACTAATTTAATTCAAATAAACGATGACAGTCTAGAAGTACAGAAGGGCATCTGCAGTCATAGGAAATGATCCTTTGTATACGATGATACGAAGAGCATGTAAATATAGAAGATGGAAGAAAACATGAGACATGAGAGAGCGGGGGTTTGAGAGATGAAAGAAGTAAGAGAGGATGGCCATTTGTGCCAGAGCTTCAGGACATCCAAAGCCGAGAATCAATGAAGAGTCAAAGAATATGAAGATGTGAAGGTCACTGGAGGTTTTCCCAAGGCTGACAGTAGAGTGTGGAGGACACATATTGCAAGAGAGTCAACCTAACCTAGGACATATATTGCAAGAGAGTCAACCTAACCTAGGACATATATTGCAAGAGAGTCAACCTAACCTAGGACATATATTGCAAGAGAGTCAACCTAACCTAGGACTAATCTAGGCCCATATTGGTGTATGGACCCTCTTTTCAGAGAACCTGGTATAAATTGAAAGGGAATAATGAAGTTGTAAAGCTGATTCAGAAGGAATGACACAGTGAACGAGTTAAAACAGCAGCTCTGGCCCTTCTACAAATTCTTTGCATCTTGGTTCAAGTAGTCTGTACTTCATAGCTTCTGGATCTTAGAAGACTCTGCTAACTATCTAGAATATCCTTCACTTCTTAACCTCTCTGAGCATCAATTTTCTCATTTGTAAATTGGGACTGATAATACCTACCTTAGATGTTATGAGGAAAACAAAGAAGGTTGTGAAAGGGCTTAGGTTAGTCCCTGACACATAGTAGACAGGTATACAGCAGTAGCTTTTACTACTGTTACACTTAACAGAAAATATAATCCATACAAAACTACCGTAAAGCAATAGGAAAGCATTATTAATATTGTTAATACTGGAGAGGCAATGGCTGGGTGTTAGTATTACGTTGTTTATGCCCCTGGGGAGGAAAGAAAAAGAACCTAAAAGCAGAGCCCCACCTAATGCAGACCCGGTGAGAAATGGACCCAAGGAGGTGACAGCTCAAAGAGGTGATTATGAGGGAGCGGTGGGTGGGTACAGGGGTAGCACCTCCATAATCTACCTCAGCAACTTCAAGCCTCCTTGTATAAGTCTACATTGCATGAAAACTTGGCCTCTAAATGCATGCCCTTCTACCCTTTCCCAAAAATTGGAAGAACTTTAATTTGACCTTCCATTTCCCAAAAAGTTTGGGGAGCAATACAAAAGAATATGACATAGGTTGGTCAGGCTCTGGGCAGGGATGAGAGGAACTATTCCTTATTCTGCTTCTACCCAGCTGAGAGACCTTGGACAACTCATTTAACCCCACTGGTCCTCAATCTGCTTGTCTATAAATCAAGAAGATTAGACTAGCTCAGGGGTCCTCCACAGGGGCAGCACTGCCCCCCAGGGATACGTTGGCCACGTGTGGGAGAACTTCCGGTTATCACAAAGATTGGGCAGTGCTACTGGCATTTAGCAAGTGTGGACAGGGATGTAGGTTATCCCGCAATGCTCAGCAGTCTGGGACAACCAGAAATTGTCCTGCATCCTGGATGACTTTCTCATGTCCCTCTGACACTGAGGTAGATGAAAAGCCTTCTTATAATTAATTAGCCTAGAACCTAACTCTGTTTTACATATGAAAGCAAAATACTTTTTGCACAGTTTTAGTATATACTGGTCCTACAGGTTTCTACTCCAATCACTGACTGTACCTCTATGCTTGCATTTTTCTTTCTGCTTGTACGGAATGGCTCCTGATTGCTTTTTAACTTGAAACTTATTCACTATAAGCAATGCAAGTCTCTGGCTACTTCAAAATATCTTCTAGATGGAATATTACACCTGCGAATTTATGCTTTGAAATATATATCATCATAAGTTACTTTCATCTTATTTGTCACTTATAGTTAAGGCATTTTAGTTTTGTGTGTATATATAAATTACTTATCTATAAATTTTATTTTAGGATAGTAGAGGGATATTGTAATATATCTGTTATAAAAGTGCTCTTGGGTCTGAAAGTTTGAACATCGCTAGACTAAATGCTCTGAGGTTCCTCCCTTCTCTAAAATTCCACAACTCACCATTTGTCCACATTACCTTTCACTGAGGGCAAACAACAGGAGAAAAATAGAATATTTTACTGGTTTCAACACTCTCTACTGTACTTAACTTGAATGTACATTTGATTGTACTTTCACACAATGATGGTGATGCGTGTGTTGACCTGTCCCCCTACAAATAGCCATCCAGTACTCAAATAACCTAAGTAAACTATCTACAAATAATGGAAACTGAGTTGAGCCACGTCCGTATTTTTCTACCAACTTCCTGTCACTTACAAAGACACATCCAGGGTATCTCAATTACATTGACTTTCAATGATCTCTGAAGACAACTCTTCTGTTAATAGTTCTCTGAACCTCATGCCCAGCTTACTTTGGCTCTGTGAGCTTCCACATCCTGTATCCTTTAAAAGACTCTTCTTAATTTGTTTTGCCACCAAAAGAGATAAATGAAACTTTCGCAAGAAAAACAAATGGTTTTGACAGAGCCAAAATGGCATGTCAAATACAGACAGCTGAAATAACTTGTTTGGTTACTATCTATGGTTCTCAAAGAAAGTAGTCACCATGGGGAGTTAAGTACATGCAATTCTGCAGTGCTAGAACAATCTAAGTCACTTGTTTCACCTCTGAAAAATGTAGCCATGGCAAAAAATACAAAAGTAATGCAAATTTTAAAGATAGAATGTTTTTCACTCCCCCTTTATTTTGCAAAATGAAAGCTTCTTTATCTTTCTATAACTAGAATAAAGTTTTTATTTTTACTCATCTCCACTTTCAGCTGAGAGACAAGTGAAGTCTGTCAAATTCAGCTTATCTCTTAATCATTTGGGGTTTCAAACTTAGTTTCTTTTAGGATTGTCTCCACCTCTTAATCTGCAGGGTGTAGCACTGGCAGGGAGGGAGCTCCACTCTTCTTTCTTGATCTGTTCTGTGATGGCCTTTGCTGAAGCCTCCGGCATCTCCTAAGGCTGGTGTCTGCTGGGAAGTCATTTTCCCCATCATAATTGCACTGTCCATACTCCTCTCTGCAGATGCAAAGCCCAGTCATGGCTCCATGGTCACTTCTGGGTCCTTCCTGCTCTTAGTGTCTCAATCAAGCCACTCTTTACCAGCAAGGAAAACATCTGACTATTCCCACATTTCACTGGAGTCAGAGAGGACTCAGAGGGGGGTACACTCAGACTCATCTGTCCAAAGTGTTACGTGCAGCTGTCTCTGGTTTGATGCGTTCTTGTGGCTCACAGATGCTTCTATGGGAACAGGCATCTCCCAGAGCAAAAATCAAAAACAATAAAAAACCCAAAGGTAGCAGTCATCTCCTTCACGCCTGGACCTCCAGATTTAAAGGAGAATAGGATTCCTTTATCTCCTTCCCCTGCCCAAGACTTGGCGCATGGAAATAAAATATGAGACCCACAGCTCCCCACATTCAGGATCTTTCTGTCTCTCTCTGTCTCCTCTCGCCAACCCTGCACCTCTCCCATCTCCCAACTCCAGAAATACCTATTTAATTTTTGACTGGCAAATGAGGAAAAAGAATGTTCATTCACTACCTTTCTCAGATTCTTCCTAAGTGACTACAGGCTTTGAGTGCTTTTAACATCTTCCTTTACTTATGGTATTAAAGTAAAATGAATTCCCTCATAGACTGGTAAGAGAAGTTGAGCTGGTACAAACTTTTGCCATTAGGTTTTTTGAAATCTAAACAGTAATTCTACTCCTGTGAATCTGGCTTAAGAAAATAATCATAGAGCTGAAACTATTTTTACACAAACATGTTAAATATCATGCCATTTATAATAATATCCCCAAATGAAAATCTTCCATATCCAAAAACATGGACATAAAAAATTACTTTTCTGTAATGCAGTAATACACAATAATTACATCCATTAAAGACTGTGCTGAATAAGGGGATTAGCAATGCAGAGAAATACTTGTGATAGAAAGTTAAATTAAAAACTAAGTGTAGGTCATCTAATCTATGACAAAGGAGGCAAGAATATACAATGGAGAAAAGACAGCCTCTTCAATAAGTGGTGCTGGGAAAACTGGAGAGCTACACGTAAAGAATGAAATTAGAACACTCCCTAACACCATACACAAAAATAAACTCAAAATGGATTAAAGACGTGAATGTAAGGCCAGATACTATAAAACTCTTAGAGGAAAATATAGGCAGAACACTCTCTGACATAAATCTCAGCAAGATCTTTTTTGATCCACCTCCTAGAGTAATGAAAATAAAAACAGAAATAAATGAATGGGATCTAATTAAACTTAAAAGTGTTTGTACAGCAAAGGAAACCATAAACGAAATGAAAAGACAACCCTCAGAATGGGAGAAAATATTTGCAAATGAAGCAACAGACAAGGGATTAATCTCCAAAATATACAAACAGCTCATGAAGTTCAATATAAAAAAGAAAAAAAAAAACCCAATCAAAAAAATGGGTGGAAGATCTAAATAGACATTTCTCCAAAGAAGACATACAGATGGCCAACAAACACATGAAAAGATGTTCAACATCACTAATTATTAGAGAAATGCAAATCAAAACTATAATGAGGTATCACCTCACACCAGTCAGAATGGCCATCATCAAAAAATCCACAAACAATAAATGCTGGAGAGGGTGTGGAGAAAAGGGAACCCTCCTACACTGTTGATTGGAATGGAAATTGATGCAGCCACTATGGAGAACAGTATGGAGGTTCCTCAAAAAACGAAAAATAGAACTACCATATGACCCAGCAATCCCACTACTGGGCATATACCCTAAGAAAACCATAATTTGAAAATATACATGCACCCCAATGTTCATTGTACCACTATTTACCATAGCCAAGACATGGTAGCAACCTAAATGTCCATCGACAGAGGAATGGATAAAGAAGATGTAGTACATATATACAATGGAATATTACTCAGCCATCAAAAAGAATGAAATAATGCCATTTGCAGCAACATGGTTGGACCTAGAGATTGTCGTACTGAGTGAAATAAGTCAGGCAGAGAAAGACAAATATTGCTTATATGCGGAACCTAAAATAATGGTACAAGTGAACTTATTTACAAAACAGAAACAGAGTTATAGATGTAGAAAACAAACTTATGGTTATGGGGGAGTGGAGCGGGAGAGGCATAAATTGGGAGATTGGGATTGACATATACACACTACTATATATAAAATAGATAGCTAATAAGGACCTACTGTATAGCACAGGGAACTCTACTCAATACTCTGTAATGGCCCATATGAGAAAAAAAATCTAAAAAAGACTGGATATATGTATATGTATAATGGATTCACTTTGCTTTACACCTGAAACTAACACAACATTGTAAATCAACTATACTCCAACAAAAATTTTTTTTTAAAAAGTGTAAAATACACACCAGATTTCAAAGACTGTAAAATAAAAGAATGTAAAGTATCTCACTGTGATAATTTTTTGTACTGATTACATGTCAAAATGATAATATTTGGGGTAACTTGGATTAAATAAAATATTTTTTAAGTTTTTTTTTTTCAGTGTGGACCATTTTTAAAGTCTACTGAATTTGTTACAATACTGCTTCTGTTTTATGTTTTGTTTTTTTGGCCTGAGGCATGTGGGATCCTAGCTCCCTGACCATGGATCAAACCCACACCCCCTGCATTGGAAGGCAAAGTCTTAACCGCTGGACCACCAGGAAAGTCCCAAATAAAATATATTTTTAAAATTAATTTTGCCCATTTCTCTTAATTTTTTTAATGTGACTACTAGATTTTAAGTTGCATATGTTTATCACAGGATATTGAATATAGTTCTCTGTGCTATACAGTAGGACCTTGTTGTTTATCCATTTGCAGTTAGCTTACTTCTGCTAACTGCAAAGTATCCTACGATAAACCATAATGGAAAAGAATATTAAAAAAAAGAACGTATATATATGTATAAATGAATCACTTTGCTGTACAGCAGTAATTAACACAACATTGTAAATCAGCTACACTTCAATCAAAAATAAATAAAAATTTTAAACAATAAAAAATAATTTTAAAAAATAAAATAAAATTGCGTTATGTGTCTCAAATTATATTTCTATAGGACAGTGCTGCTCTAGAGTCTGACACAAACAGAAGGATCAATGAACGCTATTGCAGTCCAGTGACACACACTTATGCACATACATAAGTGAACCACCTCCAGCACTAAGATGCTTTCAACAGATACTTCCATCTCTCTCAAAGTTGCTCTCTTTTCTAATATTTTTGTCTGCTCTTCTAAGCACACAGAGTGAGGGCTTCTGTTAGACATGAAGCTCTCCTGACCTCATTACTTGAGCATTTGATGACATCCTCCGTCTCTCCCCTACGGGAGAAGCCTGGACCTGTTTCTAGAAACCAGGCAGCAGCTGTCACAGAGTGAGCTGCACCGGAATCCAAGATGAGTAGGCAGAGCATTAGCAAATACTGAGAGATGCTAATATTACATATGGATGGTCTCTGGATAAAAACCAATACATGATTATAAAGCCTATTTTCCTGACTCATTGCATATTAGTCTCCTGTAGTATTTTGTTCAGAGGATGCTCAAAGCAAATGCCATAAATCCTAAAAATCTGTTTAGAAGACAGCCCTGGCCCTCCACTTGAGTGAGGTCATTGACAGGAGACTCAGCCTGTAACTTCAAAGGGCTCCTGCTGGGAGAGAAGGGCTCCCGAGGACAGAGCTGGGAGGGGAGGCACCACCTGACCCAGGGACCCAGGGGCTGCTGACTCATGGGGACTCAGCCACAGACTTGTTCTTGCCATTTGGACAGACAAGTGGCAAGAACAGTGAATCATTCAACCAGTGCTGTTAGGCGGGGCTTTCAGTAACTGATTTGTTGTTGCTGTTGTTTTCCTTAAGGGGAATTGTCCAAGTCAGCAAAACACAGAAAATAAACCTTCCTCCCAGAGCCTGACAGACCAAACACACCCTGATTAAGAGCACATCAATTCTCTGCACTGTCATCTGCCGACCAGCAAGCAATTTCACTGTGTTCCTTTATTAAGGAGTACATGTTTCTGCATTTCATCTCTTTAAAGGATTGCTATTATTCATCAAAAGATGATCCACAAATTATTTTTGGTTTATTTTCCGAAACCATGAACTCATTTAATTTACAATGAAGGAAGAGTTATAACTGTGCAATGGGAACACTGAATTTCTCAAAACTCTGCCTTTGCTAAATGACAACCTCACCACATGCATTTGCCCTCCAGGTTTCTCTACAGCTGTGTCTCTAACCAGATTTTAGCAAAGCATTTACCTGCTCTCCAAACGGCCTGCAGGGAGAAAGACCTCAATCTTTCAGGAGCTCTGCTGAGCCTGACCCACGCTGCACCTGACTCGGTTTAGCCACTTGGTCCTTTTTACTGCAATCTCCTTTCTTCTGACCAGCTTTGTAGTTTTGTCCCTGATCACAGCAATAAAGATGTTCTGGATCAGAGCCCCGGGTTCCCTGTCCTAATGCCCCCTCTACCTTTCACACAGCTCCTTTGCACCTTGGTCAATTGCTCTTCTGCTCTTGCCCCATCCAAGCCAGAGCTGTGCAGTGAGGGCCATGAGGGGGTTGCAGGCATTAGGATTGAAAGAAAAGGCGCTGTATGTTTCCATGACAGTGAAATGATTGACAGAAGAAAATCCACAGGTGGTTAAAGGACCCACCCTTTGACACTGGTGTGAATGAAACTTCCATTTCATTGCACCAGCAGCAGCTCAGGAAACTCTGCTACTGACAACTGAAAAGAAGCTTAAAGAAGAAACAGGATCAAATAGATCTGCACACTCCCTGGCCAACAGACAATTTCCCCAGGGTGACTTTTTGACAGCTGTGACAGTGCAGGCTTCAGTCTGACTAAGCTTTTTTTTCTCCAGTAGTGAGGACTGCTCTGGCTATACACAGACAAGTCATTACAGCAGCTCATTGCTGTTGGAGAGTCCACAGCAAGAAATGCCTCTGGCTTAGGGAATTTCTCCATGTGGCCACCTCAGTGTAGACACCTGAGACCACAGTGACCCTCTGAGAAGTCTGTTCTATGCTTTAAATTTGGAGGAAATATTTCCAGACCCTTTTGCCATACAAAATAAATGATCCCCCTTCCGGTCCCCAAGCCTTATTTCTAGGCAGTTCTCCACTCTGAGTTTCCTAGGGCTCCATGTCAACAATCGGTGATGTCTATCTTGCTTTCAAGGAAGGTTCTTTGCCTTTGAATTTCTCGTACCAAAAATTTCTTCTTCAGCGGTGACACCCGTGAGGATTCATCTTCATCCCACTGCTCTAGTTCTGCCTTCTCCCTGGACACGGGGCCTTAGCTGGACATCTGTTTGTCTGTCTTAAGCATTTAATGCCTGCCTTACCTCTGCCACCTTCCACATTCAACTCTTGTGCATCCTTCTTTCCCACACCTGCCCCTTTTCTCTAGTCAATAAGTACGTACAAAAATTCACTCATGAAGCATGTGCAGAGGAAGCAAATAGAAAAGCACACACACAAGTGTGTATGCCAGAGGGTGGGGCTATTTAACTCATACTAAAATTTTAATATGAGTTAATCTTTTAGCCAGAACTTTTTATCACTTGCTCATTTCAGAGCATTTCCTCAGTAAAAGACACCTAAGCACTCAGACCAAAAGCAAAGGACAGAGAGAAATAATAATAATAGTAGGCTTTGAATACTGTTGCTTTTTGCACTCAGCCCATTTAAATGAAGAGGAAGCTTGATTTCATGCACATTTTAGAAATAACCCCAGCAAGTTCGGGCTTCAGATTAATCAATGAGAACTTGTTGACTAACTGAATGAATAAAACCCTGATATTCAACAACTCGCTCTCCTTCCTGAAAGATGTAAAGCATTTTTTTATGCTGTCAAATGTTGGCTCAGAAGAGGAAGGAAGAGAATGAGAAAGCACTAAGCATCTGAAGGTAGAATTTAAAGATGCCAAGGAAAAGCAGAACTAGAACCAGGCTAGAAAGGAAGCACCAAAGAGAGAGCCATTTTGTCACAATTTTGACCAGTGAGTAGGGTGACATTTCTAGAGGGTAGTGGAGTGTCATTTCAATGGTCTGCAAGAGTCCTGAAGGAATCAAGGACCCATCATAGGGCCAGAGAATCTGATCATTGACACAATTATGGGGCATTTTATAACCACTTTCATTAAACAATACAGTATCCATATTGCTACCTGAGCATCAGAAATATTTAAGAGGTTTTCTTTAAAAATACAGGTATCTGAGCTCTACTCTGTGATGTCTAATTCAGTTAGCTTAGGGTTGGGATCTATAAATCCAGATCTGAGGCAGGTTAGATACAAGATGAGCCTGGAACATCTTGCCTTACAGGAAATTAAGGAAGTGTTGCCAGAACACACACACACACACACACACACACACACACACACACACACACACACACACACACACACAATGGGAGCATGTAAGAAAATACACAGGAGCCAACCTGGTCAGCTTGAAGGGGCTCCTACTAGCCAAAGCTGGGACAATTTGAGCATCAAAATAAGTAAGAATAGTTATAGATTATAATCCATTGAATAAAATAGAAATCGCTGAGTACATCCTGATAATGAAGATAGATGATAGGTTGATAGAGCGATAGATTAATCATGGGTACATAGAAACATACAAGACACATATGTAGCTACATAAGTAGAATAGAATATTAAGTTACTCCTTAATATAGAAGACCAGCTGACAAATGTGGAGAATCCACAATGGTTGTTAAATCTAAGATGGAACATTTGATGAGTAGGATATATGCATAATCTTAAGTTAGTTACCCAAAAATTCCTTATTTGCAAGAGGAATAATACTAACTGTCCAATGGAAAAACTGGGCAAAACCTTTGCTGGGTGATCAAAATGAACATCACCCAGGAGTGGCGGATGGGTATGAAGCACCTTTGCCCTGAGAAATACATGCATCACTGTTGTAGTCTTCTGGCAAGGGATACGTAACCTGAATCTAATTATGAAGTAACATGAAACAAAATCAATGTGCGGGCTTCCCTGGTGGCGCAGTGGTTGAGAGCCCGCCTGCCGATGCAGGGGACATGGGTTTGTGCCCCGGTCCGGGAAGATCCCACATGCCGCGGAGCGTCTGGGCCCGTGAGCCCAAAAAAAAAAAAAAAAAAAAGTGAGGATCATTCTATATATTAGCTGACTTGTATTTTCAAAGGTGTCAGTACAACAAAAGACAAAGTCTGAAATAATCCAGATGAAAAGATATTAACGAGACATGGAAATTAAATGCAACACATAATCCTGGACTGAAGGGAAAATTATACTATAAAAAGCATTATTAAGACAACTGACAAATTGGACTGTAAGACTAAATTGGATTGTAGACTAGATTAAAGAGAGTAAATCAATGTTAAATCCTTAGAACTTGAGAACTGTACAGTGATAACTTAAAAGAATATCCTTTGTAGCAGGGCCCCGACCATGCGGCTTCCAGATAAAGAGGCTGCCCACCTGCCTGGTGGCATCCCACCACCCAGATAACCACTGCTAGCATTTCGGTGTATTTTCTTCTGTTTTTTTTTATGCACACATATACATATGTTAAATTTTTTTTCTATGCATACTTTTTGACATATAACATCAGAGCAAATTTAGTATTTAAAAACTTACTATAGAATAAGCATTTCCATGTATTGTAAAACACTGTATAAATATGATTTTTTAGAAGCCTTTGGTGTTTGTGATATTTGATTCAGCTAGCACTGATACAATAAAGAGTTGATGTCAGAGGGAGAAAAAAAAAGAATATCCTTGTCTCAGGAGAGAGGAGACAAATGTGGAAAATGTTAAAAATTAGCAAATCCTGACAGAATACAGGAGGTCTGTATATTAATCTTGCAACTTTTGTGTCAATTTAAATTTATTTCAAAATAAAAAAGGTTTTCCATTTAACTCCCCAGGTGATTCTGAAACAGCACATGCATGACTGGCATTTGGAGATCACTGATGTAACACTGTGAATGTCACCTTAAGAAAGCTAACAGGATGCTTTCTCATCTTCTGTCCTATTATTTTTATAATAGCCCTTGAATGAATATAATATCTGGAGTTATCATCCAAGCAAACAACCAGGTGGAAATGATCATAGGTATTAAACTAGGAGAGGAAATTGACACACATTTATACTTAAGCTTCTGCATAAACTTTTCATGCAATCAGTTACTTGTCTCAACATTTTCAGACTTTTCTAAGATAAATGCATGTGTAATAAGGATCTCCCTGTATTCTTATTCATTATGATCATAACACTAATGATTATATAAAAGAAACCTCAAAATTCCACAGATACTCAGGTCTGTCTGCTTCTTCCTTCCTATCTCCTCCTCACCAATAAGACATTAAAACAAAAGCTCTTTGGAGACTATGCCTCATCGAATCATAATAAGATTTCCAATTTGATAACAGTATTTTTTGAGTACTTGCCATGTGCCAGGCCAGAAGCTTCATCAAGTGCTTTCATGCTGTATCAGGAAAGGACAGGTTATGCTGCCATAACTAACGCCATCAAAGATCTTAGTGGCTCATAACAGTGAAGATTGATGACTTACTCACGAACTCCAGGTACACTGCAGCTCAACAATGGGATTCTGCTCACAGGAGTTATTTGCGGAGAAAATTAACAGAGAGGCCATTATCTTGAACACTTGATCACCATGCTAGAGAGAAAGGGATCTCCAGAGGGTTATATACCAGCCCCAAAATGGTACCCAGGGCTTCCAGCCATGATTCATTGGCCAGAATAAGTCATACGTCACCACTCTTCCAACAAGGAGTAGGACATGCAATGTTACCGTGGACCTGGGAGATGCACAATCCCCCACCCAACAGTGCTAATGACTATAAAACATTCATCAAATCATTTATCTTTATCACTGACCAAAAGCTCAATGAAATAGTGACTTTCTTTATCCTCATTTTCCAGGTGAGAAACCAAGGCTTAAAGAAACTTAGAAAACCACCCACAGTTACACAGAAAAAGAAGCAGGATTTAAACCCAGATCGGTGTGACGCTGAGTCTGTGATCATACCCACTACCTAGCTGCTCAATCTTAGCTCAAACTTTTATGTAGTTATGAAGATTTACTCAGAAGTATGTGGACTAACAGGGCAATGGAGGAAAAGCCTTACCTGTGAGAGAAAACACTCTTTTATTCCAGCTAGCTGGAGCTGCCCAACTCATTCCCACCCTCCACCTTGACAACGTTTTCCTTCATTTTGCCCGCTAGCTACTATCTTCCCCAGTTCACTTCCACGGCCAGCGTTTTTCCCTCCATCTGTAAGGTCTCTTTGCTTCTGCTACTCTCTCAGACAAGAACATCTGAGCCCTGGCTGGCGGACTTCTTTCCCAAATTCCGACCACACTTTTTTCAGCTGTGTGGCTACAACTAATCTGGGTGGGATTCCTTTGTGCTCAGAACCTATTTACAGCTTGGAATTCTGTGATCCGGGCTTTCTAATCTTCTGGATAATCTTATCAAATTATCCCACTGTCCTGTTTTTCATCAGTCAGTGAGCACTCAGTGAGCTGCTCTGCATAAGAGTGGCCAAGCACAGCATCAGCGGGATGGGAAATATACTCCACCCAACCCAGATGGAGGACTGCAAAGTCAGATGGCACAGAGTGTGCAAGGATATATATTTCTCTGGGGAAGAATGAGTAATGAATCAGCAACAGTAATCCAGACTCAGACCCCAAAGAAACAAGAGATGAAGTATCTGATGGATAGATGCTTTACCCTTCCTTATTCCCACCCCTCTACCCCAAGAATAATTCCCAGGCCAGGGGGCTCCCTATAGACTCTCCAATGACACTACACAGGATAAAGCAATCAGCTGGGTTTCTTGCAGGAGTGTCTCTCCAGCACAAAAACACACTACCTTGTATTTGCTTTTGCTGCTTCCAGACCTCACTTCCTCTCTGCTTGCAATCTTAGAATTGGACTCTTTAATAAAACATTGGCTTGTACAATTTGCCTCAGTCTTTCTTTTCTAGGGAACCGGACTTCAGATAGTAGGATTCTGAGATACACATCCCAGTGGTGAGGTGGAGATACATATATTCAAAGATGCAGACCTATGGCTTGGAGTCACCAGCACGCTTTATCTTAACCTACTCCAACCCCAGGTGAAAGTCAATATTTTAAACTGTGATCGCAGTAGAAACCTTTGCAGGTCTCCCCTGTGCACCTGAACATTCTTTTCTCTCTGTTTACAATGCCTTTGTTCCACTTGCAGAAACATATTTATCCTTCCAAGCTCTGATGCTCATTAGCTACCTGCGCATGAAACCTTACTTGGCAGACCCTTTATTACTCACAACCAGATACTGTTAACTTCCTACTTGTCATACAATTCATTTTTTATAGGTTTTATTATCAATGGAGGTAGAGCTGTTCTTTTTTTTTTAACACATGCTTTATATTATACTAAAATCAAGCAAAGATCTGGCAATAAAAAGGCTACTTTTAAAGTACTGTTATGTTAAATCCTACTTACAGCAGATGTTATAGCCTTACAACTAAGGTTTTCTCAGAAAAAAGATTAATGAAACCATCAATTGCTTTTCAGGGTTGATAGCTGCTGCTTCAAAGGTGATTTTACTCAAATACTGAATTAGAACCAAAAAAGCCTTAGGAAAAAAAATGAAAGGAACTTGGCTCAATATTCTGTAATAACCTAAATGGGAAAAGAATGTGAAATAGAATAGATACTTATATGGGTATAAGTGAACCACTTTGCTGTACACCTGTAACACATCATTGTTAATCAATTATACTCCAATACAAAATAAAAATTTTTAAAAAGAAAATGTTACACAATAATCTGTCAGAAACTTTACATTTCAGAACAACAAACACATTTTTAGCATAAAAAAAAGAATTGATTTATTTTGGTTTACATCCACATTTCAGCACTTAGTAGTTCCAAAAAGAAAATTAGAAAAGGTGGCAATTTGCTGAGAAGGGAAACCAGCCAATTTGGGGTATCTGCTGGGCATGCTGGGTTCTTTCAGAGTTCCTAGGGAGAAACATAAGAGGCAGAAGCACCAAACTTAAGGCAGGGACTGAATCCAACGTTAGTTTGTTCTATATTTGTTAGATTCCAAACTAGTACTCAAATGGATAAGAGGGTGACTGAACCCAAGCTCTGTTTAAAGCATAACTTTTCAGTTTGCAAAAGCAGTAATAAATACGGAGAAAGAAGACAATTCATTCAGAGGAAATGTGGGTGCTAAAAGTGTCTCTGTATGTCCTTTCTCCAAATGTAATCACCAAGGCCTTTGAGAGCTGTCAGGGCTGAGCAATCCTGGTAAATTACTGCTTTTTTCCCTAAATCAAAATTTAGGGAAATCTGAGCTAAAAACCCTTCAGTTGGTGATTGTATCTGGGTCCACTAGTCCGTTTAGGACCGTTTACTTCATTTATAAAAATTTTGTTTACAAACCTTAAAACAGGAAGTGTTTTGACTGTTATGGTCCACATTCTATTTTAATACTGTAAAATTGGTTTTCACAAATTGTCCTTAGAAGCCCAATTATTATCCCTGTCCATCTAGCATATATTATGTCTTTGTCATTTTTTAGATACCAACTAACTGTGCCATCTCCCTCTCCTATTCAAGTTCTTTGAATGTCAGAAATTTCCAGGGACTTTTATTCCCAAGTCAACTGTGGTTGCTGTCTTGTATCACTGACATTGAGAGAGCTGTCCTTTCTTTATGGGGGTTGCAGGGTGCTCTCCGTGTCTATTCAGGTGACCCCCCTCAGTTCAGGGCAAACTATCATTATTAGACCACACGAAGCCCCCATCTGTTTTTTATCATTATTATTATTAATTTCTGCTGTCATTACCCTTGACTCTAAATACCTTCTCTCTTGATTTTAGTGTATGTCTTTCCATCTATCATGCCTTTATTTTCAAACATATCGTCCTGGGAAATATCATTTATTAATTTTGTGGGGAATTTTTAAATTTTTCAAAATGATCCAGTGCTGTCACTCTTATTCTATTCCAATATATGTGAAATCTATCCATGCTGGTAAATGTAAATCTAATCCATTTCTTGCATTTGCTGTACAGTTTCCATCCCCTGCAAAAAAACACCTTTTATTGTCTTTTCTTCTAGTGATATCACTTCAACTTCTGCCGTCACAAACAACAGTGAAATGAAAACCTTACAGATGTCTCTTCTGCAATTGCACAAAACTGTCTCTGGGTTATTTACCCAGAAGTAGGATTGCAGAGTCATACAGTATCACATATTTAACTTAAGTATACCTATATTGTTCTTTTAAAAGGATGCACCAACTGACAATCTACCCAGCAGACTATGACGGTTCCTCTTTCCTCATATTACCATCAGCACTTAACAGCATCCACTTAATTCATTTTTGCAATCTAGTGGGTGTAAATTGGTTAACTGCATTGTTAACTGAATTTGATTTCATTGATTTCTACTGAAAACAAACATCTCTCATACGCTTCACCTTTTCTGTTTCCCCTTCTGAAAATTCTTATTTGATTCCTTTGTCATTTTTACTTTTGTTTTTCCTTTTCTCTTACAGGTTTATAGATATTGCTTTTATTTTTCTAGTTGTAAGTGCTCGGTTGATTATAGATGTTGCAAAAATCTTCTTACAGTGTATCATAAACCTGTTAACTTTCTCTGCAGTGCACTTCATTAAACACAGTTCCTTTATATGTGTTGACAAATCCATCAATCTCCCTCTTTAACTTAAAATTTTATTTTACTTACACTGCCTACTTTGAGCTTCCAAGTACTCTCGACTTTTGTTTCGAAAGCTGTGCAGCGGGGCTTCCCTGGTGGCGCAGTGGTTAAGAATCCACCTGCCAATGCAGGGGACACAGGTTCGAGCCCTGGTCTGGGAAGATCCCACATGCCGCAGAGCAACTAGGCCCGTGAGCCACGACTACTGAGCCTGCGCGTCGGGAGCCTGCGCTCCGCAACGAGAGGCCGCGATAGTGAGAGGCCCGCGCACCGTGATGAAGGGTGGCCCCCGCGGGCCGCAACCGGAGAAAGCCCTCGCGCAGAGACGAAGACCCAACGCAGCCAAAACTAAATAAATATCTTAAAAAAATAATAATAGGAAAAATGAAATTACATTTAAAAAAAAAAAAAAAGCTGTGCAGCATCCTAAATTCACAAAGATATTCTTCCAAGTTTTTTTTTCACTTTATAGTTTTTCTTTCCATATTTCAGTTTTAATTACTTTGCAGTTTATCTTTATGCATGGGATAAAATTGTGAGGAAGGAATTCAACCTTACTTTTATTCATAAATCAATTCACCTTTAACAAAACAATTTACTAAATAATTTATCCTTCCCCACTAATTTGTGATGACACTTCTATCTTATAACAAGTTCCCATTTTACTTTGATCTGCATCTATTGTATAGCATTAGACCTTTTGACTGTTCCTATAGAGTACATGCTGTTTTAATGAAAATAGCACTGCAGTGTGTCTTAATCTGATAAGGTCAACCTCCATTATCTTTCTTCATGGATTTAGTCTTCATATAACTTCAAAGTAAGTTTGTCGATTTGCCCAAGAAGTACTGAGACATTTTCCATGGAATAGCATTAAACTGATAAATCAGAGGCCTGTACACTTTTCTCTGTAAAAGCCAGGTAGTAAATATTTAGTTTTTGCAGACCATATATTCTGTGTGGCAACTACTCATCTCTGCTATTGCAGAACAAGAACAGCCTAAGATATAAGTAAACAAAGAATGTGGCTGTGTTCCAATAAAACTTTATTTACAAAAGGAGGTGGTGGTCTAGACGTGATCTGTACGTTTAGTTTGCTAATGCCTGGTGTAGATTATTTTGAGGAGAATTAACATCTTTACGATGTTGGGACTTCCTAGGTGACGCAGTGGTTCGGAATCTACCTGCCAAGGGGACACAGGTTTGAGCCCTGGTCCGCGAAGATCCCACATGCTGCGGAGCAACTAAGCCCATGTGCCACAACTACTGACCTGCGTGCCACAACTACTGAAGCCTGCATGCCTAGAGCCCATGTTCCGCAACAAGAGAAACCACTGCAATGAGAAGCCCACGCACCACAATGAAGAGTAGCTCCCACTCACCACAACTAGAGAAAGCCTGCGTGCAGCAACGAAGACCCAATGCAACCAAAAATAAATAAATAAAACTGATTCTTTAAAAAATATATATTGGGCTTCCCTGGTGGCACAGTGGTTAAGAATCCGCCTGCCAATGCAGGGGACACGGGTTCAAGCCCTGGTCCAGGAAGATCCCACATGCCGTGGAGCAACTAAGCCTGTGCACCACAACTACTGAGCCTGCGCTCTACAGCCCATGAGCCACTACTACTGAGCCTGCGTGCCACAACTACTGAAGCCCATGCACCTAGAGCCCATGCTCCACAACGAGAAGCCACCACAATGAGAAGCTCGTGCACCACAAAAGAAGAGTAGCCCCCCACTCACCACAACTAGAGAAAGCCCGCACACAGCAACAAAGACACAATACAGCCAAAAATAAATAAATAAAATAATTTTTTTAAAAATGTACCAATATTTTCTTATGTCAGTGTCCCAAGGCAATAGAAATAAAAACAAAAATAAGCAAGTGGGACTTAATCAAACTTACAAGATTTTGCACAGCAAAGGAAACCATAAACAAAAGAGAAAGACAGCCTATGGAATGGGAGAAAATATTTGCAAACGATGCAACCAACAAGGGCTTAATTTCCAAAATATACAAACAGCACATACAACTCAACAGCAAAACAACAAGCAACCCAATCGAAAAATGGGCAGAACACCTAAATAGACATTCCTCCAAAGAAGACATACACAGGGCCAACAGGCACATGAAAAGATGCTCAACATCACTAATAATTAGAGAAATGCAAATCAAAACTACCATGAGGGATCACCTCACACTGGTCAGAATGGCCATCATTAAAAAGTCTACAAATAACAAATGATGGACAGGTTGTGGAGAAAAGGGAACACTCCTACACTGTTGTTGGGAATGTAAATTGGTGCAGCCACCATGGAAAACAGTATGGAGGTTCTTCAGAAAACTAAAAATAGAATTACCGTATGATCCAGCAATCCCACTCCTGGGCATATATCCAGAGAAAACCATAATTCGAAAACATACATGCACCCAATGTTCACTGCAACAGTATTCACAACAGACAAAACATGGAAACATCCTAAATGTTCATCGACAAAGGAATGGATAAAGAAGGTGTGGTACATATATAAAATGGAATACTACTCAGCCATAAAAGAAGAACAAAATAATGCCATTTGCAGCAACATGGATGGACCTAGAGATTATCATACTGAGTGAAGTAAGTCAGACCGAGAAAGACAAATACCATATGATATCACTTATATGTGGAATCTAAAATACGGCACAAATGAACCTACCTACAAAACAGAAACAGACTCACAGACATAGAGAACAGACTTGTGGTTGCCAAGGGGGAAGGGGGGTGGGGGAGGGACGGGCTGAGAGTTTGGGGTTAGTAGGTGCAAATTATTACATATAAAATGGATAAACAACAAGGTCCTACTGTATAGCACAGGGAACTATATTTAATATCCTGGGATAAACCTTAATGGAAAAGAATAGAAAAAAGAATGTATATATGTGTATAACTGAGTCACTTTTCTATACAGCAGAAATTAACACAACAGTGTAAATCAACTATATTTCAAAAAAAACTAAATTAAAAAAAACTGTCTCCCTTAAGGACTTCTGAATTCTTTATCATTCTTTTAATTTCCAGATAATTTATAGGAGATTTTGTTGTTGCTATTGTTAAGTGGCATCTTAGTTTTCAAAACAACTTTTACCTTGTTATTGTTGGTATAAGTAAATACTACTAATGTTGTTTATTGATATTATATCCAGAAACCCCTTTGAAATTTCGTATTGGTTGCATGAATCTTTCTTTGATCCTTTTGGGTTTTATGTTAAGATATCACCTGTATGTAATAATTTTATCTACTCTCTTCTAAATCTTACAGCTTTATAAAATTTTTTAATTTAATTGAAAGGCCCTCTAGTTCCACACTGAACTGTAGCAGCAATAACAGACGTACTTGTTTTTTTTTTACTGAACTCAGAGGTAAAAATTTGAATTTTATAATAAAGCACTATGTGTGCTTTGAGATTTGGGTCAATATCCACTTCTAAGTTAAGGTGGTTTCCTTCCACTCCTACTTATCTGTGAGCTTTCATAGTAAATGTGTATAGAATAGATAGCTAGTGGGAAGCAGCCTCATAGCACAGGGAGATCAGCTCTGTGTTTTGTGACCACCTAGAGGGGTGAGATAGGGAGTGGGAGGGAGATGCAAGAGGGAGGAGATATGGGGATATATGTATATGTATAGTTGATTCACTTTGTTATAAAACAGAAACTAACACACCATTGTAAAGCAATTATACTCCAATAAAGATGTTTAAAAAAAAAGGAAAGAAAACTGGCAAGTGATTTTTCTGCATCAAATAGATTTTTTTTTCTTTAGCTCATTAATGTGGTGAGTTGTGTGGATATATTTTCCTGACATTCAACCATCCTTTCATTCCTGGGAAAAAAATCTACGTGATAGTGATTTAGAAGGATAGCACTTTTATTTAAAAAGTTTTACAGCTGTTCTTAAGTGATATTAACCTAAAATTACCTTTTCTTAAACTAGCTTTTAGTATCAAGTTGTACTAGTCTCATAAAATGAGGTAAGCATTTTCTCTTTTTTTTCTATTTTTTAGAGCAATCTACATAGGGATTACCTTTTCTTTGAAACTTGTAGAATAAATCAGAGAAACTATTTGGATCCAGAAATGACTGGGGGAGAATATTTGATGGAGAATGGCAGACTAATTATAATTTAATTTCTGGAATCATAATTTATTATAGTGTTTCATTTCTTCTTTTGACAATTCTGACATTATGAAATTTATATATTTACTCAAAAATTTTCCAAATTTATGGCACATTTTTCTTCAAAATATTCTTTAATTTTTTAATAAAACCTTCATTTCAAAATCTACAACTATCATACCCTTCTTTTCATTTCATTATTGCATTGTGTTTTGTAATTAGTCTTACCAGAGTTCTTATTAGTCTTTTTGGCAAATCAGCTTTTGTGTCAAATTTCCCTATTTTTTGTTATTGCTGTTGTTCTAAAATTTATTAATTTCTGCCTTATCATTGTTATTTCTTTCCTTCTTGTTGATTTAGGTTTACTCTGTCATTCTTTTACTAGCTTCTTGCTTATGTATTTTCTTTCTTGTTATCCAAGAATATAATCAAAGTTTTAAATAGTCACTAGCTCTGTTCCACAAATTTTGATATGTACGACTTGCTATCCAGCTTTAAGCATTTCATAATTTTCTCTTTCATATAGGAATTATTTAGTAATATTTTTCAAATTATACGAAGGTAGATTTTTTAAGCTCTCCTTTCATCATGAATTCCTGACTGTGCTGTGTTGTGGTCAGAGAACATTATTTGTACGATGCCAATGCTTTGGAATTTAATGGGATTTCCTTTGTGGCTTAGTACATATTTTTTTAAGATAGCATATGGCTCTCAAAAACAATGTGTATTTAGTTACAAACTCCTACTTACAAAATTTTAATTATAAAATTCTATATAACTTTTAGGTTAAATCTTTTACTGTATTTTTGGTTTGAAAACACTGTCTTTTTCCACTGAATTCCCTTTGCATTTTGGTCAAAAATCAGTTGTTCATATATGTGTGGGTCATTTCTGGACTTTCTTTTCAGTTCCTTTGATCAATTTATCTATTTTTAGGGCAATGTCAGGACAGTACCTTTATTATTAATCTTGAAATGAGATAGTGTTAGCCCCTATCTTTTTTTTTTTCCTAGTTTATTATCATTTGCCAACTTTTCATTCTAAGACCTCTAAGATGAATGATGATTGACAGTGACTTGAGTCCATGAGGTTAACCCCCTTTGCGATATTGGATGACTGCTTGGAATCTGGACATTCAGTTTTTCCTCTTCTCTACCTCAATTGTTGCAAAGAATTTTTTCGATGCCTATATTATAACACTTCATAGTTTAGTCTGTAATTAGATGGGTTTTGCTTGGTTTTTTGTTTTCATTTGACTGTTTCCTAACTAGTCTAAGAACCATGACAGGAAAAACATTTTTCCAACTATTACGCCTAAGAGCTCCTATTACAGAGCCTTGGTCTGAGAAGACGTTCAATAATGTTTGTTAAACTGATTTGGCCTAAGGTGGGTCAAGTCAGTTTTTTGAGGTGCCACAAGCTGGTATTCTGATATGCTAGTGCCAAAGTGTTTCAATGAAGCCAGCTGAGGTTAATGATGTCAACCATAGCCATGTCTGCAGACATCTAAGACTGAGGTTTCCAAAGAATCAATAGTCCTGAAAAGCACCTGTAAAAGGAAGTTAAAAACTGATGCATTGGGCTTCCCCGGTGGCGCAGTGGTTGAGAGCCTGCCTGCTGGTGCAGGCGACACAGGTTCATGCCCCAGTCCGGAAAGATCCCACATGCCGCGGAGCGGCTGGGCCCGTGAGCCATGGCCACTGAGCCTGCGCGTCCGGAGCCTGTGCTCCGCAACGGGAGAGGCCACAACAGTGAGAGGCCCGGGTACGGCAAAAAAAAAAAAAAAAACTGATGCATTATAATTTCTTCTGAATTGTGATGGGAAGAAAATTTATGCTAGAGCAGCAGGTAGGCAACTTTGCATTTTTAGAAGTGACTACAATGCTCTCTGTTCTTACAGATGATGATTTCAGATTCCAGCAAAGAATGTAAAACTAAAAATACACATTAGGCTTTCAGTCCCTTCTCTTTCTAAACAATATGAGGCCCACCTGTCTGATGTCTATCACCTGACATATCCTTCTAAGTTCCAGTTGAGCTTATGTGTTGCCTGAGAGCTGAGGCTGGAAGTGATGTCCAATTATTTCCTTTGAGCCATCACTGTCATTTTATGCCTGAGTCATCCCTACTTTAAAAGCCTTAGGAGTGTGGTTAGAGTACAGATTTCAAATGACCTTGAACAAGCACATTGATCATAAGGAAATTACAATTTAAGAAGCAAAAACTGTCTTCCTCCAGTTCTGCGTGAACTCACGTAGTTTCAGAGCTTCATAATTTCACTGTGTTCTCAGTTACGAAATGGAAGTATTAGCAAAACCTGCCTCCCACTGTCTGCCTGTACCAGTAACCCCCAGTTGGAAAAAAAGAATCATGAACGGAATTGTAAAAAAAAAAATCTCTATAGTGCTGGTGGTCTGGATTGGTAGCATGACTGAATAGACTGGGTAATAGATAAGCCAGTGCTTGTCCTGGAAAGAAATCGTTGGCTGGGGGTTGAGTGCCAAGAAGAAGCAGCTGCCTGGAAATGGGTGTTTTGACAAAGTGGGATTCTGCATGACAACAGTAAGGAAGCAGATTTTCAGAAAAACTACATAATCGGAAAACAGAACAAAACATTTGAGCTAATTCTGACCTGAGCAGATTACCCTGGGAAAAGAAAGTTTATTATAAGAAAATTATGTTAGAAAAATTGAGTCATTTTTAAACTAGGGTTTGGTGGCTGGGAGAAGAGATGTTTTAATCTGGCATTAAATAGCCCAAAAGAACCTCCCCTATGATATTTACTTCGAGGACCCTTGGCACAGAGTTTCCTTCATTCATGTAGTAAATGCATGTGTATGCATATATGTGCATATATGTGAACATGTGTGTGAGTGTGCATGTGTGTGGGGGATGTGTGTATGCTCCCATATATGTACTGAGCACTGGTGCTAGGCCTTAGATACAGTGGTGAATGAGAAAGGCGTGGTCTCTGCCCTCCTAGGTTAGTAGCCAGTGGGAATTTTAAGCAGGAGAGTGACACTAGATTTTGAGATTCTTTGAAGGCCAGGACTCACTACATCAAATGCATCCAAGTCTGTTAGCAAAACATGCCTCCCACTGCCTGGCTGTATACTAGCACAGTGCTTTAAAAATCCTAAGTGTTACAACAAACTAGTGAATATAACAAGAAAGAAGCAAACTCACAGATATAGAGAACAAACAAATGGTTACCAGTGGGGAGAGCAAAGGGGGAGGGGAAATATAGGGATAGGGGTGTAGGAGGTACAAACTATCAGGTATAAAATAAACTACAAGGATATATATTGTATAATATGGTGAATATAGTCAATATTTTATAATAACTGTAAATGGAATATAACCTTTAAAAATTATGAATCACTATATCGTACACCTGTGACCTATATAATATTGTACAGCAGCTATACTTCAATAAAAAATCCTAAATGTTCAATTATGTCTGCTAATTTTAAATGTCAATTTCAGTTTGAAATCACTATAAAAGCTGTGATTTGTGCCAAAATGAACTGTTCAACATAAATATATTTATGTCTATTTTAGCAGATAGATAAGTGATAGACAGATGGATAGATACACAAACACACATAGTTTGAGCATCATCATTGTTCGCAGGTGCGCAGTCAACAGAATCCACTCTAGCTAGTTAGATCAGGAAGTCATTTATTAGAGAATATTTGGTGACATACAACATCTCCAGGAGGGCCAGGGCTCAAAAATAGATGCTACACAGCCAGGAACAGCTGCAGACAAGAGAAACACTCTACCTACTGTGAGACTGTTAAAGGGAAAACCTCATTCCTACCACCATCCCCCTCCTCCCCTGGATTTTTCATCAGAGCTGCCTCAGAAGACTAAATGCTTCTACCACCGTGCCACACATCACTCACTTCGTTCTTCCAAGTCCCATGTATGTATAAGACTTGAGCCATGTATAGAACCCTGACTGCAAGGCAAAGTGGAAATTATAGCTGAAACAAGTAACATGCAAGCCAATCCATCGTGAAATTGCCTCAGTTCACACTAAGATGTTTGTCATAACTAGCTGACCATCTGGGACTGCATTCCTAGAAGAGGTCCTTAAATACAAGTATAGGGAAAGTCGTGAGTGCTAGAATGAGTGGAGGGTAGGTGGATAAATACCTTCCCATATCTTATTCCTCATCACCTGGGTGCTAGCGGCAAGCAAGCAGTAACTCTACAGATCTGGAGAATCAGGTTTTGAAATTGAGCTGCCTTTCCTCAGAGGAAAATAATGCCTGCCTGACCCACTTCATAAAGCTGTTGAGAAGATAATACATGGGCATGTTCTGTAGTTGTCTCATTGGTATCATATCCACATTCGGTTCCTTCTTATGGATTCGTTTCACCTGTGATCAAAGGCAGACATCAGCCTGATCACAGACTCCTCCCTTTACCTCACCTGCCTCAACTGAATCGGTCACCAAGATGTGTTTAATCCACTTCAGATCTGCACTCAAATCTGGGCTCTTGCCATCTCCACTGTTGAGTCAGTTCCGTTTCTCATCCTGTCTCCCCTAGGCCGGTACAGGTGTTCTAACTGTTCACCTTGCCTCTAGCCTCCCCAACTTCCCACCTGTCCATCCTAAAAAACAAATCACATCATGCCATTCTTTTAAGTATTACTTCATTGTAATTGCACCAAAATTTATACTGTGAAAATACCATTATCTGAGCAAAAGATCCCCTTTCTAAAGAGAGGGGTAATTCCAGTAGAGAACGATGGCCACTTTTTAGAAGCAATCAGTGTTAGAAGTTTCAGAAGGTGGGAAAATAAAAATTAACTGATGTTCCAACGATCACTACTAGAGATGGATCAATATTAAAACAGGAATGTTGGGACTTCCCTGGCAGTCCAGTGGTTAAGACTCTGCGCTTCCAATGCTGGAGGCGTGGGTTCCATCCCTGATTGGGGAACTAAGATCCCGCATGCCACACAGCGTGGACGAAAAATTTAAAAAAAGAAAAAGATAATGGTGATGGTTGTACAACTTTGTGAATATAATAAAAAGCACTTTTTTTAAAAAAAAAAAAAAGCAAAAACAAAAAAACGGGAATGTTCTCTTCATCAAGGATACTTTTTAAACCTCCTCCACATAATTCCTCTATGTCCTCGTGTCATGAAGTACACAACTCTTTCC
>NW_006793498.1:2337285-2340106 GCF_000442215.2 Lipotes vexillifer | reverse complement strand
TCTTTCCCATTTTTCTGCTTTATTATTTCATCTTTTCTCTGTCAGCTTCACCCTATGCCTCCCCCAGTTAGTCTTCACACCTGTGATTTTGCACACACACAAAAAACGGGACGTTCTCTGTTCTACCTTTATATTGCACCAAAGGATACAGCTCAGGCACATTCTCGATATCATCCAACCCACCTCATGATGTCTTTGCTTTGAGAGAAATCCTATACTACCTAATTTGGAGCCTCCTTTCTAGGTTCTCATCACATTTACCTCAAAATAGTTATTCTCTGACTAGTAAGAAGCTGAACAAACTCTAATAAAGCGAACTGTGTGCCACATTTTTTAAAGTTAATTCTAGGTTATTTATTTTTACTCCCAGGTAGCTTCCAAACAAGAACACACACTGCTAAACAAGTTATTTGGGATCAGAGATCAGCATTCTAGCATAACATTTCTAACGCCTAATTATTTTAAACAAACACGTCACTCACAGAAATCGCAAAAGATCAGCCGCTGCCTATTAGGCTGTGAAGTATGAAAGGTGCTTGATCAAGAGGGAAAAAAATCTTTCTAAGAGCTAATTGGGAGAAGCATGTTTAATGTTTCCAGTTTTTTTTTTATATTGAGATTTTTGTGTTAATTTATGTGGTTTTGGAAAAATACATATCCTTCCACCGAACATATATTCAGTCTCTGGCCAGTTCGGTTTCCTTTGGAAGCTCCTCCTCTGCTGAGTATGTAGATACGGGTTCTCAGCGCTCTCACCTACCTGTCTCTCATCTCTGCAGCCTTTCTCTAGTTGAACCTCATCCCTTCTCGTGGCTTTACATATCATCAATATGCTGAGCGGTACCACATTTATATCTCTAGCCCGGATTTCTCTTCTGGGCTCCAGACGTAAGCATGTAGAGAGCCCCTTGATAAGCCTACTTGGTTGTCCCCAAAGCAACGGACACTCAATCTAAAGTGAAGCCTTGCTTTTCCCCTTCATAGCCACTCCTTCTCCTAACTGCCTAATCTCAATAAATGGCACCAGCATTTACCCAGTAGCTTCCAATCCAAACACCTGGGAGTCAAACTTGGCATCACTTCTCCACCATACTCCACACCCAGTCGTTCACCAAGCCTTGGCAATACCGTCTACAACTTAACTCAGATGTGCTTGTTTCTCCCCATCTCTACCTCCAGCCCTCTGCACCAAGCCATCATCATCTCTCGCCTGCACTAGCTCCGTAGACTACCACGTACAGTCTTGTTCACTCTTTAAACTTTAGTCTGAGCGGCAAGCATAGGGATCTTTGTAGGACCTATACTGGCCTTCATTACTGCTGTGTTCAAAATATTTCAATAGCTTGAGAGATCGTATTTCCCACGATGGTTACAATAACACCCATCACACATGCTCATGTGACCGCATGTGATTACGACTGTTCCCATTAAAAGGTGGAGTATAACCCCCCTCACCCTTGAGTCTGGGATAGACTATGACTCACTTCTAATTAATAGAATACTGTGGAAGCGACACTACTGACTTTTGGGGCTAGGTCAAAAAGAGCCAGGAAGCTTCCATCTGTTTTCCTTGAGATCCTTACACTGGGGGAAGCCAGCTGTAAAACTTCAATGACCCTAAGACCTTCATTCCAGAAAGGTCATCTATAGGCACTCCAGTCGGCAGCTTCGGCTGAACTCACACCACCAACTGCCAACCATGAAGGAAACGTCTTGACCGTCCAGCCCAGTTGAGACTTCAGCTGCCGGTCACTGACCCAGGGCAACATCTGAACGTAACCAAACAAGAAAATCTAAGCCAGAACTGCCCAGCTGAGCCGTTTCTGAATTACTGGCCCACAAAATTTGAGTAAAAATAAAATGGCCATTCTTATACCGCTAAATTCGGGGATAACTTGTTAAACAGCCACAGTGACTGGATCAGCTTCCCCTTGTCCTTGGGATAAAATCCAAAATCGTTTCTGAAATCCCCAGGGCCTGCATGATCTGGCTCCTGGCTAGTCCTTCAGTCTCTCCTCGTACCTCGCTCACCACGTGTCAACCACACTGACCCTTGCTTATTCCTCATCAGGAACTTTGCTGAGACTATTATCTTCCTTGCCTGCAATGCACCCTTCGCCTGGCTAACATCAACGTGGCCCTGGGTCTTAACTGTCATTTCTTTAAGAACACTGGAAGGACTCACGCAAGGAGAGGCAAGTTTGTTTTTTGTTGCTGTTTTCAGATGGGAGCAAATTGAGCAAAAGGATCCATTGCTGGGAAGGAGATGCTGGGGAGGGAGAGGCTGACGACAGGAGAGAGAGAAGACGATCCGTGGAGAAAGGTGGGCTGCAGGCGCTGAATCCCCACCTCAGACGTGGAAGAGAAGAAAAAAGGACAGGTAGCACCTGGATACCTCCCGCCTTCCTTGCAAACCTGCTCCACCAGCTAAGACTGAATGTAGAGTCTGCATCAACAGGCTCCCATGCCTGATCCCAAGGTTGCCCTTGGGATCAGCCAGTGGGAAGTCCTAGCAGGGGGGCTGGTGTGAGGGAAGAGAGAGAAGTGGGAATATTTAGTCCTCCCGGTCACCCCCCATGGGGTCGCTGCTGGCTGGCTGCTTCCCTCACCTTGCAATGGTCACTGCTCCTGTCAAGGTGGCCTTCTTCGCACAGGATCCACTGGGATTCCAGGAGCCAGTCCTTTTCCTCCCACTGCCATCCCCTCTGTTACCAAGGCCAGGTGACCCACTATTCCCTGGGGTTCCCTACATCCCACCAATGTCTTTGTAAAGCATCTGCTTATTAAACCATCCTAAAATTATCCTAATTTAAGTGTGACA
>NW_006793498.1:2325563-2337275 GCF_000442215.2 Lipotes vexillifer | reverse complement strand
TCCTGCTGAGCCCTTGTAAGATACTGGGAGGAACGCTGATGAGTAAGTAGGTGGAAAGGGCAAGGAAATGTTTATCAGGTAACAAACAACATCTGATTCTATTCCAGTTAAAATACATAGAAAAGAATAAATACATCATGAAAACAATATTACTGGTAAACCAAGGAATAAAACAAAAGGGCTGAGGGGTTGTCATCTGTGTAAATAGAGAGAGAATGCTTACAGAGAAAAAAAGAGCTCTTCCATTCAACAGTGGAATCTTTTTCCTTTTCCCACTTCGAGCTCTGAATAAGCAGAGTCAAGCTCATGGGAGATTATGGAAAACAAACCAGATGAGTCATTTGATTCCTTTTCAGTTACCCACACATGGCAAACTTAGAACATCACTCTTACCTCACACATCACAGTGGCCTTTGCAAACTAGAATACCTGAAGAGTTATTTTTCTTTTTCTCAAAGTTTTTCTTAATTCAAAATAAGACAACGACATTTTTTTTAAGAAATGCCTGAAACAGGACAGATGCACTTTGTCTGAGATCCACTGGGCCTGTGTCAACTCTGAAAATAACCCTGGCTCCTGAAGGAGGAAAAGCAAAAGCATAAATGAGAAATTCTGGCCCAAGTTGAGCTGCTGCCATCCTCAACATCCCCACTAGGCTATTTTTAAGGCTTTTCACATCATCATCATCATTACATTCTGACTGCTGGAGAGAAATGCTAAGAACATGTATGGAGCATTTACTCTGTGCCAGGCAGTGTTCTAAGGAATTATATAAATCAAATCAAGCTATCCTCATGACAATCCCATGACGGAAGACATTATTACTCTTATTTTCAGATAAGGAAACAGAAGAATAGGGAGGTTAGGTAAGTTGCCCAAGTCATACTAGCTGTATGACAAAGAAACTCAAGGCCCACGGGAACATCGGGAATAACTTATAACTGGACATCTGGAGAGATTAGCTCTTGTTTTTTCTTCTTTTCTTTTTCACTGCCAAGGGACGGTCTTCAGCTTAGGGAAATCTGGGTCTGTTTTGATCTCAAGCTTCTCTGGCAACTAACAAAGAATCCCATTCTTTCCCTGCTGTAAGTCTCAGGCAAAGAAAGAGTCCTAAATCACATTCATTGTCATGAAGCTCTTTTTTGTAACTTGCCAGTATGGCATCACCCTATGTGATTCTAGGAAAGCAGATTTATACTGGGAGTCAAAAAAGGGTATTTAACCACTTCACACCCATTAGGGAAGTTATTATTTTAAAAAATTATAACAGAAAATAACAAATGGTGGCAAGGCTATGGAGAAATCGGATCCCTTGTGCATTGCTGGTAGGAGTATAGAGTGGGTGCAGCCTCTGTGGAAAAGATTGGAGGTTCCTCAAAAAGTTAAATAGAGAATTACCATATGACCCAGCAATTCTACTTTTGGGTACATACCCCAAAGAATTAAAAGCAGGAACTTGAACAGATACTTGTATACCAATGTTCACAGTAGCATTATTCACAATAACCAAAAGGTGGAAGCAACCCACAGTCCACTGGTGGATGAATGAGTAAAGAAAATGTGGTATATGCATACCATGAGATATTATTCAGTCTTGAAGAGGAAAGCAATTCTGGCACATGCTATAACATGAATGAACAATGAATATATTACACTAACTGAAATAAGCCAGACAACAATTGGACAAATATTATATTATTCCATTTATATGAGGTACCTAGAATAGGCAAATTCATAAAGACAGAAGGTAGAATAGTGGTTACCAGAGGCTGGGGGAATATGGGAGTGACGAGCTGTTGTTTAATGGATACAGAGTTTCTGACTGGAGGATGAAAGAACTCTGGAAATGGAGAGGGGTGATGGTTGCACAGCATTGGGCGTGTACTTCATAACCCTGAATTGTACACTTACAATGGTTAAAATGATGAGTTTTATATTATGCATATTTTACCACAATAAAAAAAAGTGGATTTAATCCCACCCTTACCCCTCTCTTACTTGGTGACCTTGGGCAAACCACTAAATTTCTCCGAAAGAAACTCAGTCTCTTGATCTGTAAATTAATGAGATGTTTGAATTTATCAGAAATCACAAAGTGGTTGTCTGTAGAATAAGGGAAGTCAATAAATTTTGTGCTTTTATAAATGCCTAACTTAGAGCATTTAAAGAAATTTTACATAAAAGTCCACGTTTGTAGTTTTTATTTTAAAAGATGAAAAGAGGCATTTCCACTCAGGAATGTAGAGAGCTAGAAAGAGTATTGCTTCTGCTCTTACATTTTTTAAAAAAGCCCACTGCAAGTTTATAAATTTTCTTGAAATAATCAGATAGCTGAAGTGACAGGGAATCGAGTTATCCCCAAATATAAGGCAATATATTGTTTTACTTGGTAGTCGTGCTTCTATTATTTTCTTTTATATTAACATCAAAATAAAATCAATAATTTAAAATTCTTGGGTCCCCCAAAATTAAGTACAAAACCCTCCAGAGGGTCCACAGATCTCAGCTTAAGAAACTCTGGACTCTAAGCTATTACTTAGTTAAGAAAGGTATTTTAAGGAAGATTCTGTTAACAGATAAGAGATGCCTTGAGGACACAGGGAGGGGGAAGGGTAAGCTGGGACAAAGTGAGAGAGTGGCATGGACTTATACACACTGCCAAACGTAAAATAGGTAGCGAGTGGGAAGCAGCCGCATAGCACAGGGAGATCAGCTCGGTGCTTTGTGTCCACCTAGAGGGGTGGGATAGGGAGGGTGGGAGGGAGACGCGAGAGGGAGGAGATATGGGGATGTATGTATACGTATAGCTGATTCACTTTGTTATACAGCAGAAATTAACACACCATTGTAAAGCAATTATACTCCAATAAAGATGTTAAAAAAAAAAAAAAGATAGGAGATGCATATCTTACAGTCCAAAAGGGGAGGGAACACAAGGGAAGATTTTTTTTTCGGTACTTCCAGAGTGCCCTGAGCAGATGACAGGAACGCTCTAGTTCCAGTGACAATGAATATATCAAACTACCATAGGTTAATGACGTTAGTCATCTACTCTGATATGAAGGTCATCAAGTGGTTTCCTGGTTAGTATTTGGCTTACAGGTAGTTTTAAAACAGGGAGAGAACTTCCTGATTAGCTGACACAAGAATTGACTGTTTGGAGGTTTTATTTCTTATTTATTATAAATTAACCAACTGACATTTTGATGATACATCAGCCTTTTGATAGTTTAGCAAATATCAGTCAGTTCTGCCTTTGATCAAGCTGAGTATTCAAACAAAACTGATTTTCTACACTTGCAATATCAGGAGAACATAACCTAAAAAAATATTATCCAGTAAGGCCAACTCTCCACTCTAGATATAATCTCTACATTATAATACTCAGATTATATATTTGCCTTTCTCAATTACTACATATTTCTAACACCAGAATACTGCCTGATATATTGTAAAAGGTCAATAAATGGGTATGGACTCTAAGCAAAGGGGGTGGGGGTGCCTAACTCAGAGAAACATAGAAATTTTTACCTCTATTTATTTGTTAAACCAAATCTAAACAGTAAGGTTTACACTCATAATAGCTTCTCTAATTGCCTCATTACATATGGTCCCTGAGTTAGTTAAAGAAAGTGGAGAAGATGGGGAAGGACTTACTCCTGTTTTCCTCAGCCCAACCCATATGGATCAGTGGATTTAACATCCAACACCACTCAACACCCCTGAAAGTGGCCCATTTATGACAGGTGTAATGGACACAAACAACCAGCGGCAGGATTTTGGTGCTTCCACTGGGCTTGCAGTAAGTGTAGCAACAGACACTATTCTTGGACAATGGCTGGACCCCTGTTGGGCTGTCAGTTTTTAACTTTTATTCAAGTAAGAAGCCAAGATGTTAAGCTCTTCCTCAAAGTGCCATTAGATTCTCCCCACAGCAACCTCAGTTTACACTCAAGACTCAATCTACTTAGAATGTTTTTCCCTAATTCCTTGGCTCAAATGCTAGAATTTGAACCCAGACAGCAACATCTATGCTTTACTGCCTCTCAAAATCAAAGGACCACTTTCTAAAGTCATAACCACATAAATTTTCACATAGACTTTCACGTAAAAATAGTTGCATTTTTAGTCTCTGTTGAATAAGAAAACAACATTTGTACATTTGGGCTGATGGACCTCTTGAAATAATTCTGTGATTTTCATGACTTTGAGAACCAAATTTGAGAATTATTGCTCAAAAGAAGCTTTTTATCTTTCTCTGAGGTTTTCTAAATTGTTTTATTAAACTAAATTACGATGCTTAGAGAAACTATAGAAAGTGGTTCTGGTATTTTCATCTTGACAGATTAATGGAAATCACTTTGGTATATCAATACAGCATGAGAAAACATTATTTTGTCTATTTATTTATGCCCTGTCTAGATTCGGTAAAGGATAAGGTGACTTCTAAAGACACACATAAGATAGTATGGTAAAACATCTTAACAATAAACAGTAATTAAAGCATGTGCCATACAGGGATGTCCACCGAAGTGCTGTATCATCTCCATAAACGGCTGATGAACACCATGCTGAGAAGCTTTGTATTTAGGTGGCCACAAACCATTGAGAAGATTTTTTTTCTTTCAGTTTGCAGAGTATAAAATTCCTGATTTTGCTGTATGACTCTCGTCCAGCATGCTTCTTCCATCAGTGTTTTGATTTTAAGTGTTACACCTACTACCACACTGGTGCATTCTTCCTCTAACCCCAAATTTTTAAATTAATTTTTATTGGAGTCTAGTTGCTTTACAGTGTTGTTAGTTTCTGCTGCACAGCAAAGTGAATCAGTTATGCATATGCATATATCCACTCTTTTTTTAGATTTCGTTCCCACTTAGGTCACCACAGAACACTGAGTAGAGTTCCCTGTGCTATACAGTAGGTTCTCATTAGTTATCTATTTTATACATAGTAGTGTATATATGTCAATCCCAGTCTCCCAATTCCTCCCATCCCCCTTCCCTCCTTGGTAACCATAAGTTTATTTTCTACATCTGTGATGCTATTTCACAAATCTTTTATTTATTTGCAAATAAAAGATTATTTGCAAATAAGTTCATCTGTGCCATTTTTCTAGATTCCACATATAAGCGATATTATACAATATTTATCTTTCTCTTTCTGACTTACTTCACTCTGTATGACAATCTCTAGGTCCATCCATGTTGCTGCAAATGGCATTATTTCATTCCTTTTCATGGCTGAGTAATATTTCATTGTATATTATGTACCAGATCTTCTTTATCCATTCCTCTGTTGATGGACATTTAGGTTGCTTCCATGTCCTGGCTATTGTAAATAGTGCGGCAATGAACATTGGGGTGCATGCATCCTTTCGAATTATGATTTTCTCCGGATATATGCCCAGGAGTGGGATTGCTGGGTCATATGGTAGCTCTGTTTTTAGCTTTCTAAAGAACCTTCGTACTGTTCTCCATAGAGGTTGTACCAATAACCCCAATTTTAAATTGTTTGATTTTCCATTTCAAAAACAGCACATGGTAATCACATCGTAATAATGAAAGTAAAACAAATCTCCCATTGGCCCACCCTCCAGGGTCAGCCAGTATGAATAACCTTCTTTCTAGTCTTTTTGCTCTGCATAGTTTTTTATAGTGTATAGAAATCCATGCACAATGATGTTTAATAATGTCTATTTCTCAGCATATGACAGTAATATATGCAATTGTAGAAGATATGCAAAATATAGACAAAATATGAAGATTATAGATTAGAATCTCTCAATGATAACTGCCGCTAGTCAACACTTCCACATGATTTATCATTTTTATGTGTACATGTGTTTACGCGGAACAGTGATAAATTTGAGTGTAATCAATACAGAGATGCAGTTATGAGTCTACTTCAGTCATTGGTATTGACTGAAGGGTTATTTGCTGGATCTTCTGGGCTGTATATACAGAAGGTTTTGGTGAGGGTGGAAATGAAATCTCTGCTTCAACAAGACGTGGCAAAATATGGTGATACGTTCGCACCAACAGTGACCTTGGCGTTGTTCTGTAGCCTTTCTTGATAAGGTGGGAAGAAATTACTTGGTGACCTTGAAACAGATTTTCCACTTCCTTGTTTATGTCCCTTGGTTCAGAGACCAAAGTGAAATGACAGTATTAAAAAATGTTCTCCTTTATCCTATTACTGTAACCAAGGAGGAATTGATCAGAGTGGCAGGGGTCGGGGAGCATATTTTTGTAGCATGAAAGCAAAATAAAAAGTTAGAAGTGTTTTTTAATTTAAAAAAAAAAACATCTAAGATAGTTCTGGGGAGTGAGGAAGAGGACAAACCTCACCCAAAGCAATTTAGGTCTCATCTTATTCTAATTAGATGGCTGTCAGTACTCTTTGGAGCTCTGATTCGTCAGGGTGGCCCCCTCTTGCCTAGTTTAGAAATAAATATTGAGGGACGAGATTGTACAAGTGAGTATAGAGGTGGCTCTTGCACTTATGTATCTGTGTTACAAAGTTCCTTAATGACAGGAAGCGATGTAATTTAAAGGGAGAAATTGGCAATTAGTTAACTCTCCCTTTGATTTACACAGAGCCAGCAGTGGGTTTGATTGAGCTCCTTGAAATAATTAGAGAGTTCGAGGAAAGTCAGCCCCCTGCCAATGACACATGGTTTATGACCTCCCATGCCTCATCACCATTTCCAATATGACCCACCTCTTCTCAGGCACCAACTTGCTCTTTTCCCCTTATGTAGTCATTCAAAAGTAGAGTCTGAGCTGATCTCCCTGTGCTATGCTCAGCCTTTAGCTTTTAATGACCGTGCAAGGGGAAAAGGGCAAGCTAGCTTGGTGCTTTGTGACCACCTAGAGGGGTGGGATAGGGAGGCTGGGAGGGAGATGCAAGAGGGAGGAGATATGGGGATATATGTATATGTATAGCTGATTCACTTTGTTATACAGCAGAAACTAACACAATATTGTAAAGCAATTATACTCCAATAAAGATGTTAAAAAAAAAATAAAAAAAGTAAAGGCTGAAAACCCTTCACCTCCCCCAGGGCAGAGCAGGAGAAAGAAACTCAGACATCATCAGAACCTACTGTCCAGGGTTGATTATGTCCCCAGGGAAAGGCATCACTTCTAATCAGTTCTGAAAGCAGTGGCTATTTCCCTTCTACAGGGAAAACAAAATCATCCCTCTCTGGAGTTCTAAGGGATCCACTTAAGATTCCAGGGGGGTATAAAAGAAACTGTCTCAAAGGGAAAGACAGACGGGGAAGTGAAGCCCTCACAAAAGACAGCTTATTTGGAAGAAATGTTAGTCCTTGGAAAGGTGACATTGAGATGCTGCCCTCAAGACACCGATGTTATGAGCGCAGCCATGATCAGTCAATCAGACCAAGTGCAGCTCTGCAATTACGAGCTATGTGACCCTAGGTAACTCGAGCTTTCTGGGCCTCAAATTTCTTATTTATCCAATGGGGCATATTAATAGCACACCTTGGTGCATTGAATCGTTCAAATGAGAATAAATTTGAAATATCTTCACATTATTATTGTTGTCAGGATACACTATTGAACAACACAGACGTGGATTATTACCTTGTGAAATTTAAAACTTAGTAAGGGAAATAAACAAAACAAGTAGGCAAATTGACAGACTGCTGAAAAGAGGGGAGAGGGAGAGGAACCTGCACTGGGTGATGAGGGAAGAAGATGGAAAACAGACCAGAACCTGAAGGATGAGAAAGTGCCAGTCACGTATAAAAGCTGGGGGAAATTCCAGGCAGACTATGCGGAGTTCCTATGGTAGATAAAATAGCTCAGTGAGTTGAAGAAAATAAAGCAAGATCAGTGGCTCTGGAACATAGTAAATGAGTGGAAGAGTAGTATGAAGTGGGGATGGAGAGAGATTCTGGAAGCTTCTTTTCTACCTTTCACTTATGTTCTGGGATAGAAAGATTTGGATGTGACAGCCTGCACAGAACTGAAGAAAAATAACACAACAGCTCACATTCAACAATAACAAAGATATGTCCAGAGACTCAAATTCTAAAATTTGGCCTGGCCGCCCGCAACGGAATTTCAGATCCTTATCTATACTAAGCCTACAACATTCCAACATTCTTCCACTAATAAAATATAAGATAAGAAATTAAGAGTGCTGCCTGATGACCATTGGAGACCATCATTTGATACCTAGGTCACTTGTCCAGACCTTCCAAATAGGCCCGTCTCCAGTGTGGAAGGGTGGATCCCTGAGATTACTGTGAAAAAAAGTTTAAGCAATGGCATACAGCCCAGCTCTTTAATCTCAAGTCAAGAGTTAACCTCAAGCCTAATAGAGTTCTGCTGCATCTGCAACTTTTCCGTTCTGGCCATTCTCTGCTACAGGTTAACCAACCTGAGCACTTGATTCAGCCAGTTGCAAATGTTCTTGATGCACTGCTTACAGGCACCCCCATTAGGAAATTGTTTAAAAAATGGCGGCTGCCCAATTTGTACAGGAGACACATCTGTCTCTCTGGGGTACTGACGTGGAACTTCTCTTCTTTATTCTCTATAGCCCCACCCTGAATGGTCACACCCAAACCAGGAATAGTTGGATAACTCCCATATCTATCTGCTGGCTTTAACCTCTCTTCCACATATGGAAACTCTTTGCTAAACATCTCCTGGGTACCCCATTAGTCTATCCCACTGGCAAATTCAAGATATCCAGAGCAGAACTGACCACTTTTCCCCATGCCCATAAAGGTACTAACATTTACCAAACTACTTAAGCCAAAAAGCTTTTTTTTTTTTTTCAATTAAAAATTTTAATTAGCAATCTTGAGGGAAAAGAAAGTCACATCAGGACTTAGAGGCAATGGCAGAAACCCAAAACCAGCGGGTTTTCCCTGTCAGGCTGGGGCAGAGTTTAAACCAGGCCAGACCCACTCCAGCTCTGGCCACAGCCTGCTCGAAACATACTGGTCCCAGGTTCATTGGTTGCAAAGTGGCTTTACTTCTCCCTCTTCCACATTCAGTCAATCATCAGTCGTCCCTATAGCTTCTATTGCTGAATACCTCTTGAGTCTTCCCCTCTTCCACCCAGCTTTCAGCATTTCCTGCCTGAGTCCCCAGCTTCCCATCGGGCCCACCTGAACTTCTACTCCACAAAAATCTCCCAGTGGTCTTTATCAAAGGCAAACCTAGCCACATCTGGTTTTTGCTTATCCCTTATCCCCCAGCTTTCAAAACAGCGGTCAGATGCTCCAGCTTAGGACACAGGCCCTTCATGCTCTCTTTCCTGTCTCACTGGCTTGCTTTCTCCAGTACCCTGCACACGCCTTTCACTCCAACTAAGCCATTTGAACCTCGCCCCACACACACCTTGTGGTTTATCTCCATTCACTTTTCTAGTTCTTCACTTAACTCCTTTCCATCCTTCAGGGTTCAGTTTAAGCCTTTCATCTCCCTCTATCTGGTGTAGCTGTGCTTCCTCCATGCCCCCAAAGCATCCTGTTCCTATTTGTACCTGACACTCACCACACTGGGCTGTGCTTACTGCTTTACCTGCTTGTCTCACTAAATCGATGCTAAGATCCCTCAGGAGAGAGAGCATCTCTTTGTTTCCCCAACACCTAGTACCACACACTGTGTAAACACATATGCAGAATATTCAGCCAGTAGGATATTAACTGTAAGCCACAATATAGGTGATCAGGAAACTATAAAATGTGTGGAAGAAGAATGAATTTGGGTTTTATCTGAGCATATTCCATGTACATATGTCTTCGATAGGAAGGGTATTCGTCAAGTGAAACTATTGGGAAAGACATATTTAGAACATGAGGTTTTTTTTCTACTCTTGTAGTCATTTTCCAGTGTAAAATATCCCCTCCGCCCCTGCCGCAGAGAACAACTACCTGATGCTGGTAAACACAGGGAAAATCACTGCAGAGAATCAGAACTCAGACGATTTGCAGACTGCAAATCTACAGTCTCAACTGAAATTCTGAAATCCACAAAGCTCTGAAAACAGAAGTTTTTTTAGAAACTCATTTGGGGGACTTCCCTGACAGTCCAGTGGTTGAGACTCTGCGCTTCCAAGGCAGGGGGCTTGGGTTCAATGGTCAGGGAGCTAAGATCCCACATGCCAAAAAAAAAAAAAAGAAAAAGAAGAAACTCATTTGGCAGCAAAGCTGGCTGTGACCTGAACTCAACTGACGCAAAACCTGAACCCAAGGGCAATTAAAGGTCGTTATTTACTGCATCCTCAGGACTACAATATAACTTTTTTTTGCCAACAATCCTTCTCCAATTTCACCCTAAAATCTAGTTAATAGGTTTTTTAAAAGTGACTTTAGGATTTATCCTCAAATTTCTGGTTCCATACCCTCACAATACTGTAAGGCTTTTTCATTTTCTGTTCTTCCATTCCATACCCACCCCTAGTCAGAACACAGTGTCCACTTCCAAGTTAATCTAAGAGAAGACCTTTCTTTACCCAGCTAAGTTCTGTTTAACGCACTGCTGAAATAGAATAGAAAAAGAATGGAAATGAAATTACTTCTAGTGTCTTTGGGTGTTGAAACCATGGAAGGCACCGCTCCCTCCAAAAAGGTTTCTCAATCGCTCAATTCTTTTAGGTTAAAAAAACCTTCAAGTTTCTTACTTTCTGAATTCATTTCGTATTTAAAATAAAATTTTCCAGGTCCAAACTAAGTCTTTGGCCAGGGACTCCAACTTTATATCAGGAAAGAAACTCCAAATATCTTTTAAAAGTAAAACACAAACAAACAGAACCATTAAACAATAGAGGGAATATAGGAGACTTTTCTTACAACTTCAGAATAAGGAAGACCATTGTAACTATTATACCTTATGAAATTTAGAAACAATTTTTCAACAACTGACAGATTTAACTACATAAAAGTTAAAACCTTCTGCAAAGCACAAACACCCAAAGCAAAATCAAAAGACAAAAAAATAGCTTGAGGAAATTTTATATATTAATTTCATTAATACATAATGAAATTCTACAAACAGTGAAAAATAAATTAATAGAAAAGGCAAAAGATATGAATAAATAATTCACAGAAAAGGAAATACAAATAACTCTTAAATATAGGAAACATCTGATCACTTTCATAATGAGAAAAATGAAAATTAAAATATGAGGCATTATTTTTAATTTATCATACTGGTGACATTTTAAAATTTTGGAGACAGGCTTGTTGGCAAAGCAGTGGAGAAAACATGAACTCTTGTATGTTGCTAGTGAAAATGCAAATTGTAAGCTCATATAGTGGCAATTTGGCAGTATATATTGAAATTACAAATGCACATATCATTTGATACAGCAATTTCACTTTCAGGAATTTATCATGCAGATTGTAAAAATGACACATGTAATGGTTATTCATTGCAGCATTGTTTGTAATGGAAAATAGAAATTCCCTTAATTTCCAGCAATATGGAGTTGGCTATCTATTATCATACATTCATTCAGTGGCTATACTGAACAGCTTTTTTTTTTTTCTAGGAATAAGGAAGCTCTTCGTGTATTGATATGGAAAGACATTCAAGATATATATATATATATATTTGTGTGTGTGTGTGTGTGTGTGTGTGTGTGGTACGCGGGCCTCTCACTGTTGTGGCCTCTCCCGTTGCGGAGCACAGGCTCCGGACGCGCAGGCTCAGCGGCCATGGCTCA
>NW_006793498.1:2323513-2325342 GCF_000442215.2 Lipotes vexillifer | reverse complement strand
CCCGTGTCTCCTGCATCGGCAGGCGGACTCTCAACCACTGCGCCACCAGGGAAGCCCTAGAATTTTATTTTTAAAACAAAAACCTGGTCATAATATTTCTTGCCTCGATCCTTTAATAGCGAGCTCCCTGTTACCTATAACATAAAGTCCATACTGCTTCCTTGCCCAGGATCCCAAGCCTCCAGGACCTGGCTCCTCTCCACCTTTGATCCACACCCCTCATCACTCCCCTAAACCTACCCTGCATGTTTCAACCATACCCTTCCATCCACTTCCGGAAGGTACCATGCTGTTTGTTCACTCCATGCCTTCACTCAGGGCATTCCCGTCACCCTGAAAAGCCTTCCCCTGCCCTTTCCCCATCTTCTGTCACTTACTGAGCCCCTGGTCATCTTTCCAAATCCAACTCAAAGGTAGCCGCCCTTGTTAAGCACTCCGGTCGCCCCCAGGTGGAACTGTCCATTGTTCCCACCTCCTTTAGAGCACAGGTAGCACTGACCAGTGTCTCCTTGTTTAATGTGAGTTTACCTCCACTAACCTCCCTGTGTGGTAAGATCTGAAGAAGCAGGGTCAGCTTCCTTATCTTTTCATCCCCGCACGTAAAACATCTCATGCATGAATGCTCAACAAATTGACTGAATTGAATTGAATTAAATGATAATGTCTAATATATGGTTTTTTTAAGGCTCCAGTGGCATTGTGAGTTAAAGAAGAAATGTTTGAAAGATTAGATATGGGGTATGTTCAAAAGCAAGTAAGGGCTTCCCTGGTGGCTCAGTGGTTGAGAGTCCGCCTGCCGATGCAGGGGACTCGGGTTCGTGCCCCGGTCCGGAAAGATCACACGTGCCACGCAGCGGCTGGGCCCGTGAGCCATGGCCGCTGAGCCTGTGCGTCCGGAGCCTGTGCTCCGCAACGGGAGAGGCCACAACAGTGAGAGGCCCGCGGACCGCAAAAAAAAAAAAAAAGCAGGTAAAAGAGAAGGATTTAAAGAAACTTTGTAGCAAATGTTCAAGAAAGAGGGCTAAAAACGATGTGTCTGAAGTAAGAAGCGGCGTGAGAAGAGAAGAACGTGATTAATAGATGCCTCCTGGGAGTTCTAGCAGTGATAAGCTTTCTTTTGCCAAAACCCTAGTAGGATATTGGAACTAGTGCCTTGTCTTTCCACTTCCTCTAGAATCACTAGGAACTGATACCTACAGAGTCCATTTTAGACTGTGTTAACACCTTTTAACATATTGATCAGACTTCTATTTATTCCATTTCCAGTTCGACTCTTGTCACCACTTGCTGGTAACCCCAGACCAAGTGCTGACCTCCTCTGCTACTGGGAAAACAAATGCCTTTGGGAATCAACTTCCAAGTCATACTCCTTCCCTATTGAACTTTAAAACAACACTCCAGGCATCCAGCTACTTACCTAGATCCTGTCCTGAAAAGGTGGGCTCCTGAATTATTAAATCCATTGTCACAAGACCTTGAATTGGCCTCTCTTTCTTATTAGCCCAGAATTAGCCCAGAAGAAAAGGACTAACTGGATTCTTGCCTCATTCCTATTTTTCTTCTCTGGGGCCTTCCTGTCTGTCTGAAACAATTTCCCTAAGTGGTTTGTCCCCCATTTCCATCATTTCCTAGCTGTCTAATCAGTAACCACAGTCCTAACCCTGGTACCTGCTTCAAGTTAAACTGATTTCTGTTTATTAACTGTCTCAAAGAATTTCCCTTTTCTCTCTTTACTTCTCTTCAGCCTCTTCCTCCTGACTCCCTCCTAATATCTCTCTCACACACACACACACACGCACACACAAAATTCATAGACACAACCTCCATTA
>NW_006793498.1:2315628-2323503 GCF_000442215.2 Lipotes vexillifer | reverse complement strand
TTTCCCTATAGTCACTAATGTTCACAAGGCACACTTTTACATTTAAGATGGTGCCAGACTCTCAAGACAGATGCACTTTCAGTTCCAAACATACTTCTGGGAGACAGATTTTGCCATCAAGAGAAATGCCTAAGAAACAAACACTCTGGAAACTAATTGGAAAGAAAAAAGTCCAAGCCAAAGTAAGAGAAAACTTTATTTCCTTCTTGGCATTCCCAGAATGCATACTCTAAAATGCTATGTGTACGCAGAAGTGACAGAAGCAAAAGGTTTAGATTCCCAGTGGGATGAAATATCTATAGCTTAATAAAAGCCAGGAGAACAATTGCAGAGCAAAGAGAAATAATAAAGAGATGCCAGAGGGAGATGGATATACAAAGCAGTTTCAGAATTGGCTTGCCTCTGCTCTCATAAATACGAGTTCAGTTATGCATATGGTCAATATATACTAGATACAACTCAATATCTAACTCTTTATAATTTTAAAATATCTTTTTCCTTATCCTAGGAATCGCTAACATAGCATTATACCATATAATTCCTATCCAAGTTATCACAAGATTACATTCCAAATATGTACACTTTTTGTTACTCCTTATTATATTTTCTTTCAGTCTCCTGAACTCCAAGGTATTTTTGTTTGCATTCATTTCTGAACCCAATTCCTATTATAAATCTCATCCACATCATCTACACACACACACACACACACACACACACACACACACACATTAGCAAACACAATTTTGCACCAAGAGAACTCATCCAGTTCTAAACTGGTGGGAATTAAGCAGTATATTTGTGTGCAGAGACGACAGTCTGCCAGCTCTGAGCAGAGACTGCCAGAGGTATTACAAGTTTGAGTTTGCCCCTTTCACATGCCTGGCCTCCACCATGAGAATAACTCATGCCAGAGAAGATCCCAGAATGAGAAGACATCTGGAGCCAAGCAAAGCCCAGCAGAACCATGGCCAACCCTCACACTTATAAGAGCTGAATAAATATTTGTTGACATAAACCATTAAATTTTGGAGTTGTTCATTATGCAACATCGCATAACATTTTGCTTCAGCAAAACGCTGACTAATATATTAAAGAATTTTCCAAGTAACTGATCAACAAAATAAGAGATGACTTAGCGTATTCTCTGCAGTTAAACTGCGTTTGTTTCAAGATGAAAGTGTTTCTGTGTATTTGTCTACCCCACATTCTGATCTCTGCCAAAAGTGTCACTAATTTATTACCATTGTTGCAGAGCAAGGCTTAAGTGTAAGAGTCAGTACAAACGCCAGAATTAAGCTTCCCGCTCAGGTCCCGGCAAACATGGACAGAAGCAATCTTTGCTCACAAGGGCAGGGGGCTCTAGCACTAAACCTGACACTTTGCACACAGTAGATCTGATCACTCTTCCTCCCATGGCGGGGAGAGAGGTCAGGAATGTTACCCTAAGGAAGCGTCTGGAAGAAAATATGTATTCTAAAAGCACTAATCTCTCACACTCCGGCATTTTCACAACATTCCAATTACAGCCCTTAGAGAGCTACCTTGTATTCAAGCTATTTATGTCTGTCCCTGTCCCTGCTACTTCATGGTGACTCCCTAAAGAGGAGAGGCCACAGTTTACTCATTTTTACATTTCCTATGATACACAGCACCCACAGAAAACAGGCCTTCAGGAACTGTGTTGAAGTGAATTTCTATGCACCTTGCTAAAAGTTGTTCCTTGCTGATCAGTAAGAAATAACTAGAGGCAGGTAACTTAAGTGCTAAATGGAAGGAAAATTGGTAAGTAGAGTTTCATTTTAGGCAAAACTTAAGAAATTCTCAGTTTCTCTTGATGATAGAAGGCCAAACATCCCATGCCTAGAGACCTGAGACTTTAGACCCATAAGCATTGGATTTACGCCCAGAGGAGCTCTAATTTCTGGCAATATCTGTTGAGATTTATCTTTGATGACTTAGTGCCACAAAACCGTAAACAGTGCTAATAAAAATCATAGTTCATAAATTAAGGAAAATATAAAAGGTGGTATATCTAGCTTAACAAAACAAATTAATCTCCTGGGAGATTTGAAGATGACACACCCAAAAGTGTATTTTTAAATTACCTCCTAGATTTTCTGACCCACAGCCTGTCACTTTTACATAAATATTAGCACAAGACTATTTTCTGAGAGTCAAACTTTAAACAAAAGTAACCAGGCATCCATTCAGAGATGAAAAATCACGTAGTCCCTCATAATAAAAAGTGCATTTCTGCTCTAAAAGGAAACAGCTGTGGTAATTGAAAATTCCTAAACTCAATGGAAAGTGTTTCTTTCTGAGCATTGGCTCCAACTTCATAGAAATAAAACGTGCTGAGGTCAGAGTGAGCAGATTCTGTGATTCAAAATGTATATCCAAGCAGGAAATGTGCTAGACTTGGCAATACCCAGCAAGGAGTTGTCTGCAGGCAGGTAGGGTTAAACAGTGTCTAAACAGTGGCTTTCAGCAATCCACTTGCCAATTCTGATTGAGATGAGTCTGCAAGGGGTCAAGTAAACTTAAAGGCTAGCAACCGTGATTACAAAAATGCTGAAAAGCAGGGACAATGAGCAGGAAGTTTGTAGAGAATAGAAGAATTTGATAGCCAAGGATGGTAAAATGTGGCTGAGAACAAATTCTTAGCTGTCAGGCTTAGATTCTGGGATTGAATTGGAAACAACTGCAAAGAAGACTGCCCTATACAAACACAAGTTATCAGAGGCACTCCACACAGGCTGTTGCTGTGCTTTGTTCTTTAATTCCAAGGGGAAGCTCTGTTTGCGCATATTTGCTATAGGATAGAATCACAGAGGGTTAGAGCTGGGAGGATACTGGAGATCACCTTGGACTCCTCTCACCCCTCTCACCCCCAACAGGGCCACTCACATTTTACACACAAGAGAGCTGACAACCAAAGAGTGATGGGCTTGCCCTATGGCAGAGTAATTTTGCAGTTGAGATAAAGTATGCCAAAACCTGTTCCTCTAGAGCTAGGCTAGTATGGTTATTAAATGATCCAACTGTGGAGCCAGAAAGGGCTGGCTGGTAATTCTGACACTGCCACTCATTATCTGTGTGAACCTGAATAAGTCATTTAGCCTCAGTTACCTCATAAGTAAGATGGAATTAATAATATTTGCCTCACAGATAGCTTTGAGTATGAAGTAAAATGTTATTCTAAAATTATTATTGTAAAGTGTTTAGGCCATTGCTTAGCACATAATATAATAATATTATTACTATTAATCTTCTAAACATAACAAATGTATGATGACCCACCTCACTGGCTCAGCTGGGTTCCCAACACTCAGCCAGATTCATTTGCCCTCTCTCGTTCCCCATAGAGGCAATTCCAAACCCTCATTATTCATCTTTTCAATCCCCCTATGTTCCCTCCACCTTATTCAAAGTTAAATTGACCTAAGACTGAATAAAAGGTTGGAAAATATTTGATTATTCCAGATAAGGTTCCTCATTCATTCAATTCAGTGCATCAATGAAATACCATATGCCAAGCACCATGCATATGATCCCTGACCACAGGTGGCTTCTAGTAGAGGATGAGAACTAGACAAGTTTGTAGACTCAAATGTAAGTAAAAGAAAACGTGTGTATTAGAGGTACAGAATGTTATGGCAAGGGACAATGGGCATGTGAAAAAATGTTCAACATCACTAATCATCAGGGAAATGCAAATCAAAACCACACTGAGATGTTATCTCACAGCTATAAGGATGGCCATTATCAAAAAAATAAAAGGCGGGCTTCCCTGGTGGCGCAGTGGTTGAGAGTCTGCCTGCCGATGCAGGGGACGCGGGTTCGTGCCCCAGTCTGGGAAGATCTCACATGCCACGGAGCAGCTGGGCCCATGAGCCATGGCCGCTGAGCCTGCGCGTCCAGAGCCTGTGCTCCACAACGGGAGAGGCCACAACAGTGAGAGGCTCGCGTACCACAAAAAAATTAAAAATAAAAAATAAATAAAAGGCAACAAGTGTTGATGAGTATGTGGAAAAATTGAAATCCTTGCACCTCACTGGTAAGAATGCAAAATGGTGCGACTACTATGGAAAACAGTATAGAGGTTCCTCAAAAAATTAAAAATAAAATTACCATGTGATCCAGTAATCCCACTTTGAGACATTTATTTAAAAGATTTTCAATTAAAATCTCAAAGAGATATCGGCACTCCTATGTTTACTGCAGCATTATTCACAGTAACCAGGATATGTAAACAACCTAACTATCCATCAGCAGATGAATGGATAAAGACACTGTGGTATGTACATATAATGGAATACTATTTGGCCTTTTAAACGAAGGAAATTCTGCAATATGAAACGAATGGTTGAACCTTGAGGACATTACACAAAGTGAAAGTAGCCAGTCACAGAAAGACAAATATAGCATGATTCCACTTAAATACAGTTAAATACAGAAACTAGTTGAGTGACTCCTACACATCAGACAACTGAGAAAATACCACACTGAAATGGGTAACAAAGGCTGAGACACTCTCTCACCGTGAACCCCACCACTGGTCCAAAACCATACAACTGCGAAAGAACCCCCAAATCCCAGCTACTGCTTGAGGAATGAACAGTTTGGAGCACATATCTAGCACCCCAAGTTTTAAGGCTGCCACCTGAGGGCCAGGTCTCCAAATCAGCTAGCTCTGAAAGTCAACAGGGCTTGCATTCATGAGTCCCACAAGAATACAGCAAACAAAGAAGCAGTTGTAAACACACACACAAGCCCTTGCTAAAGCTATGCCCCTAGGACTCAGTGCAGAGGGAGCAGGTAAAATGTCTCATCTGCCAGTCTTTCCCTGGAAAGGGTCTTACTGCATACTCTACAAGCTTCTAACCAACATGCAACTATTGCTGACTGGTATCCTCCTTATTTGGAGACTGACAGGTCTCCCAGGACCAGATGGCTTCACAGGTGAATTCTATCAAACATTTACAGAAGAGCTAACACCTACCTTTCTCAAACTCTTCCAAAATATAGCAGAGGGAGGAACACCCTCAAACTCACTCTAGGAGGCCACCACCACCCTGATACCAAAACCAGACAAAGATGCCACAAGAAAAGAAAACTACAGGCCAATATCACTGATGAACATAGATGCAAAAATCCTCAGCAAAATATTAGCAAACAGAATCCAACTGCACATTAAAAACTCCGTGATCAAGCGGGTTTTTTCCCAGGAATGCAAGGATTCTTCAGTATATGCAAATCAATCAATGTGATAAACCATATTAACAAATTGAATGAGAAAAACCATATGATCATCTCAATACATTCAGAAGAAGCTTTTGACAAAACACAACACCCATTTATGATAAAAAAAAAAAAACCCTCCAGAAAGTAGGCATAGAGGGAACTTATCTCAACATAATAAAGGCCATATATGACAAACCCACAGCCAACATCATACTCAATGGTGAAAAACTGAAACCATTACCTCTAAGATCAGGAACAAGACAAGGTTGTCCAGTCTCACCACTATTATTCAAAATAGTTTTGGAAGTTTTAGCCACAGAAATCACAGAAGAAAAAGAAGTAAAAGGAATCCAAATTGGAAAAGAAGTAAAGCTGTCACTGTTTACAGATGACATGTTACTATACATAGAGAACCCTAAAGATGCTACCAGAAACCAACTAGAGCTAATCAATGAATTTGGTAAAGTAGTAGGATACAAAATTAATGCATAGAAATCTCTTGCATTCCTATACACTAATGATGAAAAATCTGAAAGTGAAATTAAGGAAACACCCCCATTTACCACTGCAACAAAAACAATAAAATACCTAGGAATAAACCTACCTAAGGAGACAAAAGACCTGTATGCAGAAAACTATAAGACACTGATGAAAGAAATTAAAGATGATACAAACACATGGACAGATATACCACGCTCCTGGATTGGAAGAATTAACACTGTGAAAATGACTATACTACCCAAAGCAATCTACAGATTCAATGAAATCCCTATCAAACCACCAATGGTTCACAGAACTAGAACAAAAAGTTTCACAATTTGTATGGAAACACAAAAGACCCCAAATAGCCAAAGCAATCTTGAGAAAGAAAAATGGAGCTGGAGGAAGCAGGATGCTGGACTTCAGACAATACCACAAAGTTACAGTAATCAAAACAGTATGGTATTGGCACAAAAAAAGAAATATAGGTCAATGGAACAGGATAGAAAGCCCAGAGACCAAACCACGCACATATGGTCACCTTATTTTTGAAAAAGGAGGCAAAAATATACAGTGGAGAAAAGACAGCCTCTTCAATAAGTGGTGCTGGGAAAACTGGAGAGCTACGAGTAAAAGAATGAAATCAGAACACTCCCTAACACCATACACAAAAATAAATGCAAGATGGATTAAAGACCTAAATGTAAGTCCAGACACTATAAAACTCTTAGAGGAAAACATAGGCAGAACACTCTATGACATAAATCACACAGCAAGAATCTTTTCTGACCCACCTCCTAGAAAAATGGAAATAAAAACAAAAATAAACAAATGGGACCTGATGAAACTTAAAAGCTTCTGCACAGCAAAGGAAACCATAAACAAGATGAAGAGACAACCCTCAGAATGGAGAAAATATTTGCAAACAAAGCAACTGACAAAGGATTAATCTCCAAAATTTACAAGCAGCTCATGCAGCTCAATATCAAAAAACAAACAACCTAATGCAAAAATGGGCAGAAAACCTAAATAGACATTTCTCCGAAGAAGATATACAGATTTCCAACAAACACATGAAAGGATGCTCAACATCACTAAACATTAGAGAAATGCAAATCAAAACTACAATGAGGTGTCACCTCACACTAGTCAGTATGGCCATCATCAAAAAATCTACAAACAATAAATGCTGGAGAGGATGTGGAGAAAAGGGAACCTTCTTGCACTGTTGGTGGGAATGTAGATTGATACAGCCACTATGGAGAACAGTATGGAGGTTCCTTAAAGAACTAAAACTAGAACTACCATATGACCCAGCAATCCCACTACTGGGCATATCCCCTGAGAAAACCATAATTCAAAAAGAGTCATGTACCACAATGTTCATTGCAGCACTATTTACAATAGCCAGGACATGGAAGCAACATAAGTGTCCAATGATAGATGAATGGATAAAGAAGATGTGGTACATATATATAATGGAATATTACCCATAAAAAGAAACAAATTGAGTTATTTTTAGTGAGGTGGATGGACCTGCAGTCTGTCATACAGAGTGAATTAAGTCAGAAAGAGAAAAACAAATACCATATGCTAACACATATATATGGAATCTAAAAAAAAAAAAAAAATGTTCGGAATAACCTAGGGGCAGGACAGGAATAAAGATGCAGACATAGAGAATGGACTTGAGGACACGGGGAGGGGGAAGGGTAAGCTGGGACGAAGTGAGACAGTGTCATGGACATATATACACTACCAAATGTAAAATAGATACCTAGTGGGAAGCAGCCGCATAGCACAGGGAGATCAGCTCCGTGCTTTTTGACTACTCTGAGGGGTGGGATAGGGAGGGTGGGAGGGAGATGCAAGAATGAGGAGATATGGGGATATATGTATATGCATAGCTGATTCATTTTGTTATAAAGCAGAAGCTAACACACCATTGTAAAGCAACTATACTCCAATAAAGATGTTTAAATAAATAAATAAAACTCACTGTTAAAGGTAAATATATAACTGAATTTAGTATACTCTAATATTGCAATTGTGTTGAGTAAATCACTTATAACTCTAGCCTAAAGATTACAACACAAGGGCTTCCCTGGTGGCGCAGTGATTGAGAGTCCGCCTGCCGATGCAGGGGAC
>NW_006793498.1:2296713-2315273 GCF_000442215.2 Lipotes vexillifer | reverse complement strand
AAAAAAAAAAAAAAACATAACTACAATAATCTGTTAATGGATACACAATACAAAAAGATGTAAATTGTGACATCAAAACCATAAAATGTGTCAGGGGGAGTGTGAAAATGTAGAAGAGATAGCAAATGGTGGTGAGGGGACTTCCCTTGTGGTCCAGTGATAAAGAATCCGCCTTACTATGCAGGGGACACTGGTTCCATCCCTGGTCAGGGAACTGAGATCCCACATGCCGTGGGGCAACTTAGCCTGTGCACCACAACTACTGAGCTCATGCTCCTCTACTAGAGAGGCTGTGTGCCGCAAACTACAGAGCCCACGCACCCTGGAGCCTGCGCACCACAACTAGAGAGAATCCTGCATGCCGCAGCAAAGAGCCCTCGTGTCGCAACGAAAGATCCCACATGCCTCAGCGAAGATCCCGCATGCCGCAACTAAGACCCGATGTAGCCAATAATAAATAAATCTTGAAAAAAACAAACAAACAAATGCTGGTGAGGATATGGAGGAAAAGGACTCCTTGTGCACTGTTGGTGGGAATGTGAACTGGTAAAACCACTAAGGAAAACAGTAAAGAGGTCCCTCAGGAATTCAAAATAGAGCTACCGTATGATCCAGCAACCACACTTCTGGGTAAAGAACTTGAAATCAGTATCTCATGGCGATATCTGTATTCCCATGTTCATGTCCACTGCAGCATTATTCACAATAACCAAGGTATGGAAATGACCTAAGTGTCCATCAATGGATAAATGAATAAAGAAAATGTGGTATACATACACAATGGAATATTATTTATCCTTTAAAAAGAAGGCAATTCTGACATTTGTGACAAACGGATGAATCTGTAGGGTATCATGCAAAGTAAAAATAAGCCAGGCAGAGAAAGACAAATACTGCATGGTATCACTTATATGTGGAAATCCTTTCACAATGTATATGTATATCAAATCATCACAGTACACATTTTAAATATATTACAATTTTATTTGTCATTTGTTCCACAGTGAAGCTGAAAATAAGAAAGTAGATCTCATGGTAACTGTTCTTACCATAATAAAAGAAAAATTTTTTAAAGAAAGAACAATGATATACATATTGCAAAAAAAATGTTTTTAAGTGACAGTACTTAGGAGAAAGGAGAAGCACAACCATTTGGAGGAATTAGAAAAAGTTTCATGACGCTGGCCCTTCAGTTCATTCTGAAAGATGAAAAAGTTTTGACAGAGAGAATCCAGGCTATGATAGAGCATTCATGGTCATAGGATTAACCTGAGCCCCGTTAGAGAATCAGAAATGGGCACAGGGGGGAAATAACAACTCTCCTTATTTTCTGGGAATATGAAAATAATAAGACACAAATTACCTGTAAAGGTAATTTGATGCCATTTAAGAGGGCTTTCAATAAGATGCTAAAGACTTTGTGCTTAGCTACATAAGCAGCCGGGACTATTGAAAGTTTTTGACATTAGCATGGATGATGAGAGCCGGGAAGAAAGTCTGATGGAGTTGTTGATGATAGAGTCAAGGGAGAAAGATCTGGTTGCAGGGCATACAGTCAGGAGGTAACATTTGCAGAAGGCCAGTGTGCAACTTACATTCCATGAGGTGCGATTGCCGTCAAGAGCAGAACTGTCAACAGCTTACGCTTGAAAAAGAATAGATACACGTACATGTATAACTGAATCACTTTGTTGTACACCTGAAACTAACACAAGATTGTGAGTCAACTATACTCCAATATAAGAAAAAAAGTTTTAAAAAATTGTAATAGTTATAGTAAGCTGGAAATTCCCATGACAATTTACAGTTAGTCATTAAGTACTTAATTGGTATCTACTAAATGCCTAGTGCTATGATAAATCCAAGGAGAGGGGGGATAGTCACATGAAAATAAAATAGAAAGTGGTGTACAATGAAACGATATTCCTGTATCATATACTTAATTATGGGGATCAGACTATCTTAGACCAATATCAAGAAGGTAATAGCCAGCTTTGTGGCTTTTGGTAGTCTAAGAGTAAGACCAAAGTACACATGGTAAGAAAATTATATTAAAAGTTACGACAGCTGTACATACAGTACATATTATGTCACGAAAATGTTTGCAAGAAAAGACTGGTTGAACAGCTTGAATTAATTAGATGCCCAAAATAAGAAGCAGTGTTTGGACAGGATATTTATGACTCATTCTTTCTGTGAAACATCATTCAACCATTCAACAAATACTTATTAAGCATCTACTTTGCACCAGGCACTGTGCTAAGTTCATTCTTGGGATACATGAATGAACAAAACAAATATTCCTGTAGTCTTGAGGCTCACATTCTAGCAGGGGGAGGGGGATAAAGATAGTGAACATAACAGGTAGCACAGTATGTTAGAGGCTGGCAAGTGCTTAGAAAAAAAAGAACAGTAAGATATGGGGACCTAGAGTGTCGCAGTTTTAAATAGGGCGGGTCAGGGTGGGTGTCCTTAGGAAGATAATATTCGAACAACGATGCTAACAGATCACTGATAAATACTGTGGCCTCAGAAGACTGCTAAAAAAAAAAATCCAACCACAATGCCAAAGAGTTTATCACTTGAGGTTCTAGACAATACCAAATTCCAAACTTCTGGGCTTCTGGAGTAAAAGCAACGTGATAAGATGGCTGTCACCACCTTAAAATTGTAGGTGTACTTATTGCTGTTGTACTAAGAAGCAGTGCATGAACCAGAGCAGAAGATAGCAGAGGTAGAGACCAGGCACTACCTATGTATCTTCTTTGCCACCCCCCCTTCACTCTCACCCCCTAAACTCACTGTTTGCACCATGTGATTAGTCTCTTCTGTAGTGCATTCCCAGACTTACTTCAAAATAATCAAGGCTTTTAGACTTAATTTTTGCTGGTAGTCAAAATTCCTCAACTGAACTCACCATAGTCAGCAAGGATTTTTTTTTTTTCTTAATCCAAGGCTTACGGCAGAGAGAGGGGCATAGTTTTCTGAGAGATTAGATGTTTATGCATTATGCAAGTCAGTAAAGATGCACATAGGGGTCCAAGTGCAGAAAATAACAGAGTACAAGCCTCAAGAGACCCAGGAAAATGCCTGGGATGCATCTAGTATAGAATTAGCCAGCAATTAGCTTGATACACATCAGCCAATGTGCAGAAACTAAATGGAGAAGCAGCCAAAATCCTCCTGGAACGGGATTTACATCAGCCAAGAGAGAACAGGGGAAATGCTATTAGATCTGTGAAGAACATAAGTTGGCAACCTCAGAGACCGTATCTCTAATTATAATTCACACTCAAGTTGACTTTTATTGGCAATGTTTTTAAACAAGAAGAAATTTAGTGAAAATTGGAGACAGAGGGGAAAGGGGAGGATTTATCTGAAATTGCTTTCCTTTTAAATTTTCATGGGAATGGAACTTTTCAGGCATCCCTAAAGAGTTGAAGGATGCAACTAATGTTAAGCAACCCAGTTCTGTACTTGGACATGTTCTAAAAAATAATGGTTGTTTTTAAATGACATCTAATCTTTGAGCAGATCTATCCAAAATACTTCAGCTAGCTCTCAACGACTTGATTTAATTAAGCCACCTCTGACGAAATGAATTGAAGGACTCAGAGAAAAGATAAAGGACCACATACAAAGCCACCTTTACAGTTTAATCCCCACTTTGTTTTGCTTGGTAACTTCACAATGCCAAATGGTGAAAAAAAAAAAAAGAGAGAGAGAGAGAGAAAACAGGGCTATTTTTATACAGGGAGAAGCTTCTTAAGGCTGGGCTGGAGAATGAGAGGAACAGCCAGCATAGCACATGTCTCCAGAATGGCCTTTTAAAAATATAAATCAGATCGTGTCATTCCCTAGCTTAACACCTTCCAATGACCTCCCTTCTATCCAGTCAAATCCAAACTCCTTACAGTGGCCCACAAGGCCCTACACAACCCTTTTCTTCCTCTTCCTTGCTCACTACACCCCATACCAAGCTGGCTTCTTCCCTACCGATCTCCTAAGCTCCTTCCCACCCCAGGGCCTTTGCACATTCTTCCCTCTGCCAGGTTCACTCCTCCACCCCCTCCCTTCTTCACGTGTCTTACACCTTATCATTTGGGGTCTGCGCAGATGTCGCCTATTCCAGGAGATCCTGCTTTACCTCCATATCTAAATTCCAGCTTCCCCTCCTTCCTCCAATAAACACACTCGCTAACCCATCCTTGTTTTATTTTTGTAGCACTTATCTCTATCTGAAATTGGATGGTTTCTTTTTTACTTACGTTCTACATCCTTACTACGACACACACAGAAGTCAAAGGGCCAGATTACCCTTGAAAACCTAGGAAATAATGAGTGTTAAGTACCCAAAGAGAGAACAGCAAGGATGGGCTAAGGAAAAAATTAATATGTAGATTAATTTAAAATAGTCACTTATTTAAGGTAGAAAGAGAAAACACATTTTAGAAGCTGTAGACATGTCCTGGAAAAAGTACATATAGAGAAAAAAATTAAATGGTCAGAAAAGGAAAAGTTATTCATTAGTATCTGGAAGATGTTCTTTTCATTCTAACTGGGACTTACAATTTATATGTAATATGTAGAAGCTACTGACACCTAAATAAATTATTTAGTTGGAAGAAAGGGGAGAAGTAAAAATAAGCAGGAGTCCACCTATCAGATAGACAGCTATAAAAGTCTAGTGATATGCAATACTGAGAAATATTAAGTATAATCATATTCAGACTTGTCAAGTTGAATAAAATCTAGTATCCAGCACTCTCACACATTGTTTGTTCAAAACCTTGGGAATTTTCTTGGTAAAATCTGAAAATAGCCCCTGTACATGGAGGGCAAAGAAAGGCCTAAGGAAGAGGCAGCCCCCTCCAGATTGGTTGGTGGCAGGTTTAATAAGCAAGGGAACTTACATATGAGGCTTGTCTTGGGCAGCACAAGACAGGTAGATCTCCGAACATACCCACCAGAATTTTTTAAGTTTACACAGGCACACCTCGTTTTATTGGGCTTTCACTCTATTGCACTTCACAAATTGTGCTTTTTTACAAATTGAAGGTTTGTGGCAACCCTGCTTCAAGCAAGTCTGTCGGTGCCATTTTTCCAAAAACATTTGCTCACTTCATGCCTCTGTGTCACATTTTGGTTATTCTTGAGAAACCAGTGATGCAGGGCAGGACCACTTGACAGAAGTTGTGGCCTTAAGGAGCCCATCTAACCTGCAGTGATGAGTGGGGAAGTCAAGGAATAAATACCCCAACCTGATGGTCCTTCCTCCCTCCCTCCCACCACATGCTAGTGTTTTCCTTTGATCAAACCCACCCCAGAGCCAGAGAGAGGGCAGGAGACCCTCTGATTTAGTCTATGATGGTTGACCTCCTGGGGCTCAGAGCACCATGGAAAGGGAAGAAAGTGGAGCTGGACAAACAGAAAACCTCCAACACAATTTCAGTCACTGCACTTGAATGGTACAATGTCTCTCTCAGCTGAGCTGTGACTCCGTGGAAGGAAGACACATGCTTCTTGGACTCTGGAGCTGAGGAAGAACTCAGTAAGTCCGTTGACCACACAAATAACAAAGTTAAGAGTTTTCTTCTACCTCCTGTAATTCTTTTCATTTCTACTCTGAAAAGAAAAAAAAAAATAAGGAAGCCACTGAAATGCTGCCCTACTCTAGCCTTCGCAGGAAATCCCTCCACCTGTGCTTTCCATGAGCTTGAATATATTGAGGGATTTTTAAATTAGATACGACCCTTTCCGGGCCCCCGAGCGGTCATGTGCTCATACGGCATACTTTGAGAAGCGTTCCCAAGTCCTAGAGGCCCCAAAGGTCACCTTGCTGGGACGTCTATCCCGCTGTCAGCGGAACTATGGGAGCCCAGGGCTCACCCTATCAGCCCCAGTGTGGCCAGGGCTCCAGTGTCAGCCACCGGGCCAGGCACTTCTCAGCGGCCCTTAGCCGCTGAGAAAGGAGATGGGGGCTGCAGGCCGATTTTCCAGGACTGAAGGCAATTTTCGAAACAGCACATGATGGAAACATATTACAATAAAATATTAAGAGTCCCTGATGGAAAAATCAAAGGAAATGTTCATCATGGGCTTACTTGCTATTTTTCTGGGGCTTTCTTCTCCTGGCCAGAAGTGTGGATGAGTATCAGGATGGGATCTAATTGCCGAAGGCCTGTGCCACACCACAAGCTCGGTGTGTTCCATTTAAGCTCATTGTTTTTTATCATATCAAGCTCTTTTTCCTCCCCAGTGCTGCTTAATTGAACCAAGATTAGAACACTAGGGCCTCTGGGAGCGAGCAAGGAACTCTCCTCAACCTTGATGTTTCAGTCAAGGGAACTAAGGCGAAGGGAACACACTTTCTCCCGGGGCTCCCATAGCTCATGAAAATTTTATCACATTCTCTCCTTTGATATCTTCTAAAAACTGCCTTTCCAATGCTTCTCAGAGCTTAGCTTCAAAGTCCAGTCTGAAGTTTGGACAGGCTTAGTGAAAAGACAGTGTTTGCTCTAGCTCCAGGCTAGTAGTCTAATGTGTTTTACCAAGCATCCCCATGTGAGTTGAGAGCATTTCTGTAAGACAGCTTCCTTGTAGAGGTGGGTTTTTCAGACCCGAGGCTCTCTCTCTGGCAATTATTCTGATCTCTGAGGAGATTCACCATCCAGCTTGTGCTGAAACCTCACTGACGCAGCTGAGGCACCTGTAAACTGGGACTCAGAAGTAGGTAAAGAGGCGCCAACTAACGGGTGTGGAAGTTAGTATCTCTGAGGTGATATGAAGGTTCCAGGAGTGAGGGGGAACCAGTGCACTGAAACCAGTTGCTGCTAGAACCAATTACAGCTGGCAGTTTGGAGAAGCATCACCGAGATTACACCAGCCTTCTCATCTCCATCCTCCATCCTCTACTGACGGAAGGTAGGAGGGACTCAGTTCGCAAAGGAGAGGGCGGTTGACAGAGTCCCAGCTCTGGCACGACAGAGCAGAACGTAAAGCCATGCGTTTGGAGTTGGGAGACAATACTTTAATATCTAGCTCAGAGGAGTTGGGGCTTCAGCTGTAACTTTTTAAAAGATGAATCTGAAGCAAATATGGCATCTGTTAAATGTGGGTGATGGATACACAGATACCTATACTTTTGTGTATCTTTTTAAATAATTTAATTTTTTAAATGAAATTAAAGCATATTGACCCAAAATTGACAATTAGCCAAGCACCTGTGACAGAGGAGTAGTTGAAGGGAAGAGAAGGGAAAGTGGAAGGGGTTGGCAGAAGAGTGGCTGAAGGGATGTATCCTGGGTCTAGATAGGATGCCAAAGTGGACACAGGAAGGGGAAGGAAATTTTAAAAGAGGAACTGAGAGAATCAGTGGTTTTCTTGAGTAAAAAACATATTTTGTGTGAGTCTGAAGTAAGAAATTTGGAAAGACGTGAAAGTATATTTGGAGTGTGAATATTGACATGTAAAACATCAGAAATTGGGCGGTTTCAGGGTTAACAATTTTCCAGCCTTGGAAGTGCATTGAATCTGACACATCATCAACTGGAATGTGCACCTTTATTTTATGAGACAGTAAGAAAGAAAATATGAAGATAATTTAATTACAGCACAATTCATTCTTTTCTTAACACTAAGGAAGCTTTTTATTTACATCAAACAAGCTCTAACACATGCCAGTAGAAAAAAAAAAAGCAAGGTGCAGAAGAATACATATGGCATGCTGTCACGTGTAAAAAATGTATATGTTTATCTTTGCTTATAAATTTGCAGATACCTGTAATAGGATTTACAACAAATGGCTAAAGCAATGGTTGCCTCCAGGAAGAATAAGATGACTAGAGACCCAGAGGCTGCACAATTCATTCTTATCACAACTTTTATTTTTATTAAAAAAAAAAAAACCGTTTAGACTTATTCAGATACAGATTTGTTTCATATGTCACTCCTGTACATTCATTAAAATGGAAAATATACATAAAATACATTTTTAAGGTATTCCCAAACCTTTTCACATGGAGTCCACCTCTTCCAAATCACTTTTTGACTCAAAGTCATTGGTTCCCATGCTTTTCCGCACATGATTCTCCTTTGTATCATCACTAGCAACACTTGTCTCTAGGGCTTTCTTCCAAGCCCCTTACCACCCAACCTGCCGATTTTGATACTAGCACTTTCTTCATCTTACCAGAGGTATCATCAGAAAGTTTCCAGAAAACAGCTGGGATTCCTATTCCTTCTTCAAAATGCCTTTTAAAGGTTTGTTGATGGAAATATTGAAGGGCTGCAGACATCCAGTCATGCCTCCCTCTCAAAAATAGTAACCAAGAACCTAAACTTTCTGTGAGCTTCCTCTTTAATTATTTGAATACATATCCACAAATTACATTAATGATCAGCATTCTTAGTGATTTATGTGCAGCTCCAAGATGTCTGTTTCAGATTACTTTAAGCTAGTCTTCCATCAATGCAACTATCATCTATCCTTTTTTAAAAAAAAATCTTCTTTGATGAATATCTCATTCTTGGGTTTTTGTGCACTAAATTAAATGTTAATTTTTGGCTACTGAGATTATGCATATTATTACAGTGACATGATGCTTTTTCCCACCCATGATTAAGTTCTTTATCTCCTTCATACCTTTAATAAATTTCTGAACATGCCCAAACTACTGAGGTTTCATCAACATTTCCCACTTGATTTATGTTTTCCCACAATTGAATTACATTTTGCCAGAAATTAATTTTTTTCTGTTCAAAGTTATCCAGAAGTTTCTGACCAATTGATGTTTCTTGGTTCAGTACTTTAATCATAGTTTCTTCAACACACTGCCTCTTGTATCTTTAAATTTTCTTTTCGTGTATTCTAAGAACTCTGGCAATTTTTCCATCTTCAGTCATATATTTAGGTTTTCTCGGTTTTTTTTTTTTTTTTTTTTTTTTTTAACAGATTCTATTTCACTTCTAGTGATAGGTCTATTCAAATTGTCTATTTCATGTTGTTTTTTTGCGGTACACGGGCCTCTCACTGCTGTGGCCTCTCCCGTTGCAGAGCACAGGCTCCGGACGCGCAGGCTCAGTGGCCATGGCTCACAGGCCCAGCCGCTCTGCGGCATGTGGGATCTTCCCGGACCGGGGCACGAACCCGTGTCCCCTGCATCGGCAGGCGGACTCTCAACCACTGCGCCACCAGGGAAGCCCAGTCATATATTTAGATAAGGGGTTGACAATCCTTGTGCAAATATTTCAGTCAAAAAGCATAACACAGCTTCATATACTTATAGGAATCTTCCTTCCTCGGGTCCTATTATCCCCTTGGCTCTTACTTTTCAAGAGAATATGGAATTGTATCATGCCTCCAGCTGCAAATATCTGCTTCACTAATATCAAATGCACAAGCCATTGCTCTGTTTCCATGTCTATTTAGGTACATAATTTATCATTTAAATGCCAATTATCAGTGTACTCTTTATTAAGATATTTCAAGTAGCAATTAAACCAACAATGTACCTAACTCAATTGCATTAACAATAATATGAATAGCTATGGCCCAGTTTGTTCATGCCATGACAGGCAATGACGAGGACATCACAATTCCTGCCTGGCCCATAGCAATTATAAAACACCATCAATTTTAAGATGCATCCCAATTTTTGCCACATAAAAATGTATGTCCAAGAGGTGATAAAGTATGGTAATAGGAGTTGCGAAGAAAAGGGATTTTGGACTCAGGGACAGTAAGTCTCTGCAAGGATAAGTAGTCTCAGATAACGGTGAATCTTGGGATGGAGAAGCTGTTTATCCATTTATGTACCCCATCTCTCCATTTCCACTTGTCTTTTCCTCTAAACGTATAAGTAATTCAAATTCGAAATCCGTTTGAGTGATTCCTATGTTGCAGGCATTGTTCAGTGTCATATATGCAGGAATCCTCACAGCACACATTTCATCTTCACAACAAACCAACGAGGTCAGTACCATTATTATCTGAGGAACAACAGATAAACTGAGGAACAGAGAGGTCAAGTAGCTTGCCTAAGGTAGTAAGTGGCAGAATCTGAATTTAAATCCAGGCAGTCAGAACCCAAAGGCTGTGCCTTTGGCCATCACGCTTCTCTCTTCATACCCTCCCATTTTTCCCAGCAGGATCGGGAGGTCTGCTAGTAGAAACACCTCGTGCCCCTCCAGAGACTTTATTATTGGAACCCAGCTCCATGCCCTCCTCCGTCGTGCCCCCGGCCTGGTGGTCTCACAAATACACCATGAATGGCGAAAGCAATAAAAGCTAACATTATAATAATAGTACTTTACAATTTCTAAACACTTATATACATCCTGTAATAACACTCGCAACAGCTCTATCAAGAAAAAATGACTTCCCAATCTCACAAATAAGGATATAGATATTGCATTAATTAAAGTTAAGACTAAGCAGCTATAATAGACCCCAAAAAAACAGAGTGGTTTAAATAAGACAGATGTCTGTTCTTCCCACACTTTATAGTATGGAGCTTGGGGAAGGGCAGCTATATACCATGAAGTCATCTTGGGAGCCAGGTGATGCCACCTGGTGGTCTGTCATCCCCTCAGGGTGTTGTCTTCGACTGCACCATAGAAGCTGTGTCACCCGGTCCAGAATCCAGGCCGAGAGAAGGGGGAAGAGAAGGAGAGGGACTCCAGGGCAGACAACTTCTGCCCAAAGCTCTTCCCCTTACGTCCCGTCGGCAAGAGCTGAGCCATGAGACCATACCTAGCTGTGAAGGAGACTGAGAAACGTGGCCTCTAGCTGGGCCGCCATGTGCCCAGAAGAAAGGGAGGAACCGATTTTGAAGGACAGCAGATGCTCAGAAAGGCTAAGTGACTTTCCTAAGGGAAAGTCTTAACTAATGACTCAGAACTCAAACCCAGCCTTCCAACTCCGGACCCACAGTTAATTTTCCTGCACCGAAGCATCTCCACAACGAAAAGGTGGGAGACCCCTTAAGTCGCGTTCCAGCAGAGCAACTCAAACAACTAAATTTAAAGAGACTAAGGCCTATCCTTTTCAGGTTAAGGGCAGCCCGGGAAATGCATTTGCTCTAAATGGGCAACAACAGGGAATTCCCTGGCGGTCCAGTAATTAGGACTTGGCACTTTCACTGCAGTGGGTTCAGTACCTGGTGGGGGACCTAAGATCCTGCAAACCACTCAGCGCGGCCAAAAGAAAAAAAAAAAAGACCCTTTAAAAATAAATGGGCAACAACAGCCCCTGAGGATCACTTTCAGAGGTCCCAGCAGACATGACAAGTGACACCGCAGCCTCCAATCACACAAGGGTTAATTACACGATCACTGACTTATTCAGATCCTTGTCTTTCTTACACCACTTGGAGTGCCAGCTTTTCAGTCATTCCTGGTTCTTCTGCACATCTGCAGCTCTTGTAAAAATTTGGCAGTCGATAGGGCTGAAAAGGAGCAGCTTAACTGCACAGCTGTTAGTCAGTGATGGGTGGCACCTGAGAGCCGTACTGTGACATTTTTGGAGAAGGCGACATGGAGGGTGAAGTGACACAGAGAAGACTCCGGAACCCTGGGCTAGCATTAAATGAGGAAAAAGATTATTTTGAGGCACACTAAGACCATGCAAATATTTAATGGTAGCTAACGCATGAAGCCAGTAAGGAGTGGGGACAACTCACTGGGATGAGTCCCATGAGAACTCCCCGGAGCGAAAAGCAAGATGAATGTGTCATCATTAATGTGACCCAAAAGGAGAGGGGCAAAAAGGTACCGTCAATCATAAGACCCCACTTTCTTTCCCCACCACCACAGAGAGAGCAGAGGGGAGCGATCTGACATCGCCAGCAGCATCTTATCCACGTCATGACTCGAGCAGTCAGAAATCCCTTGAGAGTCTGCTCTATCTCCTTCCCATCAGCCCTTCTGGAAAGTACCCTGTTGAGGTTTTCATTTTCATTTATGCGTAAATCTCCCTTGGATCACATCAGACACTCTGTCTCCCCCTCTTGGACTTTAATATCCCTCAAACTGTCAGATGGCCCTGGGCCGTCTCTGTGAAATCACTGCTTGGCCACGCTCGCGTCTCTGGTTCCCTCATCTTGGCTCTTCCCTGGGTCCTGCCCCTCCTGCATCATTGCAGCTGCTCTGCCCTGAGCTCTCTTGGTCTTTCACTCTCTCTTGCTCTTTGTGACTCCAGTCCCCTGGTGCCCAGAACTGACTGCAAATGACCCCTGCCACCACAGCATAACACTCACACGACCCTACTTTGATTCCAGGGCACCTGGGAAGTGTAGTCTCTGGCTGGGCAGTTGCCCACTATGTAAAGGGGTGCACAGATGTGTGGTGCACAGCTAGCTGTCTCTGCCACAGCCAGCGAAACCAAGGAGCTCAGAGTTGGGCTTATCTGAGGAGAATTAAAGATCTGAGGAGAAATGACAAATTTAAAATAAAGAAAAAGAATTTTTCATGGGAAGAAAGGAAAGAAAGAGAGGATTCTAAGAGGATAGAGAAGGGAAATGAGATGTTAGAGTACTACAATATTTTATGAGGATATTTCTTATACCTTCCCTAAATAGGCTTACCTGAAGCTCCTGGCTTTCTGGACTCCTGTGGGCTCTATCTCTTTAGGACATGAAGAAAGATGATTCCTCCATGAGACCACCATGGAAGAAAAACTGACAACTGGATTTCTACTAACTCTTGCCAGCATTTTTAAATGAATGCACACACAAATATGTTCTGACAGTTGCAAGGAAAGGATAAATAATGAAGTCGATCCAGAAAAAGATGTTGTCAGCTAATTGTGCTCTGCCCCTCTCTTCTGTTCCCTTGGGTGTCTGTTACAAATGAAATTTGTAGTAAATGTAGTTTTCAAGGTAGCCTGACATCTTACCGAGGGATTTGGCAGCCTTGTATAACGAGCCGCCAGTGAATGGGGTGGCAGGCAATGAGAAACTGGGTGCTCTGAACCTTCCTCCCTCCGGTTCCACTTCATGATCTTACTATGCAGAAGTGGGTCATGAACATGAAGAGAACTTTATTCAAGTGTAGTGACAGACAGGTGACAAAGCGGACCTCCTGCCTGGGGGAAGACAGCAAATCACAAGGTCATGGCAGGACATGACTCACAAAGGGCACAACAGGGTCACAAATAATGACCAGACTGGCAGCCTCTGAAAAATTTCACTTCCCCACAGAATCAAGGGACTGGAACACCGGCCCCAGCAGAACAGAGAACACGGGCTAGAGAGGGGTAGGTGGCGTCACTTCGGGTGGAGATCAGTAGAGTCCCCAACTATGAAATGTAATGGTCTAAATCTTCCTCAGCACAGATTTAGGGGATAATTTGGCTCTAACGAGAAGCTCTGTGACTTGTTAGAAATGGAAAATAAACAGCTGCTGGCAGATTTCTATAAGTCAGCCTGGCTATGGGACACATTCTCACCCACTAAGTTGCCACAAGGACTTGCAACTAGGTTACCATGGAGACAGCCCAGAAATCAAAGACATGACTTAAATTATTAAAACCTATTAATCCAAGAAGAAGAAACTCTAATAATTTGAATAGTTTTCCATTGAGACGGGTGATACTTATTTCAGGGCAAAAGAGGAATTAAAATCGTTTCCCACATTGTTCAAGAGGTATGACCCCAGGTTTATCTCATTATGAATTTAGATCCAGAAGTTGTATTGCACAGTAACTGCTGTAGCTTCCTGCTGTCAATCTATCAGTGTGTGTGTGTGTGTGTGTGTGTGTGTGTGTGTGTGTATGTATGATTTATAATGTATATTAGACTCACACATAAAAATGTGTTAACCACTCCCTCAAATAATATGTTCTATTCCAGTGCTATATCAGAAGATGGCATAAGGATAATTCATTGGCGGGAAAACCTGCCATTTCACTAATATTCAGTGCTGCCGGTGGCTTGTTCACTAAATATGCTCGTGCAAGCAGAACGCAAAACTTTTGCTCAGGAGGCCACCTTGTTCAAGGGCTGTTCACCGGGAATCTAGAAAGCATTTGCATGGGGCCTGGGTAGTCTGTGTCACTCAAATGAGTGAAAGGACAATGTCCACAGCCAAACACCCTTGCTGAGGCTGAGCAGAGAACATTCTACAGGTGTGACCTGGTGTCTTCCCAAGTCCCATCTACCTAAAATTATCCACCTCAGTGATCTAATAAACTCTGCCCTTCCTAACTACTCAGCCTAAAACAATCACCTTAGAGACATCCTTCTGCTTTAGGCATCAGATACTGAGCCAATGTCTCCAGAGGAATGGGGAAGAGAGGTCCAAACCCAAAGAAGCCACTTTGGTTGTTGACAGAGATGACACAGGACCACCAAACAGGTATCATGGACCAAAGCAAATCCTCCTAAGATTCATCAAGAAATAAAGGGCAAACAAGAGGCTCTCCTTTCAGAGAGGGAAGGCAGGAGAAGTGGCACAAAGTTTAAGGAATTCTTGTCTCCTGGGTCTCCTCTTTTGGAAACAGAAGGAGACTTTATGTGCAGTGGAAATTGACTAAATCTACTAAAAACGAAGGGAATCCATTCCTCTAGCCTCCAATTCCTCTTCCTGCCAGTCCCTTCCTCCTTTTCCTTTCCTTTCTCTCAGATCATCAACTTACTCTCATTTCTATCTACCAACTTCAACACAAACTAACTCTGGAAAAGAAAAAAATCATAAGTAGTAGAAAGTTCCAATACCCATTTGTCCTTTCCTCCTTACATAGAGAATCGCAATTTTGTTTTGGGAGGCAATATGACCAGTGAAAAATATTCACCTCCCCAGACTCTCTTCCAGCTTGGAATGGCTATGGAACTCAGTTCTGGCCAATGAGATAAGAGCAGAGTAGGGAAGCTCTGGTTTTCCTGATAAAAAGGATAAGAACCAGCTGGCATACACCTTCTACCCTTGCCCTTTCCTCCTTTCTGCTAGAATGGAAGCACAAAGCTGTATTTGGGCAAAAGGTTAGTAGAATCCTGCTATCATCTTACAATCAAGAGTAGGAAAAGCATGCCCTAGGCATGGCAGTGGAGGCTAGACGGTGCCTTGGCTCTTGAAGGACCCAGCCTGGACTGCCTACCTTAAGACTGATTGTTGTATGAAAACAATAAAGCCCTTTTTGATAAAGACATTACATCTGTTTTATGCCTCTAAGGGTGATGTTGTCTGATACGCCATGGCTGTTACTGGACAGTGTGGGAATTTCCAAGAGCAGAGACAAATAGTCAAACATGAGGAAATAATGTGAGGATAACGATGTGAGAGATGCCCAAAGGGACATGTCTATGCCAATTCAGGAGCTGTGGCTAATGGTTTGGCAGGATCGTCAGGGACTTGGAAGGAACAAGATTAGACAACTGGTGACTAGGAGGTCTAGGAAAGAGCTATGTGGCAGACATTTTTGAATGGGCACACAGTATAAAGATATCCATGTGCCAAGTGAATGATCTCAGGGGAGGATTTTAAAATTCAGGGGGTTTGGAGGGCCAGTCAGAGAGAGTAGTCGGCCTCCTTCCCCAGCCACCCTGTCATCACCCAACAGCCTCATGAACACAGTGGTCATGGTGGCAGGGATGGAGGTTTACAGGTGGGCTCAGCAACGTGGATTTCCGCTCACCAAGGCCAGCCTGGCTACGGCCGCTGCCAATCTGCCAATAGCCAGCAACTACGTGATGAACTTAGAAGCAGATCCTCCCACAGTCAGGCCTTGAGATGACCACAGCCCCAGCCAAGAGCTTCACTGCAATCTCACGATGGACCTAGAGATGGAACCACGCAGCTAAGGCACTTCCTAGTTTCTGACTCACAGAAATGCTGATATAGTCAACGTGTATTATTTTAAGCTGCTAATCCTGGAGTCGCTCGTTACACAAAAATAGATAACACACACCTAGCGTGAAAAAAAACCCAGTTGCTGTTCATTGCAGCACTATTTGCAATAGCCAGGACATGGAAGCAACCTAAGTGTCCATCCACAGAGGAATGGATAAAGAAGATTTGGCACATATATACAATGCAATATGACTCAGCCATAAAAAAGAATAAAATAATGCCATTTGCAGCAACATGCATGGACCTAGAGATTATCATACTAAGTCAAGCAAGTCAGACAGAGAAAGACAATGATATCGCTTACAAGTGGAAACTAAAAAAGGGTACAAATGAACTCATCTACAAAACAGAAATAGAGTGATGTAGAAAACAAGCTTATGGTAACCAGGGGGTAAGCAGGGAGGAGGGATAACTTGGGAGATTGAGACTGACATATACATACTACTATATATAAAATATATAACTAATCAGGACCTACTGTACAGCACAGAGAGCTCTACTCAGTACTCTGTAAAGGTCTATATGGGAAAAGAATCTAAAAAAGAATAGATACATGTATATGTATAATTGATTCACTTTGCTGTACACCCGAAACTAACACAACATTGTAAATCAACTATACTCCACTAAAATTAAAAAAAAAAAAAAAAAATTGGTGGGTTCCAGATAACATAGGTGTGATAGGGGTCAGGATCTCCAAGAGTTTCACTCCCTGCTTTCATTTTAATTTTCTATCTTGGAACTTTTAGAAAATATTCTTACATTATATGACAAATAGAACGATGCCTTATGTCTAGAGTTAAGTAGCTGGTTTTCAAAAATTACACATTCTTTTTTATCTATTTCCCCAGAAAATTACATCTGGACATTAACAATTTGGGAAAAGGAACAGTTCCCCTCTATGCCATGTCTCTTTCACCTGTCATCCAAAGCACTATAATGATGATAAGAACTTATAGAAATAAAAGAGAGAGGAAGATCAGAGCTATAGGAACAGCTGTGTGATGTCTCTGACCCAGTAATAGCCATGCAAAAAGAACATTTATGAGGATATTACAGTTAAAATTGAGAATTTATAAAGTTGTGACAAAATGGGAATGAAAAGGAACATCTTGGTTTCTACTTGTGGCTCACCTTAATTGATTGGCCCTTCTTGTGAAACAGAACTCGGCCAGAGCTCTGAGTGACCAATGGACCCTGACCTGAAATCAAACCCGGCTTCCACAGCTTTTTTAATCAGGAATTTTTTTTATTCAAATAGAAACCACAATCCCTTTCAACAGATTTATTTCCAGGTATAAATCTAGTTTTCTTTAATTGCATTTTTGTTGCTATTGTTCAGAGAAAGACTAATTCCGTGACCTTGCAATACCCTTTCCCTCTTTGATTTTCTAACAAAGAAAAGAGGCCCCTGGAGAAATCATCACTGTGGACGAGTGTCTTTTATCAGAAAGCTATTCTCCTTTCTCTCCTATCTAGTGAGATACAGATATCTTGTACCACATTAGCTCCAGAACTGGAGTCTGTATCTCAAGTCTTTAAGATTTAATCTACTTTGTTTTCCACCTTAGGTCTGCAATTATTCACTACAAATCACCTGCAAATAACCCTTGGTCACTTTATTCGCTTTCAGATGTCAAGAGATCACGTTAATTATTTCCTCAATACTATCTTACTGGGAATTTAATTGTAAGGTGATGCACATTCTCCCTGGTGGCAGTTGTCACATCTCTGCAAAGAATGCATTAAACTACCCACTGGCATGACTTTCAGATCTAGTGGCACCAAGTTGCAGGTGAGCTAAAAATCGATTTGCCAGATAATGAGACAAACTCCTTTGCCCATTTTCCTAATTATTATTTTCCATATTTAACAGAAATTCTGACCTCACCTTTCTGTCTTCCTCTAAGTAAATGATTAAAGACAAAACACTGACCTTGGGTCTCCAAGACCTAGTTTTCTAAACTCTCCAAACTTCACTCAATGTCATCTGACCTTGCTCTCTCCAAGATTAGTTAGTAGCGGCCCTAGAGCTACAGTACCAGCTGAGGCAACCACAGCATTAATAGTTAAGACAGGAAAATAAGCTAACAACATTGCTTCAAACTTTGGAGCAGTGTCTGAGAAAAAAAATCACAGGAGGCAGAAGGCACTCAAGAAATATGATTTCTTATCATTATATTTAGCCTATGCATATAAATGGATGGTGTACTAGTTTCTTGATTGTATAGTAACAAATTACTATAAATTTGGTGACTTCAAACAACAGAAATTCATTCCTTCACAGTTCTGGAGGGCAGAAGTCTGAAATCAAGGTGTCGATAGGGCTGCGCTATCTTGGAAGGTTGTACAGGAGCATCCTTCCTTGCCTCTTCCTGTTTTTGGTGTGCCCCATCACTCTAATATCTGCCTGTGGTCACGTCTATCTGTCTCAAATTTCCCTCTGTCTTTCTCTTATAAAGACACTTGTCATTGGATTTAGGGCCTATCTGGGTAATCATCACCTCATCTCAAGATCCTTAACTTTATTACATCTGCCACGGCCCTTTTCCCAATTAAGGTAACATTCACAGGTTCCAGGAATTTGCCATGGATATCTCGGGGCGGGGCCAGGGGTGCGTTTTTCAGCTGCCCACACATAAGCATATGGATGAAGTTGCAGACACACACACACACACACACACACACACACACACACACACACACACACACAC
>NW_006793498.1:2268829-2296703 GCF_000442215.2 Lipotes vexillifer | reverse complement strand
ACACACACACACACACACACACACACACACACACACACACACACACACACACACACACACACACAGGAAACCTGTTGCTGGTACTGGCTGAGGAATGGGATATTGGATCAGTAAAGTAGAACTACAGCAATTTAGCATTTGTTGATGTCTGTTTTGTGCTCATAATGTGTGTTTCTGTGAGAATACAAAACTTAAAAAACTTGGTCCACAAAATGCCAGAATAGAATAAAATACACTTAATGCTAAAACCCTGCTAACTCAGCAGAGAGAAAAGGAAGAGCAGAAAGAACTGGGTTTACATCCTAGCTATCCTGAACGCCAGTCCTATGACCATGGGTAAATTAATTTGTTCTTTATTATTTTTACTAGTAAATAAGGACAATAAATCTTGTGGTTATAACAGTAGTTTGTAGAGAGGCATGGAGAGGTAAACCAACCACTGAAGCAGAGCCTATAGCTATGGTCCACAGGAGTAAGAGGATTTCACAAAGCATCAGCACCTATTCGTTAGCGCTTTTAGGTATATTATACGTACTGTTTTATTGCATCCTCATAACAATGCTAAGATACAGCTGTATTATCCCCAATAGAGAGGTGACCAAGAGGCTCAGAGAAGGTGAGTAACTTGCCCAAAGCCTCACAACTACTAACTAACACAGCTTGAATCCAAACGCATATCTTTCTGACCACAAAGTCTATTGAAATGAGAATAATAAATGATAAGGATGTGTTATCTTTATCGTGGTAATCATTTCACAGTACAGAGATATTTCAGATCATTGCATTGTACATCTTAAACTTACACAATGTCGTATGTCAATTATATCTCAATAAATCTGGGGGATAAATGAAATTGTAAATATGCCATCTTGGGCAATCAATGGGAGTTGCATGCCCAGGTTATGGGTAGAATGTAATTTTCATTTGGGTTGGGGGGGGGAGAGCAAGGAAAGGCACAAGGGCATTTAAATGATACATTTCAATCATTTTCACAAGGGACTTATTAAATGGCCAATTCTGGGGGCCCTGTTACTGAACAAAAGTCTGTGTGCCCCCAATGCATGGTGAAACCAAATAAACTGAGACGTCGGAGTTTGGAACAGGGTAAGGTTTACTGCAGGGCCATGCAAGGAGAACGGGTAGCTCATGCTCAAGAATCCTGAACTCCCCGATGGTTTGGGGGGAAAAGCTTATACAGGCAGAATTTGGGGTGAGGGCTGCAGGGTGTGTGGCTTTCTTCTGATTGGTTGATGGTGAGGTAACAGTGCGGTGCTCCAGTAATCTTGTTCTCACCCTTAAGTTGCCAACCTCCACCTGTGTTGAGGCCTTAGTGCCTGCAGAATTCAAAGAGCTGTGTACAAGCACTCACTTCATGGAGAATGGGAAGCAGTGACAAGGCTGGGGAACCACAGATGGACCCAGGGAAAGCACAGATGGCTGAAGTTCATGTGTAATGCAAATATGTCCTCTCAGTCAATTGCTTCAATCCCTACTAAGCATCTTCTCCAAGACCCTAAGTTCTTAACAGACTTTTTTGAGTTTTATTTTTAATCTAATATTTGGGGATGATAAGCACTGAAATGAAAAGAAAGTAGGAGAGTAATGAATGGGGCAGGATAGTCTAATCCATAAACTGTACTAGATGCCGTGGCATTAGCTATAAATACTGTTTTGTAATTGTGTGTCGGCATCAGGGTGATTTATACCGACAGTCTGTGAAGTGTGACGGGGAGATGTACTCTGCACCTGTTTTACTTTCTCCTTTGATTTTGCTCTGTTCATAATAAGGCTTATAAAACTCAAGAAAATTACCTGTGGCACAGAATCAAAGAAGGCACAAGTGCACTGGGTAGGTGTAAATTTTAGGTAATCTGAGACTGCCTTGGAAGCAAGCCTTTGTTAGATCACAGCATTTCCTGGAATCGCAAGCTATTGAGACTTGCCATGATTGATTCTGGGAATCTTGGGGTCACTTCCTCCTACTATTGTTAGGGGAAAAACACCCACACAAGACATCAATATGGTCAAGCAGAACATCTACAGAGCAGCTTCACATGTTCATCTCTTCTTGGGAAATAGCTTATTTTTAAATCACGGGAATAATCTGCTCTTTTGAGTGCTGACCCTACCTTTATATAAGCTGACCTGAGACAATAATTGGACAAAAAATTTCTTCAAATACATGATGGAAGTTGACTCACCAATGTGAAGACAAACATTTAAGGAAACAGAACCCTTCTAAATACAGCTCTTCTGTTATTCTGCCATGGTCCATGTACCTACCTCAGCTCACCACCCTCAATGAGAACTCCAAACACATCCCCTTCCCTGCTAATTTCACGCATTCATTATATACTACCCTGCTTATTTCATTCATTTGTTACATACCTCCCTATTCATTTAATCCATTTGTTATACATCTTGTTCATTTAATTCATTTGCTATACAACTCTCTGTTCACTTCATTCATTCATTATACACATCCCTGTTTGTTTTCTCCACTTGTATACACATCCTTGTTCATTTCATTCATTTGTTATACTCTCCCTGCTCATCAGATTTGCTCACACTACCCCTCCTCCAACCAGTCCCACTAGGTAGCTGTGCCAGGAGACAGCTGGATCCGTGGGAACGGTAGAAGCAACAGGAGAGAAGTGGCAGGTGCCCCCCCCCCACTTCTGCATAAGTTGTGGAAAAACCTCAGTCAAATCCAGGCTGATGTCACTACCCAAGGGCCTGGTCTGAACTACAAAAGGGTGAAGGTGCCCCAGTCTGGACTGGCACGTGGGTCTGGTCTCCACATGAGAAAAATCAGTAGTGGTTACAACTTCCAGAGGACCAGAGAGAACTCAGTAAGTATGTGATGCTGCCTGGCTCACCGACTGGAACCAAGGATCACTGCCTGAGTCCCTTCCTCCAGAATGGTGGTCGGTGGTTGGGGGGAAGGAGGAGATGACAGAAAGATGGGGTAGCAGGATCTGGGCAAGTGGGAAGATCCTGTGAAACGGGAACAAAATAAAAAGCTGCGGCCCTCTGCTTTATTAGGACCTTTTACCCCTAGATATTCAATTTGACGTAGGAGATAACTAGGAGGTCCCTAATTTACTGCTAGGCTGGACTCCCATTGCTCCATGGCCAAGTCTGCAGATAACTGAGCTTAGTGTATTTTCAGTTGCCTCTTGAGGACAAGATCTGTGCCTTACTTATCCTCTTACACATCGCAGGACCTTTCACTATGCATTGAAATTAGACCACGTGTCACAGGTGACATCTGAATAAATATTTGAATAATTATTTCAGACAGTGAGCTTTAACTTATGAGTTTTATCATTTATTTTTTCTTTTTCCCCCTCAAGGTCTCACATTTCATTCTTTATTTGAGTCACCAGATCCTGGATTAGATTTTCAAGCACTTGCACTTGTGCCTTTCCTTACTGTCCTTCCCCAGCCAAGAGGAGCCGGAATGGATTCATGATCTGCAATTTCCATGACCCACAGATCCTATGAAAACCACATCCAGAATGTACCCCTGTCCCAATCTACCGGAGTGAGTGCCCTGAAGGCCTGATCAAGAGACCTTTCCAGGGACAGTATCCAATGTCAGTCAAGGTGGATCAACATTCTCCCTCTCCCATGGGAAGGACGGCACACTGACTCAACAAACATTTAAGATATTTTATCTTTTCTATTTCTTTCTTTGGCATTTTTCAGGCAAGTGGGTCTCTGGAGAGACTATTTTAGACAGACACTCCCAAAACATAATTATTCCTACAGAGCTTACCTAAAAGCTCTTATCTCATTTGCATTTACTGAAAGTTTCATCATATCAAGTTACTTTCCTTGCTGACAAATTTGCAACAGATAATAAGATTTCATTTGATCTCTGATAAACCTAGGTACAACAGAAATAGCATACTTAACACTGATGACTCTAAAGACATGTCTATGTTAATCAAAGCTAGCTTCAGTGCCAGATATTGACTCAGTACTGAATTATTTCCCAGATCACGTGAGCCTGAAATTCATTCTGGCCAACTTGCTAAATACTTAGATTTAATTTATAAGCTTACTTTTAAGTCAATTAAATAGAGCTTATTTACAAGTTAATTTTTACATAAAGACAGAACCAGAGATCTCAGTTTTTCTGCTTGAGTTTAAAAAGGCCTCCACCTTTTTTTCCTTCAGTCTCAGGAATGATCTAGATAAGTGTTCCTGAGAGTCCAGGTAGAACATTTACATCTCAAGGCACAGGGGGAGAGAAATACCAATTCCTCTCATTCATGGGAGCATAACTGTAGATCTCCCAGTTTTTCCAAAAATACCCAAGGGGGACAATAAGATGGAACAGAATTCTGGTCACCCATACTTAATTATTCATGGCCAAACAGCAAACCAATGCAATGCAGAAAGGTCTCTCAGGGTTTCAGTTGCCTATCCCCAGAAAGGGAGACTCCCAACCAGTGCCCCGAGAGTCCAAAAGGGGAGAACCCCAACTAATGCCCCCTCAGAGATGAGGCTGAATAAATGAACTAAGGCTAGTCCAAAGGGGAAAATCCCAACCAAAGCTCTGCCAGAGGCAAAACCAACGCATTAGGGAAGGACACCCAGGTGTCGTCACACGTGAGTCTCTTTAGTCACCAAAGACGTCTCAACCAGCCAATGCGAGTACTGATATACACACACACAAACAACAGACATGGTCCCACAAACAAAAGAATGACAAGGTGTAGCTCAAAAATTCCACTTCCACTCACACACGGAGGCTTCCAGAGTGCCCTGAACACAAAGTGGTTCACACTGAGCCCCAAACGGCTCACTCCCTTAAAATGTGAAGTGAACCCAGATGGAGCATGTAGAATTTTCCCATCCTGCAAAAGCCGGACTGTCTCACCCCAAAACAACACACACAAAAACACAAACGACAGGTAAGCTACGGTCGCACAGAGGAAAAAAATTAGAGGAGGTGTAGTTTAAAAATTCCACTTCTACTCCCAGACGGAGACCTGCAAACAGATTGGCCCAGTTCTCAAAAGAGAAGGAACCCAGAATCGACTCTCGGGGAGCCCAGAGCGGCTCACTTCCCACGAGGGAAACAGCCCGGACGAAGCGGGTAGAATTCCCAGCCTGTGCTAAGCTGGAGCAACTTACCCCCAAGAACACCCAGTGTGAACTGTAGCTCGGACGCTCCTCGGCTCCAAACAGACTCACGCAGTGGGGCGGCCGGTGCCTCTCTGGGAAGAGTCCCTCCCAGATCCCCGGAGCGAAACGAGCGCCAGCAGCTGCTGCGAATCAGGGAAGGGGCCGCCCTTGACCGGGATCATCCTGCCACGGGCACGGGCTCCTAGGATGGCTCGCCGTAATTGTCACCGAACAAAAGTGAGCCCAATGTGTTCATCTGTTAAATGGGAAACAAAACTGTCCTGACTGGGTCACCAATTTCCTGGGAGGAACAAGAAAGATAAGACCCATCACTGAACACTTGCTGTATGTTAGGCACTGTTCTAAGCGTGTCCAAGCTCTCACAAGCCTAGGAAGGTGGGCTCTTTTACTATTCCTTTTAGCAAATGGAAATGAGGCACAGAAAGCTTCAGTAACCGGCAGAGCCAGGATGTGCACTAGGCAGTGTGTGTCCAGAGACAGGGGTGCTTCAGCCACTGTCCTGCGTCGCCTTATGTAAGTGGGAACAATTAAAAGACCTAGACATAAGCTATGCCATGCAAGGCATTCAACAAAAGGAGGACGAAGAGGAAGTCCCAGAGGAAGGGGACCCTGCGGCAGCCCCAGGGCAGGGTGCTTTAAAAGGGCACGAACAGTGGGAGGAGGGACTACCCATCACCTGGAGGTCAGTCTCACATCTGTGATACCAGCAAGGTTCCAAATGGCCAGACCCCTGGGTGCCAAGCCTGTGGGTGACCCCCAGCGTAAGCTACCCCAGAGAGACCCAGGATGTCCTCTCTGGTGAGACAGAAAAAGGATCCTGTGACAGAGACACAGGGAAGAAAGCAAGGGGAATAAGGATACGCATATTACATATTTCAGGCCGCTGTATCTTGTTCCTAAATGAAAAAAATGGCACTCACTCATTCTAGCTGAAATGGCTTTAGACTCATAGCGGGGAGATAATTACTAGAAAACACAGAAATTGACATTTGCTAATGGTCCAGCTTGCTCCCTATTAAGCAAATAATTTCAGGAAAAGCCTGAGGCCTCTGGGTAGATAAAATGTTTCTGTTCCTGCTAATCTCGCTTTCAGGTTTTTTGCTGTAGGAATGTGGGTGTGTCTGTATGTGTGTGTGTGTGTGTGTGTGTGTGTGTGTGTGTGTGTGTGTGTATTTTGCCACAGAAAGGATCCTTGTCCTTCCAAACAATCAGAAATCACACTTTGCCTGGAAATTTTTGAAGAAACCCTTGTTCAGAATCTAGTCCTCAACAATGAGTTGTCACCACTATACACATAAAATATAAGCACCATTTGCTGAGGCCTGGCTAAGCCCTTTGCAGGCCTTACGGCAGAGAAGTCACAGAATGCTGCCGGTGGGTATGATTAACACCACTTTACAGGAAATGAACAGAGCCGTCCTTCAGCTGTGGCCGAGGCACTGAGCCTGCTGCTTTGCATGATTATCTCGTGTTTCATGCAATGGTACAAAAACCCTGAGACACCACTCTTCCTGGTGTCTGAGGCTCAAATGTGGAAAGTAGGTGTCTGCCTGTCCTGGCAGGCTGAGGCTCAAATGTGGAAAGTAGCCAGTCGTGCTGTGCAAAGCTCTGGAGACTGGTGGCCTTGGTGGACTGCACTGGCTAAATAGACATCTACGATCCTTAAATCTCTCTAAGCCTCATTTCCCTCCTCTGCAACATGAGCTATTGACCACTCCTCTCAGACTCTCAGGGGCACACAGGTCCCCTGGGATCTTAGTAAAATGCAGGCTCAGATTCAGGGTCTGGGGCGAGACGTGGGTGGCTGCATTTCTCACAAGTTCCCAGAGATGCCCAGACTGATGGTCTGCAAACCATATTTGGAGGAGTAAAGCTTTACTGGGTTTTTAAGACTTAAATGAGATAATGCACAGAAAGTTCTCAGCACAGTACCTGGCACATAGCAAGCATTCAGTAACTATTAGCTGATATTATTATTGTCAACTCTAAATTATTGGGCAGCTCTAGTAAGTGGTTGGATACTCTGTAAGATCTTATTTATAACGTTCTGAAAATTTCTTGAAAGAACATGGTAATGGTCAGAGTAGCTGGCGTAACGAAAAAGCATTAGAGTTAAGGTCAAAAGATCTGGATCTGGATCCTGGTGTTACCCTTTGGACAAGTCTTGAAACCCCTGTAAGATCTTTTAGGATAATAATAACCGTCCTACTTAGCTGATGGAGCTGTTGTTGAGAATCGAATGTAATAACATATGGGAAAGTTCTCGAAAGTAAGCACTCAAGTATTGTGTGCGCAAGGTAGTAGAGGGGAATGAGTCCTTCTTTGCAGGTGTAAACATTTTCCAGCCACTCTCTCTCGCTGACCCGCCCCCTCCCCCCAGAGTTGTCAGAACAGCTGGCGTCATTTATGTCAAAGGGCAGAAACAGTAACAAGGCCCAACCTTTGATGTTTGGTGGAAGAAATGGGTCCAAGGCATTTTAAATGCTGCTTCTACTCCGTTTACCTAAGGTCATAGAAGAGGCGGAGAGCCTTTAGGAGAGGAAATTGTAGAGCAGAGATAAAAGCCCAGGCGGCTGACTGTAAGCCCACACCGTGCTGCTTCTTGTAAGTCATACTGATAGTTGGCTCGTGCTCAGTGGTGACAAACACCGAAAGGGCCCCAGATCTCACGTCTCGCTCCCAGAGAGCTAAGACCCGGAGAGCCAAATTCAGGTTAGGGCCTGGGAGAAGCAACCCAGAAGGACCTCCTCCTGATTTCCATTTAGGTCTCACACTCCTCATGCAGCCTAGAGCCAACGCCGCAGAGAGCAATGACACGTGACTTGGCAGCTTCAGGGCCACCCTGTGGTCCATGTGGGGCCCTCAGGAATCAGCAGTGACAGTTGGATGGATGGATTTTTCAAGGCCTCTGGGGTGTTTCCCAATGCTATTATGTGAAGCTCTTTCCATCAAACATGGCAGGCAACCTAGCAGAAAGATAGAAAGATGGTTTACAAGTAAGCTAGTTGACAGTTTTCTAGAACAGAATGGGTCACCTGTAAATGAATGGATATCTGAAATGAAATTATATGGTATTTGGTACTGCAACAAAATGGCTATCAGCTGGAGCAAAGAAATCAACATTAGCATTGCAAGTGCAAAACTGGGTTCATATTCCAGGCTATATTGCTGGTTAATTATGGTAAAACTTAATGGTTAGCAGCGTGGCCTTAGTATGCAAGGCTTTAGAGGCAGGCAGGCTTCATGAATCAGACCAGTAGAGTTCAAATCCTGACTCAATTACTTTCTAGCTGTGTGATCTTGGACAAGTTAATTAATCTTGCTGGGCCTTGGTTCCCTTATCGGTAAAAATGAGGCTGATAACAGAATCGACCACATAAGGTTGTTGTTCGAATTAAATAAGTTAATTTGTGTAATGTGTGGAAGTGCTTAGAATAATAAGTAGACACAGTAAGTACCCCTAAACCAAGCCTTTTTTTTTTTTTTTTTGGCTGCGTTGGGTCTTAATTGCTGCGTGCAGGCTTTGCGGCGAGCGGAGCTACTCTTCATTGCGGTGCACGGGCTTCTCGTTGCGGTGGCTTCTCTTGTTGTGGAGCACAGGCTCTAGGCGTACGGGCTTCAGTAGTTGTGGCTCGCAGGCTCTAGAGCTCAGGCTCAGTAGTTGTGGCACACGGGCTTAGTTGCTCTGCAACATGTGGGATCTTCCCGAACCAGGGCTCGAACCCATGTCCCCTGCATTGGCAGGCGGATTCTTAACCACTGCACCACCAGGGAAGTCCCAAACCAAGCTATTATTATTGTACAACTTAACAAATCAACTGACCTCTCTGTATATGGAGGTATTCTGAAAAGTTCAAAGAGCTCGATAAATTGGGAAATGATACAATTTTTATTATTACAAAGGGAATTTTTATCCTGTGCCTTACTTCTAGTTTGGTAACCAGGAGACTCCGTGTACATTGTCTCTGGAATGAATGTTCTATGAATTCTCTAAATGTCTGACATCTCCAGGATCTCGACGTGCCAGGAGCTTTCATTCTAACACATCCAGAGGTCACTGGGAGAAGGAATTAATTAATACAAATTTGAAAAGTATATGAACTCTAAGGTTAACCCACTGCTTAAAGCAGGAACAAATCTGTGACAAAACAAATCCCTCCCAAAGGTGTAACCCCTATTTTTAACAAATTCTCTTTATCCTCTGCTCAAGTCCAAATCCTTGACAGGCCCCAAATACTGGAGCAAGAGGACTATTGAGTGCAGGCTTTGGATCTGCACTAGCCCTTTAAGTCACCAGTTTATGAGAGAGTGATCCTGAGTCGGCTGAGAGTCCCACGTCCACAATGTCCTTGATGTAGGAACGTGAACCTGCAGACCCCCTGGAAGCATGTAGTGGTGATGGATTTCTACCTCTTCTCCCACACTGGGGAGCCTCCCTAAGCGATCAAAAACTACACGTCTAGAAAGATACCAAGAGGCAATCTGGGTGGCAGCCTCAGTTCCTCGACAAGGAGGAAGCCCAGTCTTTTATAGTCGAATATAGTCTAATATAATAAATATAGTCTAATCTCGGACGTGACACACCGTCCCTTCTGCCTGATGCTGTCGGTCACACAAACCAACCTTGGTACAATGTGGGGAGTGGCAACACAAGGGTGTGAATACCAAGAGACAGGGACCTTTGGGGGCCACCTTGGAGACCTGATAGGGTTATGGAGCAGAATTAATAAGTTAATATGTCTGAATGTCTTAAAACAGTACCAGTACTCAGCATAAGCACTCAGTAAAATGTTGGCTATCATCACTGTGGTGGGCATATGGGTGTTGCTGCTGCAGCTGAGAGCAGAAAGGGCTCAGCTGGTGCTCATGAAACAGAAACACCCACCCAATTGCCCAGAAATTCTGCCCCACCCCTGACCTCCTTAACAACTTGCTCTAACCAAACAGTCTACACATGTGATATTTTTTTTTGCAACTTGCCCCTCAGTTTCTTTCTTTGCTTTTCAAAGGGGTGTTTACCAAGGATCAAAACTGGCACACAGCCCTTAAAAAGAAGTCTCCTTCCTGGACCAGCTGGGAAGTTCACAGGTGCAAATAGTAGAATATCTAGAATATGCCTGTAGGTGTTTTCTCTCACATAACAAGAAGTTTAAATAAAGGTGGTGCCAAGGTTGCTTTAGGGGCTTGGCTGTGTCTTCAGGGACTCAGGACTTCTCCACCTTTCCCTCCTGCCATTCTTGGTGCGTGAGTGACATGTCCCTTCGTGACAGCAGGAGGACTACAGCAGATTTAATCACAAGCCAGTACAAAGGCAGAAAGTGAGCAAGGAGACGTGGATGGTGAGAGAAATTTCCTGAAATGTTTCTGTTTTGTTCAATTTTTTTTTAATCCAGGGCAAAAGCTTGTCCCAGGAACTTCCCAGCTGATTTCCCTTTGCATCTCATCAGCCATAAGTTGGCCGCGTGCCCACCCCTAGCTGCAAGGGAGGCCAGGAAAGAGCCTGATAGTTTCTGAGATGGTGGCCCTGGAAGAACCATCAAGGAAGATCAGGACGGGCGTGGCTGTTGAGGAGGTAACCCAGGGACTCCGCCGTGTCCCCTCAAGCAGATCCTTTCATTTGAAAAACTTTGCTATCATCCTTTCTACCTAGAACAGAAATATGCACGAACCAGGAAGGCTGTGAGCCAAGAGATTCATCTCAAATGGATTAAGTCTTGTTGACCTGGCATCATCCAGAAATAGAGCGTTGCACAGAACTGAATTTTGTAGAGAAGTTTTCTCCAAAAGGGCTGAAGTTTAGTGTATTTTAACCTTTCCTGTGACAACCTTTACTGAAATGCTTTATTTCTGTGTCTTATTTAGTAGTGTGTCAACATAATTTAACGCTTACTGAATGGCCAGGCTGCCATTATGGGCATCAATTGTTACCCTGTGCGTACACATTCAGATGCCCCAGGGGCTCTTGTGCTCCACACCCAATGCCCCGTCTCGCTCAACCTGCTCCAGGCGGGATACACTGTGTCACAAACTATCTGCAGCTCTTTGTGGAAATACCTATTCCCTTAAAATCAGCCCTGTTTTCTGCCGTCATTTCTATCTCCCTAGAATTTCTAATATTAGTTCCTGCTACTGTTTGGACTTTAATCATACCTTAGGATAGCAGGGACGAAGACCAGGAGGAAGCCGGAGGAGCCTGGGGCATCCTCTCAGGGACATGGCCAGAAGGAAGATGCCTCACAGAGAAGCTCTGAAGCAAGGACCCCAGATGACACGCTCAGCCATCCCTGGTTCTGGAGAAGGTTGGAGCAGCTTGGCAGCAGCTGGTTCATCACTCCAGAAAACTGAGATGGGGCAAAGATGGATCATATCTTGACCAGAAAAGCAGACATTTTGATTGAGGGAGGAGGAATGTGTTCTGGACCCGTGGAGCCCTGCAAAGGAGGAAGGCCTACAGGGTCACCATTTCTGTGAGGTGTCTGGGTGCCGGAGGAGTACAGGGCTGGTGCCCGAGGCGGGACCTTGAGTTGCCTGTAGGGTGCTGAATGGTACCAGGAACCTGCATCGGGACCTCTTGCACTGTGGGGCTCAGTTCCACATTTGGCAATTGCTTCCAAAGTTTAAAAGGACTCTAAATGTTCTCACTACTCAAGCGGGGCAATTATACATTATGGAGAGGCTTTGATGGCTTTCATTGTTGTATCAAACTTTACCATCAACCAGCTGAATCATTCTTCCTATGTACGTTTCTGCCTTCCACCTATGAAAATTAATTCACTGAGGCTTCTAAGCAAGATATTTTTGCAGGACCGTGGTTAGACTTCCTGGACTTTCTGCGCCTGGGCTTAATTCCTTGGGCTGCATCAAACAAATTCCTGCTTTGCAGGTTGTTTGATTGACAGTCCTGTCTCAGGAGACAGGCAAGGTTAGCTTGGGCAGGGTCCTTGTGTTCCTAACTCTCCTAGGACGGAAGTCCTGTCTCAGAATTAGAGTGCTTCCGTGCTTCACATGCCTTAACTGTTGTAAGTGATGTAGGGAAGGCAAAAGCAGATGAAGTCTCTTGTGAGTTTGCACTAGTACTGGGGTGGGCATGTGGGATAGTCTGGTGTTTTTCACACCTGGACTAGTGAAAGGGCCTTTGCTGCCATGTAGGGTTTTAGATTTGCAAGGCAAGCACCTGGTCCCTGTAGCTGTCTCCCTGTGCTTTCTCCCTACAAATCACAGTGGAACGGTGCGGGATCAAAGATTGCCTCAGACAGGGGTTAACTAAGCATAGTTTAGCAGATCGTTAAGCAAATTAGACTGTCATAAAAATAATGCCATTCATTAATCATGTACAGTCAACCCTCACTATTCATGGATTCCGTCTTGGCGGATGCAAATGTCGCAAATGCTTGAATCAATCACCCGAGGCACATGGTCCTAGCTGAGGTCGAACAAGCGGGAGCCCACCTCCTTAGTCCGGCCTTCATGCTGTAAACAGGTCCTTTTTGTTGTCTATTTAGTGCCACACTTTCACTTTTTTTTTTTTTTGGTGAGTTTTCTGTTTTTAAAATGGCTCCCAATCAGAGTGCTGAAGTGCTTTCTGGTGCTCCTAAGAGCAAGCAGGTTGTGATGCGCCTTGCGGAGAGACCATGTGTGTGTTCGATAAGCTTCGTTCAGGCGTGAGTTGCAGTGCTGTCGACGATAGTTCAATGTAACCGAAAAAGGTGTCTTTAAACGGAAACAAACATAGAGCAATGTTATGTATATGGTCTGGTAATGAAAATACTGTGACTCGCGGGAACCTACCCTGTGTTTCCCCAGCAGCAACAGTTCAACATCTGCACACTCAGTGTTCACAGACACTTGATGCCACCTCATGTGAATCATGAGAACTGACTGCACTGTGAATACGTTACACTTTAAATCACATTCTGATCAACAAAAACAGCCTGGTACAACCGTTATATGTCCCTCATAAAACTTAAGCTAGACGTCTACCTCACTTAACCAGGAGCCTTTCTGGACATAGACAGGCCTCTAAGTCTCAGACATGTAGGGCCTCTGAGCACTTGCAGTAATAGCAGTTTGTCTTTTTTTATATATATACAATTTTAAAGGTTACACTCCATTTACAGTTATTACAAAATATTGGCTCTATCCCCCGTGTTGTACAATGCATCCTTGTGGCCTATCATCTTACACCCAACAGTTTGTACTGTACCCCCCACTCCTCTGCCCCTGTCTTGCCCCTCCCCACCACTGGTAACCACTAGTTTGCTCTCTGCATGTGTGAGTTAACAGCAGTTTGTCTTTATTCCTGCTCTAGACCCCTTCTAAATAAATTACGACCTCTTCTTTTCTGCTTATCTGGAAAAACTAACAAAAATATTATAAAGAGAGTCCTGTCTGTCATACAAAACGAAGTAAGATTGTAATTTTTTGATAACTAGAAGTAGATCAAATTAAAGTTCTCAGTCTCTGGGTACATGAGGAAAGTCCCAATCAGCCTTAAGAAAGGCACAGATAACCACAGCCTTAGGCCAAGAGCTTCAGGGAAGGATGTCTCCCTTTCTCATTTTTATGATGGCACATCTCCCGGCATTCTCCAAAAGTAGATGAAAAATTCAGGGGCTTCCCTGGTGGCACAGTGGTTGAGAGTCCGCCTGCCGATGCAGGGGACACGGGGTGGTGCCGCGGTCCGGGAAGATCCCACATGCCGCGGAGCGGCTGGGCCCGTTAGCCATGGCCACTAAGCCTGCGCGTCCGGAGCCTGTGCTCCGCAACGGGAGAGGCCACAACAGTGAGAGGCCCGCGTACAGCCAAAAAAAACAAAAAACAAAAAAATTCAGCCAAGGATAGAGAGAGAAAGGAGATGAGCGACCTACATTCTTCTCTAAAATTAACCTAGAAATATTGTACCTTTAGAGGTCATTCCTCTGAGAAAAGAGATTCACGATTTTTACCCACTTTACCCACTTTAAAATTTACCCACTTTACCCACTTTAAAATTACCCACTTTAAAATTACCCACTTTAAAATTTACAGCATCCTAGTTCAAGCCTTTACCATTGTGCTAGATGACCCCAAGAGCCTGCCCGTTGCTCTCTCTGCCTTGCCTCTACTCAGGCCATGCAGTTCTTCACAACCCCAGATGATTTTGATCACTTAAGCCCCCCATAGTTCTCAGGATAAAGTCCAAAACCCACAGCATGGCTCTCAAGGCTGCCTGAAATTTAGCTCCAATCTACCTCTACCTTCCAACACACAACTTCTCCCACCGAGTCGGCTCCCTGTTTCCAAATGGAACTTGTCTCTCCCCAACATAGTGATGGAATGGTTAAGTTTAGACTCTGCTGTTAGACTGACCTGGGTTCGAATCCTGAGTCAGCCACTTACTATGTAACTTTGAGCAAATGACCTTGATGCCCTCATGTTTAAATAATTTGAATAAGACCATTTATCTCAGAGAGAGTTTTCTGATAATAAAATGTTATTATGCATGGAAAGTACCTAGCAGTAGCTGGCACATTAAAAGTAGTGGATAAATATTAATTAAAAAAATAAACACTGTGGAGTCCCACTTTCACCTTTTACCTCACAACCTTGAAATATCCTTCCTAGAATATTCATTCTCTTCCTTCCCGACTCTCTAATTTTACCTTTCTTCACGGCCTTGACCAATGACCTAAGTGTCGCATCCTGAGGACAAGGGTGGGAAGAAGGAAAAAGAAAGTGTGATAGGGAGAGAAGAGCTATAGCCAGGTTTCCTAGGGAGAGTGGAAATAGACGCTCCGATGCTCTGGAGCAGGGGTTGACAACCTCTTTCTATAAAAAGCCAGATAAGAAATGTTCTAGGCTCTGTGGGCCATTCAGCTTCTATCTCAACTATTCAACTCTGTCGTTGTAGCAGGACAGCAGCCGTAAAAAAATATGTCATGAACAGGCATGGCCGTGTTCCAATAAAACTTTATTTATAAGAACGGTCAGCAGACTTCCCTGGTGGCGCAGTGGTTGAGAGTCCGCCTGCCGATGCAGGGGAGACGGGTTCGTGCCCCGGGTCGGGAGAATCCCACATGCCGCTGAGCGGCTGGGCCCGTGAGCCATGGCCGCTGAGCCTGCGCGTCCGGAGCCTGTGCTCCGCAACGGGAGAGGCCACAACAGTGAGAGGCCCGCGTACCTAAAAGAAAAAAAAAAAAATGAGACGAACCTGGCAACTGAAAACACCAAATTTCACGAGGTTTTGATAAAGAATTGTTATTGATTGGATTTTATTCACATATGTGTCAGCAGCCTAAAAGTTCTGCTCCATGAAGTGTTTAAATGACTACAACTGATATAACATGAAAGAAATTAGAAAATTGGTCAATCCAAATAAGTGAAGCCCTATTTAATAGCATCCTAACCTGTGCTGGTACCTCTATTTTTGTACTGAAGCACATCTTTAATTTTCTTGTTTGCCCAGCTCCTTTCCACTGGGCATATCCACACTTTGCCCTATTATAAGTGAGTCTCTATAATTCTATAAATCACTAGGGAGATTTTGTTCCCAAATATTTGCTGATCCTTCCAGTTGGAGAATTTTGCTTCCTGTCCCATTTTGCTTCAGGCCTGGCCACGTGGTTTGCTTTGTTCCATAAACTGTGATGAAAATCATGGTGCTACTTCTAAGTCAAAGCTCTAAGACTGGCCACATGTTACTGCTCTCTTTTCCCTTTGCTGCAAGCAGAGCCATGTCCCAAGTAGAGCAGTTCATTGATGTGGATCCTGGAGAGGAAAGAGCATGGAACAGGGTCACCAGTAACATGAGTGAAAAACAAACTTTTGTGTTCTAAGCCACTGAAAATTGGGAATTATTAATCCAGCATTCCTTGGCCAATAATTGACTGATTTATTCCATAGTCTTCAAAATTTTAACTGTATATCTCCTAAAATAATTTTTAGAAACTATAGATTTCCTCTAAATTGTTTAAGTTGGTCACTAAAGTTTTCCACCTTATGTGCTAAAGTTATCGTTTTAATTTTTGCAAATTGTAAATTTTTATTTTATCTTAATTTTTGGTTGTTTAAGTAAAACCCTTCCATCACTCTTTGAAATGTACCAAAATGGGTACAATATCATATTATTATAAGACCCACAATCGTATTTTTAAAATACACAAAATACGATGGCGGGTCTTATAATAATTTTCTTCAGTATTTGGAAATCTAGATCATTCATTTTGGTTTTGAACTTATAGTTCCATTTTACTTTCCGAAGTTTTCAATCCTTATTTTACTAGTCACCCTATCTTCTTCTCAGAAAGAAAATATATATAATTATATATCTGCACATAATTTGAGTTTGAATTTCCTTTTATCATAAGGCTTCAAGAGTAAACTTTTTCTTCTGAACTGAATTATTATTACAATTATTAGTAGTACACAATCAATCAAAATATAGAATATAAATGTACTATAATTTTGATACTGATTATCAAATATAAAAAGTAAATATTATTGGAAATGATGTGAATGAGACTTTTTCAATTAGTTGATTAAACTATTGATGAATATTATTTGTTGTCAGAGGGCGATAGGGTTCAGAATTACATCCATTACTTTTTTTGTTCATTTATACAGGTGTAAGCAATAAAAAATATATTGACATGTGTGAGTAAATCAGAATGGAAGGAGTTCGCTTCTGCGTTAAATGTCCAAAATCATCCTGCAGTCCCTCATCAAAAAATTATTTTAACGTTTTATTAGGTGACAACTTAATTACATCCTCCTTGAATTTTGTTTAAAACATAGAATTAGAAATAATCTCTTTGCAAAATTACTCAAGCAATTACTAGACTCAAATCACTGAATTTCTGAGTATTTTTTTTAAAAAGGCTTTGCCAAGGGTTATCAATAATATATTAATTATACCTGTTACTCTTTCATGTGTAAGCATTTTGTGTAACCCAATAAGGAATTTGGAAAATCAAAATAGTGTTAATTATCATACTCCTTTGCTAATACAGTATTTTGGAGAAAATATTGTATCTGGTCCTTAAATATATTCATCCAAGTCTGTTACTGCATATTTAGCTCCTTCAATTTATGGAGGTATCCATAACCTAATTGACAAGCCAGCCCTCTTTACTGAACCAGTCAGACAAATCAGATTTGCTTTCTGACAGAAAAAAAAAAAAATCTGACTTCATTTCTCAATTCAAATAAAAGTGTTAACACATGTCTCTGTGACAAGCATCTCACTTAGGTACGCGGGCCTCTCACTGTTGTGGCCTCTCCCGTTGCGGAACACAGGCTCCCGACGCGCAGGCTCAGCGGCCATGGCTCACGGGCCCAGCCGCTCCGCGGCATGTGGGATCTTCCCGGACCGGGGCACGAACCTGTGTCCCCTGCATCGGCAGGCGGACTCTCAACCACTGCGCCAGCAGGGAAGCCCCTCACTTCTGAATTCTAACATAGACACAAAGTTCTGGAACAGACCTTTTCCATGAGGTTGCTCTCTTGACAAAATAAGGCACCTCTACCTTTGCTATTTCCAAGCACAGTCTTTGGAGGGCACCTCTCATTACCACTGTTTCTCTCTCCCCCCTGATGTGATCACAGTCAGGTCCCAGGTAAGAGCTGCTCCTTACCCTGGACCCTGGAATGAAGACACTGTGGGGGAGATTCTCGACTTTTCTGTGCCTCTGCCTGGGAAGTGCTGCATTCACAGACATCAAGCAGAGGAGAGAGGAAAATGTTCATCACTCCTGCTACACCATTTTACAACATTTGTGAGATCAGAACATCACTACAGGAGCCAAAATGCCCTGTTTCTAATGCTACACATTGCACTCAACAGAAATATGTCAAAGTCCGAGAAAGACACAAAATCCTATAGCAGGTGCATGAGGTTTTGATTAATGAAGCGGCACCACTGATACCGATATTTTTCATTTGATTAGAGATTTTTACACCCCAAACAATTCACTGCAGTAAGATTTCAGACATGTGAAAATATGACTTTCTTTTGGAAAGTGGGGAAAAGATAGATGTGAAAAGGAAGGTGAGAAAGGAAAACCCACATGACTTCCTGAATTGCAGGCACCTTTCCAGGCCCATACGGTTGAAAAAGAAGGATTATAGGCATTGAGGTTATGAAAATCGATGCTCCTCAAAATTTTATCCCTCTTAGAAAAGTCTCCTACTCCCCAGCATGTACCTGGACCCCGATTTGGACACTGTTACTGCAGACTTCAAAGCAACTGAGAAATCTAATTTACAATGTTTGAGAAATCAGATCTTTTATTCTCTAGTATGTGTTGCTTTTCTATTGCTGCATAACAAACTCGGATGCAACAAACAACACAATTTTATTACACCGCAGCTTCCATGAGTTGAGAGTCCGAACATGGCCTGGCTGTGAGTCTCACGAGGCTGCAGTCAAAGTGTCAGCCAGAGCTGCAGTCTCACCTGAGGTCCATCTCCTTGTCCAAGACACTGGTTGTCAACAGAATTCAGGGTTCCTGGTGACTACAGGACAGAGCCCCTCAGCTCCTAGAGGCTGTCCACCATTCCCTGACATGTAGCTCTCTCCAGAACTTGGCCGCATGTTTCTTTAAGGACAGTAGGCAAATGTCTCTGCTATGTCGTCTGTCTTGGCTCTTGACGGGCTTTTAAAGGACTCTGGTGATTAGGTCAGGCCCACCAAATTAATCTCCCATTTGGTTAACTTAGTGTCAACTGCAGAGAGGACTTGATCAAATCTGTAAAATCTCTTCACCTTTGCTATGTAACGTAGCATAATCAAGGAAGTGATATGGCATTGTCTTTGCCAAGATCTACTGGTTAGAAACAAGTGACAGAACACACCCACAGTGCAGGGAGAGGGTTTTACAATGCCGTGGGTCATTTGGAGTCATCTTAGAATTCTGCCTACCATACTATTTAAGCCAAAAATAGCATTCAGATTATGAATATGACAATCATGGAGTGTTTTCTTCAAGGTTAGAATACAAAATTTAAAAGACAACCCCTAGAGCACTCATTATTTAGTGATCCTTAGAAGAATTACCAGGGAAATTCGTTTAAAACATAAGATTTCCCAGGCCACACTCTCAGAGATGCTGATTCAGGATGCAAAGAGTTGGACTGCATTTTAAAAAAGTTCTCCCGCATGCGCCAGCTTTCTCTACCTGTGACACGCCAGTGGAATCCTGTGGGACGTCTTTTCCTCTCAGTTTGGTGGAGTGTCTTCTGATACTTTCTTGAGAACGGTGCCTGGGAGTGAGTTTTGATGGCCCAGGCCTTCTGAGTGCAGCCTTCATGCCATGGATTGAGCAGATGCCAGAGCTTTCACACCAGAAAGCAGCCGTGTGCAAGCCAGGAGGACTCTCACCAGAAACCCACACTGCTGGGCCTGGATCTTGGACTTCCAGACTCCAGAACTGCATCCCGGAGAGCCGAGTGGATGAAAGGCTCTTGCTGCTCCAGCCAGGAGTCAGGACTCTGCCTCTGAGGTGGGAGAGCCAACTTCAGAACACTCGTCAAGAAGAGACCTCCCAGCCCCACATAATATCAAACGGTGAAAATCTCCCAGAGATCTCCATCTCAACACCAGCACCCAGCTTCACTCAACGACCAGCAAGCTACAGTGCTGGACAACCTATGCCAACCATATAGCAAAACAGGAACACAACCCCACCCACTAGCAGAGAGGCTGCCTAAAATCATAATAAGTCCACAGACACCCCAAAACACACCACCAGACGTGGACCTGCCCACTAGAGAGACAAGATCTAGCCTCATACACCACAACACAGCCACTAGTCCCCTCCACCAGGAAGCCTACACAACGCACTGAACCAACCTTAGCCACTGGAGACAGACATCAAAAACAACGGGAGCTACGAACTTGCAGCCTGCAAAAAGGTGAACCCAATCACAGTAAGATAAGCAAAATGAGAAGACAGAAAAACACACAGCAGATGAAGGAGCAGGATAAAAACCCACCAGACCTAACAAATGAAGAGGAAATAGGCAGTCTACCTGAAAAAGAGTTCAGAATAATGATAGTAAAGATGATCCAAAATCTTGGAAATAGAATGGACAAAATGCAAGAAGCAGTTAACAAGGACCTAGAAGAAATAAAGATGAAACAGACAATGATGAACAACACAATAAATGAAATGAAAAATACTCTAGATGGGATCAATAGCAGAATAAATGAGGCAGAAGAACGGATAAGTGACCTGGAAGATAAAATAGTGGAAATAACTACTGCAGAGCAGAATAAAGAAAAAAGAATGAAAAGAACTGAGGACAGTCTCAGAGACCTCTGGGACAACATTAAACGCACCAACATTCGAATTATAGGGGTTCCAGAAGAAGAAGAGAAAAAGAAAGGGACTGAGAAAATATTTGAAGAGATTATAGTTGAAAACTTCCCTAATATGGGAAAGGAAATCGTTAATCAAGTCCAGGAAGCACAGAGAGTCCCATACAGGATAAATTCAAGGAGAAATACGCCAAGACACATATTAATCAAACTGTCAAAAACTAAATACAAAGAAAGCATATTAAAAGCAGCAAGGGAAAAACAACAAATAACACACAAGGGAATCCCCATAAGGTTAACAGCTGATCTCTCAGCAGAAACTCTACAAGCCAGAAGGGAGTGGCAGGACATACTGAAAGTGATGAAGGAGAAAAACCTGCAACCAAGATTACTCTACCCAGCAAGGATCTCATTCAGATTTGATGGAGAAATTAAAACCTTTACAGACAAGCAAAAGCTGAGAGAGTTCAGCACCACCAAACCAGCTTTACAACAAATGCTAAAGGAACTTCTCTAGACAAAAACACAAGAGAAGGAAAAGTCCTATAATAACGAACCCAAAACAATTTAGAAAATGGGAATAGGAACATACATATCGATAATTACCTTAAATGTAAATGGACTAAATGCTCCCACCAAAAGACACAGATTGGCTGAATGGATACAAAAACAAGACCCATATATATGCTGTCTACAAGAGACCCACTTCAGACCTAGAGACACATACAGACTGAAAGTAAGGGGATGGAAAAAGATATTCCATGCAAATGGAAACCAAAAGAAAGCTGGAGTAGCAATTCTCATATCAGACAAAATAGACTTTAAAATAAGGACTATCAGAAGAGACAAAGAAGGACACTACATAATGATTAAGGGATCGATCCAAGAAGAAGATATAACAATTGTAAATATTTATGCACCCAACATAGGAGCACCTCAATACATAAGGCAAAAACTAGCAGCCATAAAAGGGGAAATCGACAGTAACACATTCATAGTAGGGGACTTCAACACCCCACTTTCACCAATGGACAGATCATCCAAAATGAAAATAAATAAGGAAACACAAGCTTTAAATGATACATTAAACAGGATGGACTTAATTGATATTTATAGGACACTCCATCCAAAAACAACAGAATACACATTTTTCTCAAGTGCTCATGGAACATTCTCCAGGATAGATCATATCTTGGGTCACAAATCAAGCCTTGGTAAATTTAAGAAAATTGAAATTATATCAAGTATCTTTTCCGACCACAACGCCATGAGATTAGATATCAATTATAGGAAAAGAGCAGTAAAAAATACAAACACATGGAGGCTAAACAATACACTACTTAGTAACGAAGTGATCACTGAAGAAATCAAAGAGGAAATTAAAAAATACCTAGAAACAAATGACAATGGAGATACAACGACCCAAAACCTATGGGATGCAGCAAAAGCAGTTCTAAGAGGGAAGTTTATAGCAATACAAGCCCACCTTAAGAAGCAGGAAACATCTCGAATAAACAACCTAACCTTGCACCTCAAGCAATTAGAGAAAGAAGAACAAAAAAACCCCAGAGTTAGCAGAAGGAAAGAAATCATAAAAATCAGATCAGAAATAAATGAAAAAGAAATGAAGGAAACAATAGCAAAGATCAATAAAACTAAAAGCTGGTTCTTTGAGAAGATTAACAAAATTGATAAACCATTAGCCAGACTCATCAAGAAAATAAGGGAGAAGACTCAAATCAATAGAATCAGAAATGAAAAAGGAGAAGTAACAACTGACACTGCAGAAATACAAAAAATCATGAGGGATTACTACAAGCAACTCTATGCCAATAAAATGGACAATCTGGAAGAAATGGACAAATTCTTAGAAATGCACAAACTGCCAAGACTGAATCAGGAAGAAATAGAAAATATGAACAGACCAATCACAAACACTGAAATTGAAACTGTGATTAAAAATCTTCCAACAAACAAAAGCCCAGGACCAGATGGCTTCACAGGCGAATTCTATCAAACATTTAGAGAAGAGCTAACACCTATTCTTCTCAAACTCTTCCAAAATATAGCAGAGGGAGGAACACTCCCAAACTCATTCTACGAGGCCACCATCACCTTGATACCAAAACCAGACAAGGATGTCACAAAGAAAGAAAACTACAGGCCAATATCACTGATGAACATAGATGCAAAAATCCTCAACAAAATACTAGCAAACAGAATCCAACAGCACATTAAAAGGATCATACACCATGATCAAGTGGGGTTTATTCCAGGAATGCAAGGATTCTTCAATATACGCAAATCTATCAATGTGATTAACCATATTAACAAATTGAAGGAGAAAAACCATATGATCATCTCAATAGATGCAGAGAAAGCTTTTGACAAAATTCAACACCCATTTATGATAAAAACCCTGCAGAAAGTAGGTGTAGAGGGAACTTTCCTCAATATAATAAAGGCCGTATATGACAAGCCCACAGCCAACATCATCCTCAATGGCGAAAAACTGAAAGCATTTCCACTAAGGTCAGGAACAAGACAAGGTTGCCCACTCTCACCACTCTTATTCAACATAGTTTTGGAAGTTTTAGCCACAGCAATCAGAGAAGAAAAGGAAATAAAAGGAATCCAAATCGGAAAAGAAGAAGTAAAGCTGTCACTGTTTGCAGATGACATGATACTATACATAGAGAATCCTAAAGATGCTACCAGAAAACTACTAGAGCTAATCAATGAATTTGGTAAAGTAGCAGGATACAAAATTAATGCACAGAAATCTCTGGCATTCCTATATACTAATGATGAAAAATCTGAAAGTGAAATCAAGAAAACACTCCCATTTACCATTGCAACAAAAAGAATAAAATATCTAGGAATAAACCTACCTAAGGAGACAAAAGACCTGTATGCAGAAAATTATAAGACACTGATGAAAGAAATTAAAGATGATACAAACAGATGGAGAGATATACCATGTTCTTGGATTGGAAGAATCAACATTGTGAAAATGACTCTACTTCCCAAAGCAATCTATAGATTCAATGCAATCCCTATCAAACTACCACTGGCATTTTTCACAGAACTAGAACAAAAAATTTCACAATTTGTATGGAAACACAAAAGACCCCGAATAGCCAAAGCAATCTTGAGAACAAAAAATGGAGCTGGAGGAATCAGGCTGCCTGACTTCAGACTATACTACAAAGCTACAGTAATCAAGACAGTATGGTACTGGCACAAAAACAGAAAGATAGATCAATGGAATAGGATAGAAAGCCCAGAGATAAACCCATGCACATATGGTCACCTTATCTTTGATAAAGGTGGCAGGAATATACAGTGGAGAAAGGACAGCCTCTTCAATAAGTGGTGCTGGGAAAATTGGATAGGTACATGTAAAAGTATGAGATTAGATCACTCCCTAACACCATACACAAAAATAAGCTCAAAATGGATTAAAGACCTAAATGTAAGGCCAGAAACTATCAAACTCTTAGAGGAAAACATAGGCAGAACACTCTATGACATAAATCACAGCAAGATCCTTCTTGACCCATCTCCTAGAGTAATGGAGATAAAAACAAAAATAAACAAATGGGACCTAATGAAACTTCAAAGCTTTTGCACAGCAAAGGAAACCATAAACAAGACCAAAAGACAGCCCTCAGAATGGGAGAAAATATTTGCAAATGAATCAACTGACAAAGGATTAATCTCTAAAATTTACAGGCAGCTCATGCAGCTCAATAACAAAAAAATAAACAACCCAATCCAAAAATGGGCAGAAGACCTAAATAGACATTTCTCCAAAGAAGATATACAGACTGCCAACAAACACATGAAAGAATGCTCAACATCATTAATCATTAGAGAAATGCAAATCAAAACTACAATGAGATATCATCTCACACCAGTCAGAATGGCCATCATCAAAAAATCTAGAAACAATAAATGCTGGAGAGGGTGTGGAGAAAAGGGAACACTCTTGCACTGCTGGTGGGAATGTGAATTGGTTCAGCCACTATGGAGAACAGTATGGAGGTTCCTTAAAAAACTACAAATAGAACTACCATATGACCCAGCAATCCCACTACTAGGTATATACCCTGAGGAAACCAGAATTCAGAAAGAGTCATGTACCAAAATGTTCATTGCAGCTCTATTTACAATAGCCCGGAGATGGAAACAACCTAAGTGCCCGCCGTCGGATGAATGGATAAAGAAGATGTGGCACATATATACAATGGAATATTACTCAGCCATAAAAAGAAACGAAATTGAGCTATTTGTAATGAGGTGGATAGATCTAGAGTCTGTCATACAGAGTGAAGTAAGTCAGAAAGAGAAGGACAAATACCGTATGCTAACACATATATATGGAATTTAAGAAAAAAAAATGTTATGAAGAACCTAGGGGTAAAACAGGAATAAAGACAGAGACCTACTGGAGAACAGACTTGAGGATATGGGGAGGGGGAAGGGTGAGGTGTGTTAGGGCGAGAGAGAGACATGGACATATATATACTAACAAACGTAAGGTAGATAGCCAGTGGGAAGCAGCCGCAGATGCATATGTTCCCATATCGGTTCTTTGTGGCTGTCTGGAGGGGTGGGATAGGGAGGGTGGGAGGGAGGGAGACAAAGAGGGAAGAGATATGGGAACATATGTATATGTATAACTGACTCACTCTGTTATAAAGCAGAAACTAACACACCATTGTAAAGCAATTATACCCCAATAAAGATGTTAAAAAAATAAAAATAAAAAATAAATAAATAAATAAGTTCTCCCTACGCAAGAGGGAGGAGATATGGGGATATATGTTTATGTATAGCTGATTCACTTTGTTATACAGCAGAAACTAACACACCACTGTAAAGCAATTATACTCCAATAAAGATGTTAAATAAATAACTAAATAAATAAGTACTCCCTGACTATTCCAATGCATGTGCTAACCATACATTGAAAATCCCTAATTTAGTGCTTCCATAACTAAAGACTGGCTTAAATTTTCCCAAGGCTCTGCAGTTTGGACCAGAGAATTCCTCCAAATGGGTTTAGTCCCTCTGTTTTATAAAAGCTGTATTTCACAGGCTCCATTTCTCTGCCTCACACCTAACATGCTGAGAAACCTTTATATAATCCCAGGAAGTACCCTTCTGCCTAGATAAAGTCCTTCTTGTAAGACTGAGCTGACAGCCTTATCACCACTGTAAACCAAATATAAAAATTTTTAAATAGCATGGAATGGATAGAAACTTGGTTTTTTCTCCAACTGTAGTTCCTACCATTCTTAAAAGAAAAATGAGAGGACAAAGCTTAACTCTAAAGCAGGCAAGGAAGACATGGAAGCAACCTAAGTGTCCATGGACAGAGGAATGGATAAAGAAGATATGGTAAACATACACAATTGAATATCACTCAGCCATAAAAAGAATAAAATATTACCATTTTCAGCACCACAGATGGCCCTAGAGATTATCATACTATGTGAAGTAAGCTAGACAGAGAAAGACAAATATACGATATCACTTACATGTGGAATCTAAAATATGATGATACAAATGAACTTATTTGCAAAACAAATAGATCACGGACATAGAAAAAAATTTACAGTTACCTAAGGAGAAAGGGGTAGGGGAGGGATAAATTAGGAGATTGGGAGTAACAGATACAAACTACTATATATAAAATAGATAACCAACAAGGTCCTACTGTATAACACAGGGGACTATATTCAGTATCTTATAATAACCTATAATGGAAAAGAATCTGTAAAAGCATAGATCCATGTATATGTATAACTGAATCACTTTGCTGTAGACCTGAAACTAACACAACACTGTAAATCAACTATACTTCAATTAAAAAAAATTAAAATGAATAAAGTAGGCAAGGAACTTCCCTCAAACAGCAGCCCTGCTTCATTGGCACACTCCGTGGTGAGCCCCTTGATGAAGATAGAAGTTCCTTGGAGGCCCTTTAATCAGGAATAGGGTGAGAAGATGGTAAAAAACCCCGACAATGTGCTCCCTATCTTCCATGCAGACTCTACTGAATTTATGAAACTCTGGCAACAGTAACAACACAGTGTGCAACCAACTTCGGTTGGGTCGTGAAACCTTCAAGTGCCAAAATTTGTCAGAGGAGAGAAATATCAAAACAGTTCTAGAAGTCAGTGAGGGCCTTGAGAACATCTGCTGCAGATACCCAGAGGGTGATGAGGCATCATAAAGACAAGAGAGGAGAATCCCATAGCACCTGATTCACTCTACTAATGGTTACTGAGAGCTTATACCGTATAGCATGGTGCTCTGAGCATTTTCACAGCCCCTCCACATTTTGCACCAGAGAAAAGAGGTCAGCTTTCTCACTGCCTGACTTTGCTCCTTCTTGAGCAAACTATCAAGCACACTATACTCCTCTCAGTATAGCATCACTTGTGATAAATAAAAAGAAGGGTGTTTTAACAATTGCTCCTTAGTCCCTCTTCACCCAAAGATTCCAAGTCATCCCACTTAGAATTCCCCCTTACAGCTTGACCTTGACTTCAGAGAAAGATTCTCAACAGCTAAGAAAAAGAGGCACGTCAGTACTGTCTGTAAGTATGGCTCTTAGGGAGTAGGAAATAATGCATGTAGTTCAGTCACCATGTGAGCGACCCAGAGAAAAGAGGTGAAATAAAGAAACCAAGATTTGCAGCCTCACAAGAGTGTTGGGGCAGAAAGGAACGTTGTTCTGCTTTCCCTGCACATTAGCCTGGAAGATCACAGAAGTTGACCCAAGCAAAGCATTAGGCAAGGATATAGTAGGTAAAATTTGTCCATGCTATCACAACCTCCCAGGTCATTTCTGTATTCTTTCCCTGCCATCACCTCTTCCTGTATATCCATGCCATCCTCTTGCACAGATTTCACATACTATATCCTTAAGTTCTTTTCCTATCAAAACAAGTTCTCAGGAACCAATCAGAAAGTCCTACATATGATCTTAGACAACAGGTTAAATTATTATTGTTTTCATTTTAAGAAAGATATAAGTTTTTTAAATGATACCTTTATGGTGAAGATTAAAGCATTAGTCAGTGGACAAGACAGATTTGTTATTGTTGAATTTTTTTAAAGGAAGGCAGAAAAATTTCCAGAAACATTCCACTTAGGCAGTCATTTGGACTTGCAGCTTTATAAGTACTTGAAAGGAAGAGTGGGGGGAGGAGGTAAGAAATAATATTTACACTCCAGTCTCTATGGTTCTTGGGAACACAGCGTTCAGACTTCCTGTTTCAGCTCCAACATGTAAAGAGCTTAAAAGTTGTCACTCCCATCCTTATGATAAGGAAAAGCAGAAAAGTGGGATAAACTGAAATGGATGACTCTTCTGGTACCCGTCAAAGAATCAAGTTTGTAGGG
>NW_006793498.1:2258275-2268819 GCF_000442215.2 Lipotes vexillifer | reverse complement strand
CCGTCAAAGAATCAAGTTGGTAGGGAAACTTACAGCCCCCAAATCAGGAGAAACAGGCACATACTGAGAATCACGCCTGAAGCAGAAGTCAGTGAAGGGATAAAATAGTAGAAATATTTGAATGGTAATTTTGATGAATTGCTAGAATCTGTGTTTGGATTAGCCTAAGAGTGAAAATCTCCATAGGGTCCCTCAAATTTCTGCGAGGTTTACTTTCGGAAACCCCACTGGTTTTCAAGATAAAAATCCTAGAAAGATCTCATTGCAGAAGGAGAAGGGTACTAACTGTGAAATACACCCGGAACCTTGTTCATAACAAAGACCTACTCTGGAGAAAAATTTCTGTGAGCTTGTTCTCAGCTAGGGAAAGGGCATTCCTCCCACTCCAGACCCCTCTAGGCTTCCTGCCTCTCCTGAGATGGGGGGTGATGGGGACATAGTCAACAGGGATAAGAAGCTCTAGGGAATAGATTGAAAACACCATAGACAGGCAAAGGAGGAGGGGAAGGGAGGGAAATAAAAAGATATAGCACCAGGAAAAAAAAAATGTGTGTAAGTCACAGACAATAGACACAAGACTGAAATTTCATCATAAGTTGGTAGAACACTCATCCTTCTTCACACCTTATAATCACACAAACAGGCTGCTGTACAATAACCAAAAGAGATGCAAGACACAGACTCTCTCTAAGGAGCAGTACTTAGGGATACTCACCAAAGTCAACAGAGGAGACAAAACACGGACCCTAGAGAAATTCAAAACCTCTGACATCTAGAGCTAATGCAAGCATTAAATGTCTAGCCAGATGAACATAAATCCTCACACGAAAAGATGATTTACCTCGGTTTCTAACACCAAATACAACATGTCTGGCTTGAACCAAAAAATTTTCAAGTCATGTCAAAAGGTAAGAAGAAAAATCACAGTCCGAAAGAACAAAGCAATCATCAAAATCAGAATCAGATATGACACAGACCATGAAATATACAAGTCAGGGAATTTTAAATAATTATGACAAATATATTAAGAGTTCTAATGAAAAAAGTTAACAAGATGCAAGAACAGATGGGTAATATCGGCAGAGAGATGGAAACACTATGGAATCAAAAAGAAATTCTAGAAGTCAAAAACATAGTAACAGAAATGAAGAATGCCTTCAATGAGCACATTAATAGACTTGATACATCCTAGGAGTCAAGGAGCTTGAAGATAAGTGAATACAATCTTCCCAAACTGACATTAAAACAGAAAAAAAAAGAAAAACAAAGAAAAACTTTAAAAACCCAAGAACTATAGGAAGTTTCAAAAAGTGTAACATACTTACATGAAATTGGAATACTAGAAGGAGAAAAGAAATAGAACAAGGCAAAAGAAATATTTGAAGTGATAATGGATGAGAATTTTCCAAAATTAATGACAGATACCAAACACAAATCCAGGAAGCTCAAAAAACATCAAGCAAGATGAAAAACAAAAGATCTACTCCTAGGCATGGCATAATCAAACTGCAAAAAACCCAAAGCAAAAAGAATATCTTGAAAGAAGTCAGAGAAAAAAAACACCTTATCTATAGAGGAACAAGGATAAGAATTACAGAGGACTTCTCATCAGAAATCATGCAAGCAATCAATCAGTGTGATAAACCATATTAACAAATTGGAGGAGAAAAACCATATGATCATCTCAATAGGTGCAGAAAAAGCTTTTGACAAAATTCAACACCCATTTATGATAAAAACCCTCCAGAATGTAGGCATAGGGGGAACTTTCCTCAACATAATAAAGGCCACATACGACAAACCCACAGCCAACATCATTCTCAATGGTGAAAAACGGAAACCATTTCCTCTAAGATCAGGTACAAGACAAGGGTGCCCACTCCCACCACTATTATTCAACACAGTTTTGGAAGTTTTTGCCACAGCAATCAGAGAAGAGAAAGATATAAAAGGAATCCAAATCGGAAAGGAAAAAGTAAAGTTGTCACTGTTTGCAGATGACATGATACTATATATAGAGAATCCTAAAAACGCTACCAGAAGACTATTACAGCTAATCAATGAATTTGGTAAAGTAGCAGGGTAAAAAATTAATGCACAGAAATCTCTTAAATTCCAACACACTAGTGAAGAAAAATCTGAAAGAGAAATTAAGGAAACACTCCCATTTACCATTGCAAAAAAAAGAATAAAATACCTAGGATATTATTAATATTATTAAAATACCTAGGATAATAAAATACCAGGGATATTATTACCTAGAATAAACCTACCTAAGGAGACAAAAGACGTGTAGGCAGAGAACTATAAAACACTGATGAAAGAAATTAAAGATGATGCAAATAGATGGAGAGATACACCATGCTCTTGGATTGGAAGAATCAACATTGTGAAAATGACTATACTACCCAAAGCAATCTACAGATTCAATGCAATCCCTATCAAACTACCAATGGCATTTTTCACAGAACTAGAACAAAAAATTTCACAATGTGTATGGAAACACAAAAGACCCTGAATAGCCAAAGCAATCTTGAGAAAGAAAAATGGAGCTGGAGGAATCAGGCTCCTGCACTTCAGACTATACTACAAAGCTACAGTAATCAAAAGAGTATAGCACTGGCACAAAAACAGAAATATAGATCAATAGAACAGGATAGAAAGCCCAGAGATAAACCCACGCACATATGGTCACCTTATGTTTGATAAAGGAGGCAAGAATATACAATGGAGAAAAGACAACTTCTTCAATAAGCAGTGCTGGGAAAACTGGACAGCTACATGTAAAAGAATGAAATTAGAACACTCCCTAACACCATACACTAAAAGAAACTCAAAATGAATTAAAGACCTAAATGTAAGGCCAGACACTACAAAACTCTTAGAGCAAAACATAGGCAGAACACTCTATGACATAAATCACAGCAAAATCCTTTCTGATCCTTTTAGAGAAATGGAAATAAAAACAAAAATAAACAAATGGGACCTAATGAAACTTAAAAGGTCTTGCACGGCAAAGGAAACCAAAAACAAGACGAAAAGACAACCCTCAGAATGGGAGAAAATATTTGCAAACGAAGCAGCTGACAAAGGATTAATCTCCAAATTTTACAAGCAGCTCATGCAGCTCAATATCAAAAAACCCAAACAACCCAATCCAAAAATGGGCAGAAGACCTAAATAGACATTTCTCCAAAGAATATATACAGATAGCCAACAAACAGGTGAAAGAATGCTCAACATCACTAATCATTAGAGAAATGCAAATCAAAACTACAATATCACCTCACACTAGTCAGAATGGCCATCATCAAAAAATCTAAAAAGAATAAATGCTGGAGAGGGTGTGAAGAAAAGGGAACCCTCTTGCACTGTTGGTGGGAATGTAAATTGATACAGCCACTATGGAGAACAGTATGGAGGTTCCTTAAAAAACTGAAAATAGAACAACCATACAAACCCAGCAATCCCACTACTGGGCATATACCCTGAGAAAACCATAATTCAAAGAGTCATGAACCACAGTGTTCATTGCAGTTCTATTTACAATAGCTAGGACATGGTAGCAACCTAAGTGTCCATCGACAGATAAATGGATAAAGAGGATGTGGCACATATATACAATGGAATATTACTCAGCCATAAAAAGAAACGAAATTGGGCTTCCCTGGTGGCGCAGTGGTTGAGAGTCCACCTGCCAATGCAGGGGACGTGGGTTCGTGCCCTGGTTCAGGAGGATCCCACATGCCACGGAGCGGCTGGGCCCGTGAGCCATGGCCGCTGAGCCTGCACATCCGGAGCCTATGCTCCGCAACGGGAGAGGCCACAACAGTGAGAGGCCCACGTACCGAAAAAAAAAAAAAGAAACGAAATTGAGTTATTTGTAGTGAGGTGGATGGACCTAGAGTCTGTCATACAGAGTGAAGTAAGTCAGAAAGAGAAAAACAAATACCATACGCTAACACATATATATGGAATCTAAAAATAAAAAAAGATGGTTATGAGGAACCTAGGGGCAGGACAGGAATAAAGACACAGAAATAGAGAATGAACTTGAGGACACAGGGAGAGGGAAGGGTAAGCTGGGACGAAGTGGGAGAGTGACATGGACTTATATATACTACCAAATGTAAAATAGATAGCTGGTGGGAAGCAGCGCATAGCACAGGGAGATCAGCTTGGTGCTTTGTGACCACCTAGAGGGGTGAGATAGGGAGGGTGGGAGGGAGACACAAGAACAAGGAGATATGGGGTTATATGTATATGTATAGCTGATTCACTCTGTTATAAAGCAGAAACTAACACACCATTGTAAAGCAATTATACTCCAATAAGATGTTAAAAATAAATAAATAAATGAAACAAAATGGTACAGCCACTTTGGAAAATAGTTTGGCAGTTTCTTACAAAGCCAAGCACAATCTTACCATACAATTCAGCAACTGCACTCCTAGGTATTGACCCAACTGATTTTAAAACTTTTGTCTGCACAAAAGCCTGCACCACAAATATGTATAGCATCTTTACTCAAAATTGCCAAAAACTAGAAGCAACCCCGATGTCCTCAACAGGTTAACAGATAAGCAAATTCTGATACATGTCAAATATTGGCATACTATTCAGTAATAAAAAAAGAATGAGTTACCAAGTCATTCAATGAAATTGGTGAATCTTAAATGCATAATGAAAGAAGCCAGCCTGAGAAAGCTACATAGTGTATAATTCCATTTGTATAATATTCTGGAAAAGGCAAAACTATAGATACAGTAAGCAGAACAGTGGTTACCAAGGATTAAGGGGTAATTAAATAGGTGAACCATAGGCGATTTTTAGGTCAGTAAAATTATTCTGTATGAAACTGTAATGGTGGATAAATAAAACTATGCATTTGTCAAAATCCATGGAACTTGACAGCACAAAGAGTGAACCTTAATGCATGAATATATTTTAAAAATTATTTAGTAGGTAGGGAGATCCCAAGATGGAATACAAAATGTGAAAAAGCACATCTAACTGTATTGCACATATATGAAACAATATCACCAAAAGAGGTGGAGGGAAAAGGTGCTGACCTAAGTAACTCTGGAAATAAGTGGAGTCTGTAAAACTAAAGATGAAAAGAATTATACATAAGCCCTGTACTCTAGCTGATAAAGTTGTTTCCCATGGGAGTAGGGGTTAAAAATTTTGAAACCACTATACATACATATTGAAATTAAACAATTAAGTAAATGGATGGCAGATAGTGAGAGCCAGGTTTCTCTCACTGCTGGAGTGGAAAGTTACATATAAGCAAGGAGTCAAAGCTATAAAAATCCCTGTGATAATGGAGCTGAATATACATCATTACGAACTCATGTTTAGCTTACTATGAAAACAGATGATTATATATAGAAATATTTATAGACATTTTTATGTATGTGGGTTAGTTTACACACATATATTTCCTTGCTTTGTTAGCTGAGAGGACCTGGAAGCAACAAGCACACTTAGCACTCAGATCTTGGTTTCTAATATTATTCTTCAATAAAAGGAATCAAGGCTTCTTAGAGAAATGGATGATTCAAGGGCTGGTAAGAACTATAAAAGATGAGGCTGGAGCATCATATAATGCCAAAAAGTATGGAAGTGCTCAAAAACTCCACAGTGATGGGGGCTGTCAAATGAGGTAACTGAAAGATCTCTCAATGGCCAAAGCTGGGCAAATTTGAGCATGAAAATAAATAATATTGGGACTTCCCTGGTGGCAAGTGGTTAAGAATCCGCCTGCCAATGCAGGGGACACGGGTTTGATCCCTGGTCCAGGAATAACCCACATGCTGCCGAGAAACTAAGCCTGTGCACCACAACTGCTGACCCTGCGCCCTGAGCTCTGAGAAGCCTGTGCACGGCAACAAAGAGTAGCCCCCATGCTCCACAACTAGAGAAAGCCTGCGCACAGCAATGAAGACCCAACGCAGCCAATAAATAAATAAATAATTTTTTAAAAAAAGAAAAGAAAAGAAATAATATTGTACTGGATTATAACTCAAAGAATAAAATAAGTATCTCTGAGTCCATTCTCAGTCCATCTAAATAAATGCTTGAATAAATAAATAAATGGGGGAGAATAAACAAATTGTCCACACAGAAGAATTTCAAATAATTTGTGTAGATACTCTGTCCTCCAGGTTGGGGAGCTTAACTCCCTGCTCCTTAAGCGTGGATTGTGTGTAGGGACTTCCCTCCATAGAGTACAGTATGGAAAGGGGGAAGAAAGAGTGACTTTACAATGGAGAAACCTGTCAAACACAACTTATCAAGATTAACATCAACAGTGAAAGTCATGTTGATAGTATGTATACCTGATATGATGTAAAGAAAATAGCACTTCATCTCTGTGGTCTACTTCCTAAATCCATAACCCAGTTCAATCATGGAGAAGATATGAGATAATTTCAAATTGAGGAACATTGTACAAATATCTAACCGATACTCCTTAAAATGTTCAAGGTCATCAAAAACAAGAATAGTCTGAAAAACTGTCATAGCCAAGAGGAGCCTGAGGAGACATCACATCTAAATATAATGTGATATCCTGAGTGGGATTCTGCAAAATATAAAAAAAATAGGTATAAACTAAGGATATCTGAATAAAGTATGAATTTTAGTTAATAATAATGTATCAATGTTGGCTTATTAATTGTCACCAATGTGCCATACTATTGTAAGGCATTTATAAGAGGTGAAATTGGATCTGGGGTATATGGAAACCCTCTGTACTCTTTCATAATTTTTCTGTGAATCTAAAACCATTCTAAAATTAAAAGTTTATTAAACACTGTCTCTAGCATACCATACAAAATTATAAGACATGTGAAGAAAAGTAACGTATGACTAATAATCAGAAAATCAAAAAGCAGTCAGTGCCCACCTCCTAGAGAAATGGAAATAAAAACAAAAATAAACAAATGGGACCTAATGAAACTTCAAAGCTTTTGCACAGCAAAGGAAACCATAAACAAGACCAAAAGACAACCCTCAGAATGGGAGAAAATATTTGCAAGTGAAGCAACTGACAAAGGATTAATCTCCAAAATGTACAAGCAGCTCATGCAGCTCAATAACAAAAAAACAAACAACCCAATCCAAAAATGGGCAGAAGACCTAAATAGACATTTCTCCAAAGAAGATATACAGACTGCCAACAAACACATGAAAGAATGCTCAACATCATTAATCATTAGAGAAATGCAAATCAAAACTACAATGAGATATCATCTCACACCAGTCAGAATGGCCATCATCAAAAAATCTAGAAACAATAAATGCTGGAGAGGGTGTGGAGAAAAGGGAACACTCTTGCACTGCTGGTGGGAATGTGAATTGGTTCAGCCACTATGGAGAACAGTATGGAGGTTCCTTAAAAAACTACAAATAGAACTACCATATGACCCAGCAATCCCACTACTGGGCATATACCCTGAGAAAACCATAATTCAAAAAGAGTCATGTACCAAAATGTTCATTGCAGCTCTATTTACAATAGCCCGGAGATGGAAACAACCTAAGTGCCCGTCATCGGATGAATGGATAAAGAAGATGTGGCACATATATACAATGGAATATTACTCAGCCATAAAAAGAAATGAAATTGAGTTATTTGTAGTGAGGTGGATGGACCTAGAGTCTGTCATACAGAGTGAAGTAAGTCAGAAAGAGAAAGACAAATACCATATGCTAACACATATATATGGAATCTAAGGAAAAAAAATGTCATGAATAACCTAGGGGTAAGACAGGAATAAAGACACAGACCTACTAGAGAATGGACTTGGGGATATGGGGAGGGGGAGGAGTGAGCTGTGACGGGGTGAGAGAGTGGCATGGACATGTATACACTACCAAACGTAAAATAGATAGCTAGTGGGAAGCAGCCACATAGCAGAGGGAGATCAGCTCGGTGCTTTGTGACCACCTAGAGGGGTGGGATGCGGAGAGTGGGAGGGAGGGAGACGCAGGAGGGAAGAGATATGGGAACATATGTATATGTATAACTGATTCACTTTGTTATAAAGCAGAAAGTAACACACCATTGTAAAGCAATTATACTCCAATAAAGATGTAAAAAAAATATTCTGAAAACTATTTCAATACAAAAAAAAACTCAGTCAGTGTAAAGAGACCCAAAGATAAACAAGTTTTGGAATTAAAAGAAAAGGACTTTTAATTAACTATTATGAACAGGTTAAATAAAGAGAGGAAAAAATGGAAAAAGCAAATGAAAAGATAGAGAATTTCTACAGAGAAGTGGATATCCTAAGAATGAAAAAATACAGTATTTGAAAATAAGAATACATTGGAAAGGCTTAACAGCAGATTGAACAATAGGAGAAAAGGCCCATGAACTTGAAGACTGGTCAATTAAATTATCCAAACTGGGGAATAGAGATAAAAGAACGAGGAAAAACAGAGCACAGTGTGAGAGGCATGCGGGACAACATTAAGCTTTCTAACATACACATAACTGGAGTAACAAAGAGACATGAGGGAGAAAACGGAAAAGAATAAATATTTATAGAGTTAATAGCCAATAATTTTCTAAAATCAGTTAAAATACATCAAAACACAAGTTCAAACAGCTCAGCAAAATAGGCTATGTATCCAGCCAAGCAGAATAAATACAAAGAAAACCACACCTAGACACATCAGTTAAACTGCTAAAAAAGAAAGGTGAAGGGAAAAATCTGAAAAGCCATCAGAAAAATAATAGATCCATTACATTCAGGTGAACAGCAATAAGAATTATGAATGACTTCTCAACAGTTACAGTGAAAGCCAAAAGACAATAGAATGACATATTATCATGTGCTAGAAGAAAACACTGCCAACCCTAGAACTCTATACCAGTGAAAATATTTTTCCAGTCCAATGTCCCCAAACAGAACTTCCCTTCTTTCCTTGGAAACCTTTCCTCCCTCTGAAACTCACTATGTTCATTACGGTATCAACATCCAGGCTCTTAGGCCCATCATGTCCTCTCCTCTTTTTGACTCTCACAATCTCACCAATTCCTATCAATTCTATCTCAGAAAATCTTTGGAATCCATCACTCCTCTTCAGTCTCACTGGTACTGCATTGGTCCAAGCCCTCAATATTTCTGGCCTAAACTATGACAACAGTCCATTGATTAGTATAGCCTCCCTACCATTGGTCTTTCCATAGTTCATCTTCCTCACAACCTCTATAATTAGTTTTCTAAAACCTAATTCCTGTCTGAACTTGTCTGTCAGATGCTTAAAGGTCTTCTTCTGACTTTCCACTGCTTACAGAATAAAATCCAAATTCATATCACAACATACAATATCTTTCACAAGCTTGGTCACACAACTTCTCCAGCACCTGTTCTTGCATATTCTTTTCTGCTTTTGTTGTGCTTATAAAAATGGAAAATAATTATAAACTTATATCTCTTTCTCTGTCACCAGATATTAACTTCTCAAAGGATGGGACCCTGATCATTTGGAGAATGCTCTCCTGGAGACTCAAACCTGAAAGGATGGAGGAGCGTGAGGACTCATTCTCTTCTCTAGCAAGGGCTTCCAGAAAGTCATCTTGATTGCCCATGAGAGGGAAATTACCATGGCAGGTAATGCTTGTAGTAAAGGTGTTGGGGATCCCTGGAAGTCATGAAGCGAGCCATCATTAAGGGGAGTGGGGTAGATAGTCCTATGCTCCAATAAAGTTAATGTAATAAGACCCTTTGCTGTTCAAAAGTTGGAAGAGAGAAAAGTTGCCCAGCCTCTAATGATATGAATTGGCGTGAGAAATAGCGGCTACTTCACAAGAAGCAGGCTCCAGAGTCAGCTCATTAACAGTGTTCATGGAACTTCTGGTGCCTTGGAAGATGACTTCAACCTGAAAGAAGTGAGGGTCAAGAACTGTGACCCTGGGAACTCAGGTGTGGGAGACTTAGCTAAGCATGACACAGAGACAGTTAATTGTCCACCACTGCAGACTCTCCTTCAAGGTTTCTCAGTGGCTTGGGCAGAGGTGAGCCAGAAGCAGACCTGCAGACTCCATCAAATTGACCAGTTGACCACAGTGACATCATGTGGCTGCAAGAAGTAATGACAGTATCTGTCGCATCTGTTCCCGACTAAGCTCAACTTCTAGATCTTGTAAGTTCCTGGAGTTCAGAAAATATCACCCCCACCCTAAAAGGAAGTTGCTGAACTCCTTCCTAATTTGCTATGTGAGAGTTGCAGCTGATTTTGTTGTTGTTGTTGTTAAAATGACAAATAAAGGGATAAAAGTTTATGCCCATAATTGTCTTCTAGCATATATAGCAATTCAAACTGGGGGAAAAAATTTGCAATTCATACCCCTGAAAGGGCTTTTTTTATTAAGGGGGGATTTTTTTTTTTTTTTTAAGCTCTGGAATCCTTTTTGTAAAGAAAAACGTACAGGAAACTCTGGAACTCTATAGACACAAAACCATCAGAGCTGTTCTGGCTGATGTGGAAGTTGGGGGACCTGGGGTCCCTGTGATTCAGTCTCCCCG
>NW_006793498.1:2257038-2258265 GCF_000442215.2 Lipotes vexillifer | reverse complement strand
CCTACCCCTCAACAGCAGCTCAGAGCAAACACACACACACACACACACACACACACACACACACACACACACGATCCAAGAGCCCTGCAGAATGTAGTTTAAAACTCACTTTCTTGACACTGGAAAGCCTGTGAAGAATTCAAATCAGAGAATGACATCACCAGATCATCTGTGTAGGACAGAGGGTGGTTTTTAAGGATGCGGGGAGGACAAGGCAAGATTAGGGACAAGACAGCTGGCTTGCAAGAATTTCTTCAAAGGATAGACAAGCCTTTCAACAGGAATAATGCCATGAATAATGTTAAACATTAGTACAACATAAGACATGCTGAGCTGAATTTACCTGTAAATATAAAATCTATTTGTAAATCATATCAAATACATTCATTGGGAAGAGTAGTCTCTCAGTCCTAGGAATAAAGGATTAATCTTTGACTACCTTGGAAATACGAGTATCACAAAGTTCTTAAATTGAACACTTTTTCTATAGAAAAGCTTGTTTTATGCCAGGTTTGTTTCTTGAAACTGAACCTGGAAATTTTGTCATCAAAATGAGTTTAAATTGTGCTGAAAACCAGAGAGTTCAGCCTGCTGTGATGAAAAGCTGTTTCCAACTTAAGTGTCCATCAATGGAAGAATAGGTAAAGAAGTTGTGGAATATTATTCAGTCATTAAAAAAAAAAAAAACAGAAATCCTGACATTTGTGACAACACGGATGGAGCTTGAAGGCATTATGTTAAGTGAAAAGAGTCAGAGAAAAACAAATAATGTATGATCTTATTTATATATGGAATCTAAAAAAACAAAACAAAGCAAAAACAAACTCAGAGAGATCAGAGGCGGAAGGTGGGGTGAGGGGGAAATGCAGGAAGGTGGTCAAAAAATTGAAACTTTCTGTTACAAGATAAATAAGTTCCCCAAGGGAAATGTACAACATGATGACTAACTTTGTAACAGTTCTCATCACAGGGAGAATTTTATTTTCTTTTCACTTTTCTTTTTATTGTATCTTTATGAGATGATGGATGTTAGCTGAACTTCTTGTGGCAATTATTTCACATATATGCAAATCAAACCATCATGCTATATGCCTCAAATTTATACAGTAATGTATGTCAGTTTTCAGTAAAACTGGGTCGGTGGGGGGGTGGGGGGAGACATGTTTCCAAGCTAATTTTTAGGAAAAATCTAATAAAAGAAATTCTTAGAAAAGTGCAGAATTCCTG
>NW_006793498.1:2226185-2255500 GCF_000442215.2 Lipotes vexillifer | reverse complement strand
CTGCTGGGATAAAAATGAAATGAAGTTTCCAAGCAAATTTTGAGTAAAACTATGGTAGAAAACAAGGTTTTTAACAGAAAATGTTGAATTTAAGCATGTTCTCATGAACATTGTATTTCCAATCTAGCTTTGAGAAAATATCTGGGGAAAATAAAACAATATTTTAAATAGAAACGTTTGGAACCTAATCCTGTTGGTGTTTCTCAAAATAGTTTTGAGGAAAATTTTTAGGATAAAACACATTTTTAACAGGAAAAATGCAGAATTCAGGCAATAGGATTGCAACAAAGTACACAAACAGACCCAAGGTAAGGACTCTGAAATGGAGATGAAATTGTCCAAATATGCTGAGAGTGGCATGGCCTTTGTACCATGCCACCTCCCCTTCAGCCTCCCCTAGTGACCACGCAAGGAATGCACACTGTCCCGAGGGTGGGGTGCAACCCTCGGTGACGCAGTTGCTTTAATCCAGGGCAATTCCCTGGAAGGGCCTGAGCTGTGAGCCGTCTGCAGCAGAAATGGGTGCCTGGGTCTTGTTTGAGTTTGAGGGATCTGGCTAAGTGTTTGGCAACACTATAGGCAAACAGCGTCAGCAATAAATTTAGGGAATTGAGGAAGAAATGTGGGACTGCATAATAGAGAATTTCAGGTACTTTAGAGCTTAACAAGGTCTCACCAACTCAAGAACAAATGTCTACATGAAGATTCAAGTACACAAAAAGACACCAAGGAAAGAGTGTTTCAAAATATTTAAACAAGGAAAATGGAGGGAAGCTAAATAAGGTATTTTTTACTTATTTTCACCATATGCAAATACTGGCAAATACCAAACCCCCATGCTGCTGAAATACAAGGAATGACTTAGGATAACAAAAGCAAGTTGTCACAATTTTAGAAGAGAAAATCTGGGATTGCCCCGACACAGATGTGCTGTAACTTGCACAGGATATAGAAGGAAATTTTTCCTATTTTCCTGGATTTGGGGGCTGCTACCCCACATTCAGTCCATCTTGGGAGCTGCTGGCCACAGCCTGCACTAACTTAATCACTGGGAGCACGCAGAAGGCTGTGGTGCTGCCTGAAATCTCGTTTAGCGCTGGGGAAAGGACACTGAACAGAGCGTAACAGAAAGAGGTATTGAAGGGGCTTCCCTGGTGGCGCAGTGGTTGAGAATCTGCCTGCCAATGCAGGGGACACGGGTTGGAGTCCTGGTCTGGGAAGATCCCACATGCCGCGGAGCAACTGGGCCCCTGAGCCACAACTACTGAGCCTGCGCGTCTGGAGCCTGTGCTCTGCAACAAGAGAGGCCGCGACAGTGAGAGTCCCGCGCACCGCGATGAAGAGTGGCCCCCACTTGCCACAACTAGAGAAAGCCCTCGCACAGAAACGAAGACCCAACACAGCCAAAAATAAATAAATAAATAAATTTATTTTAAAAAAAAAAAAAGAAAAAAGAAAGAGGTATTGAAGAAAAAATCAAACTTTTATATGCCCACCAAGTTCAAACAGTTCCATAAACTGGATACAAGTGTTTGCCTTCTAAAAGTTGGCAACAGCTGTGTAGTAATGGGGGGAAGCACTGTGTACAGTGGCGAGAGCTCACTTTTTAGACACCATCAGAACCAGTTTGAGGCCCAGCCTCACCACTACTAGTAACCTTGGGTTAATTAACACCTTTGAAAGGCAATAGTCTCAGTAATCAGGTGGTGTTGCAGCAAAAATAGAAATGAGACTTTTCTGATAAACAAGGAAGATAAGGAAACAATGAACAGGCTGGGGAAACAACATAAACAGGACTGAAAGAGTTAACCAGTCTTGGTTATTCTTTAGCTGTAACAAACACTTGTAGCTACACTTGTCCTTTCACAAAGCTGATTACTCTCTGACTCCATATGAATTACCCTTTGCACCTGGCATTTCTTCTCCCCCTACAATCCCTTGTAACACTCTTCATTTCAGAAAGAAAGTCACAGGCTGATAACTTCAGGAACACCAGACCCAGTTGCTGAGATGCCTGACGCCAGTTTTGGCCATAAATTTGCAGAAGAAAAGAAATGCAAGACCTTAATTACTTTGAGCCTTATCACCTACCCCAGACCATAAGCCCTGGGCTATCTAACCTTTCCCTATTCCCCAGGGAAGGGGGCACAGTTCATGAGGTGCTAGCCTGCTGTGTTTTCCCTTTGCATGGCAAGAAATTAAAAGCTATCTTTCTTTTCCTCCAGAAACACTGTATCTCTGTTTGGCATTGGTGCACAGAGAGCCAAGGCTAATGGCAACAGTGGTGAGCATAACAGATGATGTGCATGCTTATGTAAAGTGTCTGGACTACACCAAGTGGCTGCTATTATCATTATCACTGTCATTAAAACTGCCACTCCACAGTCCTCCACAACTCACTGCACAATGGTAGCGACTGGCAGAACCCAAGTGGTTCAGGGCTCTATTTTATTTTATTTATTTATTTTTTAATATCTTTATTGTAGTATAATTGCTTTGCAACGGTGTGTTAGTTTATGCTGTATAACAAAGTGAATCAGCTATACATATACATATAGCCGCATATCTCCTCCCTCTTGCTTCACCCTCCCAACCTCCTTATCCCACCCCTCTAGGTAGACACAAAGCACCGAGATGATCTCCCTGTGCTATGCGGTTGCTTCCCACTACCTATCTATCTTACATTTCGTAGCATGTATAAGTCCATGCCACTTTCTCACTTCGTCCCAGCTTACCCTTTCCACTCCCTGTGTCCTCAAGTCCATTCTCTACGTCTGCATCTTTATTCCTGTCCTGACCCTAGGTTCTTCAGAACCGTTTTTTTTTTCAGATTCCATATATATGTGTTACCATACAGTATTTGTTTTTCTCTTTCTGACTTACTTCACTCTGTATGACAGTCTCTAGGTACATCCACCTCACTACAAATAACTCAATTCCGTTTCTTTTTATGGGTAATATTCCATTGTATATATGTGCCACATCTTCTTTATCCATTCATCTGTCGATGGACACTTAGGTTGCTTCCATATCCTGGCTATTGTAAATAGTGCTGCAATGAACATTGGGGTGCATGTGTCTTTTTGAATTATGGTTTTCACAGGGTATATGCCCAGTAGTGGGATTGCTGTGTTGTATGGTAGTTCTATTTTTAGTTTTTTGAGGGACCTCCATACTGTTCTCCATAGTGGCTGTATCAATTTACGTTCCCACCAACAGTGCAAGAGGGTTCCCTTTTCTCCACACCCTCTCCAGCATTTATTGTTTCTAGATTTTTTGATGATGGCCATTCTGAGTAGTGTGAGGTGATACCTCATTGTAGTTTCGATTTGCATTTCTCTAATGATTAGTGATGTTAAGCATCCTTTCATGTGTGTGTTGGCAATCTGTATATCTTCTTTGGAGAAATGTCTATTTAGGTCTTCTGCCCATTTTTGGATTGGGTTGTTTGCTTTTTTTGTTATTGAGCCACATGAGCTGCTTGTAAATATTGGAGGTTAATCCTTTGTCAGTTGCTTCGTTTGCAATTATTTTCTCCCATTCTGAGAGTTGTCTTTTCGTCCTGTTTATGGTTTCCTTTGCTGTGCAAAACCTTTGAAGTTTCATTAGGTCCCATTTGTTTATTTTTTGGTTTTATTTCCATTTCTCTAGGAGGTGGGTCAAAAAGGATCTTGCTGTGATTCATGTCATGGAGTGTTCTGCCTATGTTTTGTTCTAAGAGTTTTATAGTGTCTGGCCTTACATTTAGGTCTTTAATCCATTTTGAGTTTATTTTTGTGCATGGTGATAGGGAGTGTTCTAATTTCATTCTTTTACATGTAGCTCTCCAGTATTCCCAGCACCACTTATTGAACAGGCTGTCTTTTCTCCACTGTATATTCTTGCCTCCTTTATCCAATATAAGGTGACCACATATGCATGGGTTTACCTCCAGGCTTTCCATCCTGTTCCATTTATCTATATTTCTGTTTTTGTGCCAGTATCATACTGCCTTGATTACTGTAGCTTTGTAGTATATAGTCTGAAGTCCAGCAGCCAGATTCCTCCAGCTCCATTTTTCTTTCTCAAGATTGCTTTGGCTATTCGGGGTCTTTTGTGTTTCCATACAAATTGTGAAATTTTTTGTTCTAGTTCTGTGAAAAATGCCAGTGGTAGTTTGATAGGGATTGCATTGAATCTGTAGATTGCTTTGGGTAGTATAGTCATTTTCACAATGTTGATTCTTCCAATCCAAGAACATGGTATATCTCTCCATCTATTTGTATTATCTTTAATTTCTTTCATCAGTGTCTTATAGTTTTCTGCATACAGGTCTTTTGTCTCCTTAGGTAGGTTTATTCCTAGATATTTTATTCTTTTTGTTGCAATGGTAAATGGGAGTGTTTTGCCACATCTTCTTTATCCATTCATCCGACGACGGGCACTTAGGTTGTTTCCATCTCCGGGCTATTGTAAATAGAGCTGCAATGAACATTTTGGTACATGACTCTTTCTGAATTCTGGTTTCCTCAGGGTATATACCTAGTAGTGGGATTGCTGGGTCATATGGTAGTTCTATTTGTAGTTTTTTAAGGAACCTCCATACTGTTCTCCATAGTGGCTGAACCAATTCACATTCCCACCAGCAGTGCAAGAGTGTTCCCTTTTCTCCACACCCTCTCCAGCATTTATTGTTTCTAGATTTTTTGATGATGGCCATTCTGACTGGTGTGAGATGATATCTCATTGTAGTTTTGATTTGCATTTCTCTAATGATTAATGATGTTGAGCATTCTTTCATGTGTTTGTTGGCAGTCTGTATATCTTCTTTGGAGAAATGTCTATTTAGGTCTTCTGCCCATTTTTGGATTGGGTTGTTTATTTTTTTGTTATTGAGCTGCATGAGCTGCCTGTAAATTTTAGAGATTAATCCTTTGTCAGTTGATTCATTTGCAAATATTTTCTCCCATTCTGAGGGCTGTCTTTTGGTCTTGTTTATGGTTTCCTTTGCTGTGCAAAAGCTTTGAAGTTTCATTAGGTCCCATTTGTTTATTTTTGTTTTTATCTCCATTACTCTAGGAGATGGGTCAAGAAGGATCTTGCTGTGATTTATGTCATGGAGTGTTCTGCCTATGTTTTCCTCTAAGAGTTTGATAGTTTCTGGCCTTACATTTAGGTCTTTAATCCATTTTGAGCTTATTTTTGTGTATGGTGTTAGGGAGTGTGCTAGCTTCATTCTTTTACATGTAGCTGCCCAGTTTTCCCAGAACCCCCTATTGAAGAGGCTGTCTTTTCTCCACTGTATATTCTTGCCTCCTTTATCCAATATAAGGTGACCACATATGCATGGGTTTACCTCCAGGCTTTCCATCCTGTTCCATTTATCTATATTTCTGTTTTTGTGCCAGTATCATACTGCCTTGATTACTGTAGCTTTGTAGTATATAGTCTGAAGTCCAGCAGCCTGATTCCTCCAGCTCCATTTTTCTTTCTCAAGATTGCTTTGGCTATTCGGGGTCTTTTGTGTTTCCATACAAATTGTGAAATTTTTTGTTCTAGTTCTGTGAAAAATGCCAGTGGTAGTTTAATAGGGATTGCATTGAATCTGTAGATTGCTTTGGGTAGTATAGTCATTTTCACAATGTTGATTCTTCCAATCCAAGAACATGGTATATCTCTCCATCTATTTGCATTGTCTTTAATTTCTTTCATCAGTGTCTTATAGTTTTCTGCATACAGGTCTTTTGTCTCCTTAGTTAGGTTTATTCCTAGGTATTTTATTCTTTTTGTTGCAATGGTAACTGGGAGTATTTCCTTAATTTCTCTTTCAGATTTCTCATGATTAGTGTATAGGAATGCAAGAGATTTATGTGCATTAATTTGTTATCCTGTTACATTACCAAATTCGTTGATTAGCTCTAGTAGTCTTCTGTTAGCAACTTTAGGATTCTCTATGTATAGCATCATGCCATCTGCAAACAGTGACAACTTTACTTCTTTTCCGATTTGGATTCCTTTAATTTCTTTTTCTTCTCTGATTGCTGTGGCTAAAACTTCCAAAACTATGTTGAATAATAGTGGTGGGGGTGGGCACCCTTGTCTTGTTCCTGATCTTAGAGGAAATGGTTTCAGTTTTTCACCATTGAGAATGATGTTGGTTGTGGGTTTGTCATATGTGGCCTTTATTATGTTGAGGTAAGTTCCCTCTCTGCCTACTTCCCGGAAGGTTTTTAATATAAATGGTGTTAAATTTTGTCAAAAGCTTTTTCTGCATCTATAGAGATGATCATATGGTTTTTATTCTTCAGTCTGTTAGTATGGTGTATCACATTGATTGATTTGCGTATATTGAAGAACTCTTGCATTCCTGGGATAAACCCCACTTGATCATGGTGTATGATCCTTTTAATGTGCTGTTGGGATTCTGTTTGCTAGTATTTTGTTGAGGATTTTTGCATCTATGTTCATCAGTGATCTTGGCCTGTAGTTTTCTTTTTTTGTGACATCTTTGTCTGGTTTTGGTATCATGGTGATGGTGGCCTCGTAGATCAAGTTTGGGAGTGTTCCTCCCTCTGCTATATTTTGGAAGAGTTTGAGAAGGATAGGTGTTAGCTCTTCTCTAAATGTTTGATAGATTTCGCCTGTGAAGCCATCTGGTCCTGGACTTTTGTTTGTTGGAAGATTTTGAATCACAGTTTCAATTTCAGTGCTTGCGATTGGTCTGTTTATTTTTCTATTTCTTCCTGGTTCAGTCTTGGAAGGTTGTGCTTTTCTAAGAATGTGTCCATTTCTTCCAGGTTGTCCATTTTATTGGCATAGAGTTGCTTGTAGTAATCTCTCATGATCTTTTGTATTTCTGCAGTGTCAGCTGTTATTTTCCTTTTCATTTCTAATTCTATTGATTTGAGTCATCTCCTTTCTTTTCTTGATAAGTCTGGCTAATGGTTTATCAATTTTGTTTATCTTCTCAAAGAACCAGCTTTTAGTTTTATTGATATCTGCTATTGTTTCCTTCATTTCTTTTTCATTTATTTCTGATCTGATCTTTATGATTTCTTTGCTTCTGGTAACTTTGGGTTTTTTTGTTTTTCTTTCTCTAATTGCTTTAGGTGTAAAGTTAGGTCGTTTATTTGAGATGTTTCTTGTTTCTTGAGGTAGGATTGTATTGCTATAAACTTCCCACTTAGAACTGCTTTTGCTGAATCCCATAGGTTTTGGCTCATCATGTTTTCATTGTCCTTTGTTTCTAGGTATTTTTTGATTTCCTCTTTGATTTCTTCAGTGATCTCTTGGTTATTTAGTAGCATATTGTTTAGCCTCCATGTGTTTGTATTTTTTACAGATTTTTTTCCTGTAATTGATATCTAGTCTCATAGCATTGTGGTCAGAAAGATACTTGATACGATTTCAATTTTCTTACATTTACCAAGGCTTGATTTGTGACCCAATATATGGTCTATCCTGGAGAATGTTCTATGAGCACTTGAGAAGAAAGTGTAATGTGCTCTTTTTGGATGAAATGTCCTATAAATATCAACTAAGTCCATCTTGTTTAATGTATCATTTTAAGCTTGTGTTTCCTTATTTATTTTCATTTTGGATGATGTGTCCATTGGTGAATGTGAGGTGTTAAAGTCCCCCAGTATTACTGTGTTACTGTCGATTTCCCCTTTTATGGCTGTCAGCGTTTGCCTTATGTATGAGGTGCTCCTATGTTGGGTGCATAAATATTTACAATTGTTATATCTTCTTCTTGGATTGATTCCTTGATCATTATGTAGTGTCCTTCTTTGTCTCTCATAATAGTCTTTATTTTAAAGTCTATTTTGGCTGATATGAGAATTGCTACTCCAGCTTTCTTTTGATTTCCATTTACATGGAATATCTTTTTCCATCCTCTCACTTTCAGTCTCTATGTGAAGTGGTTCTCTTGTAGACAGCATATGTACAGGTCTTGTTTTCATATCCATTCAGCCAGTCTATGTCTTTTGGTTGGAGCATTTAATCCATTTACATTTAAGGTAGTTATCGATATGTATGTTCCTATTACCATTTTCTTAATTGTTTTGGGTTTGTTATTGTAAGTTTTTTCCTTCTCTTGTGTTTCCTGCCTAGAGAAGTGCCTTTAGCATTTGTTGTAGAGTTCGTTTCGTGGTGCTGAATTCTCTTAGCTTTTGCTTGTCTGTAAAGGTTTTAATTTCTCCATCAAATCCAGATGAGATCCTTGCTGGGTAGAGTAATCTTGGTTGTAGGTTTTTCTCTTTCATCACTTTATTTTTTTTTAATTAATTTATTTTATTTTTGGCTGCATTGGGTCACCATTGCTGTGCGTGGGCTCTTTCTAGTTGCGGCGAGCGGGGGCCACCCTGCCTTGCAGAGCGTGGGTCTCTCACTGCGGTGGCTTCTCTTGTTGCGGAGCCTGGGCTCTAGGCATGCAGGCTTGAGTAGTTGTGGCTCATGGGTTCTAGAGCGCAGGCTCAGTAGTTGTGGCACACGGGCTTAGTTGCTCTGCGGCATGTGGGATCTTCCCAGACCAGGGCTTGAACCCGTGTCTCCTGCATTGTCAGGTGGATTCTTAACCACTGCACCACCAGGGAAGCCACCTTTCATCATTTTAAATATGTCCTGCCACTCCCTTCTGGCTGGCAGAGTTTCTGCTGAAAGATCAGCTGTTAACCTTATGGGGATTCCCTTGTATGCTATTTGTTGCTTTTACCTTGCTCCTTTTAATATTTTTTCTTTGTATTTAATTTTTGATGGTTTCATTAATATGTGTCTTGGCGTGTTTCTCCTTGGATATATCCTGTATGGGACTCTCTGTGCTTCCTGGACTTGATTGACTATTTCCTTACCCATATTAGGGAAATTTTCAAGTATAATCTCTTCAAATATTTTCTCAGTCCCTTTCTTTTTCTCTTTTTCTTCTGGGACCCCTATAATTCGAATGTTGGTGTGTTTAATGGTGTCCCAGATGTCTCTCAGATTGTCCTCAATTCTTTTCATTCTTTTTTCTTTATTCTGCTCCATGGTAGTTATTTCCACTGTTTTATCTTCCAGGGCACTTATCTGTTCTTCTGCCTCAGTTATTCTGCTCTTGATTCCTTCTAGAGAATTTTAAATTTCATTTATTGTGTTGTTCATCATTGTTTGTTTGCTCTTTAGTTCTTCTAGGTCCTTGTTAAATGTTTCTTGTATTTTCTCCATTCTATATCCAAGATTTTGGATCATCTTTACTATCATTACTCTGAACTCTTTTTCAGACAAATTGCTTACTTCTTCATTTGTTTGCTCTGGTGGGTTTTTACCTTCCTCCTTCATCTGCTGTGTATTTCTCCGTCTTCTCATTTTGCTTAACTTACTGTGTTTAGGGTATCCGTTTCACACGCTGCAAGTTTGCAGTTCCCATTGTTTCTGGTGTTTGCTCCCAGTGGGTAAGGTTGGTTCAGTGGGTTGTGTAGGCTTCCTGGTGGAGGGGACTAGTGCCTGTGTTCTGGTGGATGAGGCTGGATCCTGTCTTCCTGGTGGGCAGGACCGTGTCCAGTGGTGTGTTTTGGGGTGTCTGTGAACTTATTATGATTTTAGGCAGCCTCTCTGCTAATGGGTGGGTTTGTGTTCCTGTTTTACTAGTTGTTTGGCATAGGGTGTCCAGCACTGTAGCTTGCTGGTCGTTGAGTGGAGCTGGGTCTTAGGGTTGAGATGGAGATCTCTGAGAGAGCTTTCACCATTTGATATTACATGGGGCTGGGAGGTCTCTGGTGGGCGAATGTCCTGAACTTGGTTCTCCCACCTCAGAGCCTCAGGTCTGACACCTGGCCAGAGCACCAAGACCCTGTCAGCCACATGGTTCAGAAGAAAAAGGAGAAAAAGAAAGAAAGAAAGAAAGAAAGAAAGAAAGAAAGAAAGAAAGAAAGAAAGAAAGAAAGAAAGAAAGAAAGAAAGAAAGAAAGGAAGGAAGGAAGGAAGGAAGGAAGGAAGGAAGGAAGGAAGGAAGAAGGAAAGAGAAAGAGAGAAAGAAAGAAAGGGAGGAAGGAAGGAAGGAAGGACGAAGGAGGAAGGAAGGAAGGAAGGAGGGGGGAGAAAGAAAGAAAGAAAAATAAATAAATAAAATAAAGTTATTAAAATAGAAAAAAAATTTTTTTAATTAAAAAGTAATAAAAAAGAGAAAGAAAGAAGAGAGCAACCAAACCAAAAAACAAATCCATCAGTGATAAAAATGCTAAAAACTATACTAAAAACAAAAACAAAAAAACAAAACTAAAAACCAAAATGGACAGTCAGAACCCTAGGACAAATGGCAAAAGCAAAGCTATACAGACAAAATCACACAAAGAAGCATACACATACACACTCAGAAAAAGAGGAAAAGGAAAAATATATATATATGAAAAATAAAAAAAGGAAGAGAGCAACCAAATCAATAAACAAATCTACCAGTGATAATAAGCTCTAAATACTAAACTAAGATAAACATAAAACCAGAAACAAATTAGATGCAGAAAGCAAACCCCAAGCCTACAGTTGCTCCCAAAGCCTACTTCCTCAATTTTGGGGTGATTCATTATCTATTCAGGTATTCCACAGATGCAGCGTACATCAAGCTAATTGTGGGGATTTAATCCGCTGCTCCTGAGGCTGCTGGGAGAGATTTCCCTTTCTCTTCTTTGTTCACATGGGTCCTAGGGTTCAGCTTTGGATTTGGACCCGCCTCTGCATGTAGATCACCTGAGGGCATCTGTTCCCACCCAGACAGGACGAGGTTAAAGGAGCAGCTGATTAGGGGGCTCTGGCTCACTCAGGCCGGGGGGAGGGGAGGGAGGGAGGGGTAGGTACGGAATGCGGGGTGACCAGCATGACATTGCAACAGCCTGAGGCGTGCTGTGTGTTCTCCCGGGGAAGTTGTGCCTGGATCATGGGACCCTGGCAGTGGAGGGCTGCACAGGCTCCCGGGAGGGGAGGTGTGGAGAGTGACCTGTGTTTGCACACAGGCTTCGTGGTGGCTGCAGTAGCAGCGTTAGTGTTTCATACCCGTTTCTGGGGTCTGTGGTGATAGCTGCGGCTCGTGCCCATCTCTGGAGCTCATTCAGGCGGTGCTCTGAATCCCCTCTCTTCGCGCACCCCAAAACAATGGTCTCTTGCCTCGTAGACAGTTCCAAAGTTTTCCCGGACTCCCTCCCGGCTAGCTGTGGTGCAGTAGCCCCCTTCAGGCTGTGTTCATGCAGCCAAGCCCAGTCCTCTCCCTGGGATCTGAACTCCGAAGCCCAAGCCTCAGCTCCCAGCCACCACCCACTCCGGTGGGTGAGCAGACAAGCCTCTCGGGCTGGTGAGCGCCGGTCGGCACCGATCCTCTGTGCGGGAATCTCTCCGCTTTGCCCTCCGCACCCCTGTGGCTGCGCTCTCCTCCGCGGCTCCGAAGCTTCCCCCTCCGCCACCTGCTTCGAAGCTTCCCCCCTCTGCCTCCCGCAGTCTCCGCTCGCGAAGGGGCTTCCTAGTGTGTGGAAACCTTTCCTCCTTCACAGCTCCCTCCCACTGGTGCAGGTCCCGTCCCTATCCTTTTGTCTCTGTTTATTCTTTTTTCTTTTGCCCTACCCAGGTACGTGGGGAGATTCTTGCCTTTTGGGAGGTCTGAGGTCTTCTGCCAGTGTTCAGTAGGTGTTGTGTAGGAGTTGTTCCACATGCAGATGTATTTCTGATGTATTTGTGAGGAGGAAGGTGATCTCCACATCCTACTTTCCTGTCATCTTGAAGGCGCCCCCTCCGGGTCTCTATTTTCAAGCATGAAGATTTCAGAAGTCATAGCAGTCATTTATGCATAAGCAAGCTCCTATTTCTGGATTGTACCTGAATTTTGTTTTAGACATGTAATTTCATAAGACTAATTCACTGCTTTTAATTTTAGAAAGAAAGTGAAAAATCATGTCTGTTGACACCAAGGCAGAGCTCTGTATGAACTGTAATATCACTCCTACGTATCCTCTCATAAAGGGTCACAAGGTCAAGGTGCCAGGGGAGAACTCAGCCCATAAACAAATAGAGCTTCTTCATTCATCAGCAAGAGCCTCAACCCTGAAGCAACTTCACAGCCCTCTTTGTCTCATAGTTCTGACAAAAGCTGGCCAAAGAAGAAAAAATATGAAAGGCATTTATAAGTGATGAGGACAAATCGTAAATTTTTCTGTGGAAGGACAATCAAACTAAGAAAGAAAAATAAGTAAATAACATGCCCCCTTTGTGGTAGGCCTTTCCCAATGTGCAATGTACATCTACATTACACATCAACCAGACCTCCTCAAAGCAGGAAGATGAAATCAACCTTTGAGAAAGTCTGGTCCCTTTCTTCAGACTCCAGCATTGTAATTTTATTTTGCACCCATAGGAGAAGGCTGTGGAGCAGAAAATAGAAAAACATGCTGGCCTCACCTTAAGTGGGTATTGTCTACTCTAGGGGCACCTGTCCTCACGTGGACCTGAAATCAGCAGTGGGCAGGGACATGTTATGTGGGACATCAGAGGCATCCCCTAAAGGGCAGGTGCAGAAAGCACACTCTCTCCATCAGTAAAGTGCAGAAAGGAGATGCTAAAAAACAGGCATCATCTATATCATATTTTTACTCAGTGTTAGTGCTAAAAATAGTTCTATTTTAAGTGGGAGTTAATTATTAAACAACCAAGTATTCCTTCTAGGATGATTTCCTATAGCATGATTCCTATGGCATTTTAAAATGAAACACCAAAGTACAAGCAACAAAAGGAAAAACAGATAAATTGGACTTCATCAAAATTTAAAACTTGTGCTTCAAAGGACACCATCAAGAAAGTAGAACAACCTATTGAATGGGAGACACTATTTGCAAACTATATAAGAGACTTGTATTCAGAATATATAAAGAACTAGTCAACTCAATAATAAAAAAAAAGACAAGCAACCCAATAATAATTGGGCAAAGGATTTGCATAGTCATTTCTCCAAAGAAGATGTACAAATGGCCAATAACCACATGAAAAGGTGCTCAACATTTATTAGCCATCAGGGAAATACAAATCAAAATCACACTGAGATACCATTCCACACCCGCTAGCATGGCTATAATCAGAAACGCAGATAGTAACAAGTGTCGGTGAGCAGGTGGAGAAACTGGAACTCACAAACTGCCATTGGTATTATGAATAATGCAGTCATTTAGAAAATCATTTGGCATTTCCTTCAAAACAAAAAAAAATGTGTTACTGTGTGACCCAACTCCTGGATATATACCCACTCCTAGATATATACCCAAGAGAAATGAAAAATATGTCCACACACAAACTTGTATACAAACATTAATAGCAGTATTATTCATAAGAGCCAAAAAGTGAAAACAAGTTAAATGTCCACCAATTAAGGATCAATAGAATATGGCATATGCATAAAATGGAATATTATCTGTCAATAAAAAGAAATGAAGTACTGATACATGCTACGCTGTGAACCTTGAAAACATTATGCTAAGTGAAAGGAGCCAGACACAACCAACCCTGTATTGTATGACTCCATGTATATGAATTGTCCAGAATGGGCAACTCTAAAGAGACTGAAAAATAAATGAGTGGTGGCCTAGGGCTTGGCCAGGTTGGCAGAAAGTGAGGAGTGACAGCTTATGAGCTAATGAGTGCAGGGTTTCTTTGAGGGGGGATGATAAAAGTGGTCTAAAATTAAGTAGTGTTCATGGTTGCATAACTGTAAATATACTAAAAGCCACTGACTTATACACTTTAAATGGGTAAATTGCACGTGAATTATATCTCGGTAAAGCTGTTACCAGAAAAATTTTACATGAAAGATCATTGTGCTGCTGTAACAAGATCAAAAAGTCAATAAATATTAGTGTGTACTGTAATCAGTTTACTAGAAACGCTGAGCACCTGCTGTATGCAAACCACTGTCAGTAAAATTATGGAGGAAATTTAAAGTGCATAACAATAAAATAAGCCATTCTCTAATGTTACCGTGAGTATTTCGACGTTTGCTTTGCAGGCCTGATAAACAAAGAAAATAACATGTCCTACTATGTAGGCATTTATTCGATTTTTTAAGTGAAGAAGAGCAATCAAGTTGCATGAAATTAAAATCTTAATTGTTCAGCTCTGGGCTGTATTTTGTAAGAAGGTTCATAAACACGAGCCTGTGATTGGAATACGTGGAAATCCTTAGAGAATATCAAGCACAAATGGGTTGCCAGAGGATGTTTCCACACAGAATTAAATACTACCCTTTTAAGATTAACCAATGATTTATTTATAATTGCAGACTCTTTGTCAGGGAAAGGCTAAACAATATTTCAGTTCTAAGAAGTTCCTAGCACTTTAGCTTTTGTCTACTACATCAGAAAAAAAACATTAGTTGAGAGACTGTACCTTATACGGTGAGAATCTAAGATGGATTCATTCTTATTCTAATAATGAAGTAAAAACATCCCAGGTATCTCTATTCAATGAGCATCTGGACAATATCCAATCCTCAAAGAAACTGAAAATTCTGCTCAGTGATAAAATATTATTTAACTCAGCAGGGCAATTTAAGATAACACAATGTGAGTCAGATCTAGGCAAGGAAATGTGTCAGGTGAAAGCATTTCTTCCTTAAGAAATACCTGCTGGCAATCAACATAGAAAAAAAGGCATGTCCAATTGTGAGCATGTTTAGAGAATTACCCTGACTGATTCTGTAACTATGTGCAAATTAGTTCCCTTCCAGATCTTATGGGAGCTTCAAAGGCTTCAAGCCAGATACATGGATTGATGGGAAAAGTAGCAGTTTTAAATTTTTATATATATATATAATTTATAAAATAGAATTTTAAACTACATATAATATATTATGTCATATATAAAATATGTATATATAACATAATCTAGTTAAATCTCGAGCAAGGAAGAATCTATACCATAAAAAGCTCACTATGCCTTTCATCTTATGGAAATGGAAATATGCTGAGTTTGCACTTATGTTTCCCCTGAAAGTTTCTTCAGTGCCCTCACATCAGCACTTCATTCCACACATCCTTCACGGTAGACTGGAAGCAAAAGACACAGCATCCTTTTTTTATCATCATGTGCTAGTTGGTTATTTGAGATGCAAAATCAATGGGAGGGAAAGAAAAATTCAGACCTACTGCCAGATCTCATCTCTTTATAATTTCATATTTGCAATTTTACCTAAGCAGTGCATTTGCTCAAGAGGGAAGTTTGAAGGTCCTAATATGGATTTATTAGAGTCCTTTTCTTAAGTGGGAGCTGCTCCCAGGCCTATTCAACTGTTATGAAGATCCATGCTACTTGGTCATCTAACATCTTTAATTAGCTCTGAGTCTTGACAACAAAACAGAGCTCACACCCATAAAATACACAGAAAAGATTTAACTGGAGTCTAAACTAAGCAATAATTGGTTTCTGGCTCCCCAAGGGGGCTCACCGGACTCTGGTAGCCCCCAGGGTCCTTCATTAGCAAGTGTGAGTAGGGCCCACTTTGAGGGTCTTTGGGGGCAGGGCCTCAGTGACTTCATGTCCAGCATCTTCCCTGCACTGGCCAGAATTTAGTAAATGCTTCCCAGGGTGAATCCCTGCTGCGTGGACTTCTCCATGGCTCTGTTGCTGTCTCTGGTAAGTGATCACAGCAGCAAAGGGTATTCAGTTTTAAATGATTGGTGAAATGGTGATTACCAGGGGCTGGGGTAGGGAGATAAGAGAGATGTTGTCTAAGTGTACAAACTTGCATCTAGTAGTAAAGAAGTCCTAGAGATATTAGCTCTCTAGAGAATACAGACAGCAATATTGTAATCATTATTACAATAATAATGTAATCAACAATATTGTAATCATCAAACTTGCTAAGAGACCAGATCTTCATTATTCCAGTCACAAGAAAGAAATGATAATTATGTGATATGATAGAGAAGTTAACTATCACTACAATGGCAATTATATCACAATATATAAGTTGTCAAATCAACATGTTGTGTACCTTAAATTACAATGTTATCTGTCAAACATGTTTTGATTTTTAAAAAATATTGGGGATTCTTCTTCCTGTAACTTTGAAACTACTTGGCCTTAACATTTCTTAGGATGAGCTCAGAGCTGAGCCTGCTGGTCCCTAACTCGCCAGAGAGAAGCTCTGCTCTGAAAGTTTTGGAAAGGATGAAAAAAGAAAAGAAATAAACAGTTATTAAGCCTCTAAATAGCAAAACGCATTAGGTTCTCTTCTTACTTAACATTTATACCTAACCTGTGAGATATGCATTCTTATCCACTCAAAGACACACTTAGATGTGGAAACTGAGCCCCCAAGGTCAACTTACCCAAGGTCACACAGTGAGCATCTGACAGAACAGGATAGCCAGTCTCTAAAGCCGTGGTTCTTGGCTTCTTCGAGACCACAGACTGAGAATCTGGTGACAGCTAAAGGCTGCTCCACACACACATTTTACAAACAAATCCAGGGGGCCAGGCACCCCTTGAAGCCTAACCCAGACCCTGTAGAAATCCAAACCCCAAAGCTTCTCTCTTTCCACACAACTACACAACTACACAACTACACTCCCTCCCACTGGGGAGGAGGGAAAGGGAATCGCCCAATATTTAAAACACATCTATTTTCTCTCACTCCAAAATCTTTTTATCAATCTCCCATGTTATTTCACAAATTCCTTATGAATCATCTTCTACTGAGCCAGGTTGTGATCAGAAACGACCTGAGGGGGACAAAAATTAAAATGACTTAAAATGCTACTCATCAGCCTCGTGTGTTGTTTCCCAGTTTCTCTCCAGCAATCCACTTCTGAGTATTCATCCAAAAGAATTGAAAGCAGGATCTCGAAGAGCTATCTGCACCTCCATGCCCACAATAGCCAAATGTCCATCAATAGATGAATGGACAAAGCAAATGTGGTCTATACATACAACAAAATACTATTCAGTCTTAAAGATGATGGCAGGAGGGTGGGAGGGAGACGCAAGAGGGAGGAGATATGGGGATATATGTATATGTATAGCTGATTCACTTTGTTATACAGCAGCAACTAACACACCATTGTAAAGCAATTATACTCCAATAAAGATGTTAAAAAAAAAAATTATGGAAATCCTGCCATTTGCTAAAACATCAGTGAACCTTGAGGACATTATGCTAACAACACACTTAGGAAACAAGAGTTGTAAACAAACACACACGTGGGCCTCTGAGCAGCCTCCTGAGAGGAATGTTAACAGCCAGTGACAGCGACAGACAGCTAGTTTTCCTGAGTCTGATTAGCCCTAAGCATGAAACACTGAAAGAACGTTTTGTTTTCTGTTAGTCTCTCTACGTCTAAAATAACCATCCTCCGTGATGAAAAATCAGTTAGCATCTTGTTTCAAGCTCAAAAATTATTTTTCACAACAAAACAAATTACTCTACTCCAAGACTGCTGTCAGTGGAAGGGCCTGGATTCTGAAAATCCATCATGGGCTGAACTGTCCCTTTTATTGGACAGTTTCTCCTTTATAAATTAATATAAACATGGTTGCAAATGCACTAAGTTACATATTACTTACTTACACTCCTGGTGACCCAGGGGAGATTGTGGTCTGAGCCCCTGCTGACCAGGTCCTGAGGAAATCTTTTCCTTCCCACAGTCTGCCAGGGGCTTGGCCAGCTTGGCCCCTGCTTCCTGCTAACCCAGACGGCCTTAATATTCCTTTCAGCCTGTCTAAACTATAGTTTCTTCCTAAAGATAGGACCCTGTCTTCCCTTCCTCAGAGTATTTACTTTAGAAAATTTGCAATTATAAATTCCTCCTCTGCGCCTTGGGGATGTAAAACTTCTCCTGGCCTCTTGCCAGTTTTACAGCCCAGGAATATCTTTCTCAAGGATCAGGGAGCCATCCCTTTGAAATATCATCAAGGAAGATAAAGCCCCTTCTCCCAGGCTCTGTGAAGGTGTAGAAGCCTGACTTCAATAGCACCAATTAGGGGACTTCTCTGGTGGCACAGCGGTTAAGAATCCGTCTGCCAATGCAGGGGACACCGGTTCGATCCCTGGTCTGGGAAGATCCCACATGCCACGGAGCAACTAAGCCCATGTGCCACAACTACTGAGCCTGTGCTCTAGAGCCCGAGAGCCACAACTACTGAAGCCCGAGCACCTAGAGCCTGCACACCACAACGAAACACAGCCCCCGCTCACCACAACTAGAGATAGTCCGTGCACAGCAACGAAGACCCAATACAGCCAAAACTAAATAATTATTTATTTTTTTAATAAAAGCACCAATTAGCAAACCCTGATGTCCAATCCTATAGGCCAGCCTCCTCCCTAAGGTCCTTCAGGGCTTTTCCACCTGGTCGCTGTCACGGTTCAATCACCCTATCTTCTGTCTGAGTGGAGCTGGGGGTCCATCTCTCTCCCCTCTTGCAATATAGTCTTTTTTTTTTTTTTTTTTTTTTTTTGCGGTATGCGGGCCTCTCACTGTTGTGGCCTCTTCCGTTGTGGAGCACAGGCTCCGGACGCGCAGGCTCAGCGGCCATGGCTCATGGGCCCAGCTGCTCCATGGCATGTGGGATCTTCCTGGACCGGGGCACGAACCTGTGTCCCCTGCATCAGCAGGCAAACTCTCAACCACTGCACCACCAGGGAAGCCCTGCAATATAGTCTTGCATAAAGTCTTCTTTGCCTGTTGAACTCTGTCGAGTGCAATTTTTCTTTGACACCACACCTCTCCAGAAGCACCACCACCCACTCCAGTTTTTAAAGGCTCTTCTTTTTTAATACTAGCATCAGAATAAAATGATGGGTGAGGACTAAATTTATTGAAACATGAAGAGATGCCCTTGATATCTTTTTAAATTTAAAAGCCATGGCAAACTTTGGAGAAACCCACATACTTCATGTGCAGACACACACTGTATGCATGTACACAAGGCATGCAAATATATCATTCCACTGAAGTTTAAAAATAGGCTTAGAAAAAAGTCAGTAAGGGTGTACACCAAGATGATAGAAGCAGTAATGTCTATGCAGCAAGATAATGGGATTTCCCTTTTCTTCTATAACTAAGCTGTATTTTCTAAATTTTCTGAAGAGTTGCATTTTGGAGGTAAATTTTTTAAATAGGGGGAGAGAGAAGAGGTTTTCAAATAATAAAAGGAACTCTGACTTGCTATTCCTAAAAATAATCACACTAACTTTTTTTTTTCCTTTTTACCAGCTTTCCTCCTAAGCGCCATGGTGGGTGGGAAACAGACAATGTTAACAAAAACTATTACAAATGTAGTTGCTGCTTTGAATTATGGTTTCTCATTCCTGGATGTTTCTTAGAAAACTAAAGCCTTCCTACTCTTCTCTTTGATTCCTGCAGGGTGAGTCCATCCAGGACAAACTCCATGGGTCCTATGTCTGCCTTTGACCCAGACAAGTGTCTCCCACACTAGGAGTATTCGCCTTCAATGCTGCAGGAAAAAAAAAATTTCCTCAAGCCCCTTGGAGAGGCTGCCACCCGCTCCAGTGAGTAATTTACATTCCAGATGCCAGAGAAGCACTAAAGAGGGTCCCCTCCATCTCATCCTCAAAGTTCACAGGAACTTTGGCCACTCGAGTCATTTTGTCCTGCTCATGTTGAGAGAAATGGATGCTCAGGGATGTGAGTGTTTATTCCCAAAAAGAGAGAACTTGGTGCCTGTTAAGGTTAAACTTTAAACAAGCCAATGTTTGTCTAGAGGAAAAAAGGCAGGAGGACAAGAGGAAGGGCAATGAACCCTTCTTCGAAACATCTATATTAGGACCACAGAAGCCTATTTGATCTGAGGATGAGAATCTCCCTGTTTCGGAGACAAACTCCTGGGTGCTGCTATACCTAATATCTCAAACAGAGTCCCCTGAAGATTAAGTAGGACACAGACTAATTAGCGCTCTGAAAGAAACAATCAAACTGCACCAGGGGGGTTCCCTGGTGGCGCGGTGGTTGAGAGTCCTCCTGCCGATGCAGGGGACACGGGTTCGTGCCCTGGTCTGGGAAGATCCCACATGCCGCGGAGCGGCTGGGCGCGTGAGCCATGGCCGCTGAGCCTGCGCGTCCGGAGCCTGTGCTCCGCAACGGGAGAGGCCACAACAGTGAGAGGCCCGTGTACCGCAAAAAAAAAAAAACTGCACCAGGATTAAATAATACTTATAAGGAGAAACTGAGGAGGTATTCAACTCTCTAACAGGAAAAGGGAATAAGTCCTTGGCAAGGCAACACTTTCAGTGAAGAAAGAAAATTATTCAGAAAGCCTAGGGAAACTGGATGATCCTAACTGAAAAGGTGGAAATGTTTGTAATGAAATGACAGTGTCACCTGAGTCCTTTGTCCTAGAAGATGCCAGGTGTCCCAGCAGCAGTCTCCTGCAGAGAGAGAAGCACTGAACAGTTACCTAAACCCCAAGACCAACTCCTTGGTGCCAGATGTGTTTTAGAATTCTGAATTTGGGGGATTTTAGAAAAGAAATCTGGTGCATAATCAACAACATCTTGTAACCTTTCCAGTGAGGTTTGAGGGCAACATCTCATTTTTTTTTTTAGCAGGAAATAGGAAAGTCACACTATGTGAGAGAAATCAGGATATAAATAGATTCACATCCATTCAAATTTTGCTGCCAGGTGTGTCATGGAGAAAAAGAATTCAATTTTCATGAACGTTGGGGGTTTCAGAAATTTGAGTAAGTGGTTGTGAGCCTGTATTGTGTAATACACTTGTCTTTCCCACCAGAGGCTGAGAACCGTGCTTAGCAACCTAACCGTGCTTAGTGAGCTTCCCCAGACTGAGAACCTGCCTTATGACTGGCACTCAGCAAGTATGTTGCATTTCATTGATTAATTCCCAGTCTCAAGCCTCTCTCATTTGCTAGCAGCACTGTCCCAAAGCTCTGGACGCCCAGAGAGGCCCAAACTGCAAGAACAGGTGTGCTCTGCTCAGTGTACCCAGAGCCTCTCTGAATGGAAGGAGTGAAAAGCAAAGTAAATTTTCTGCCTAACTTTAACTTTCCCAATTCCAAGAGCTGCCATCTTGTAAGCTGCCCAGGGATGATGAAGGCCAAGAATTAGGTTTTTGCTATATTACCTTTCTTAGGGATTTGAAAGCAATGTGCTAGAAAACCCTGATGAAATGATGAGGATGTCCCATCTGGAGAAACGAGTCTACATCATTATTAATGCTTGTGCCTTTGAATGCACCAGCCTGGAGGCAAAGGTGATGCTAAAGGTGTAGTAGGAACAGCAGATTTCATCACACACCCTCAGCAGGCACGAGTTCGGTCCACATTTCTTCTCCGGGCCATGCTTCCATGCAGTAGCCTCAACCCCAGCTGCCACGTCTGCCTCTCCCACTCACCACTGCCAAGCAGGAGCCAACAGCATAGACCTTCCTCCTCTTTGTCTCTGTGGGAGTCACCAGAGGTCTGGAAATAGATGTGCTGAGTTGTTGTCTGGGTCCTGGGTCCTCCAGCATTTGGGACAAGGTCATCCCACACTGTCACTCTTGGTAGTACTGGCAGTATAATTAGTCTTATCTTTCACTCTCTGAGGAATAAAGTGTAACTTTAAACTTTAAAGCAAGGAGAAAAAAAATGGATTTAAAGTTAAACATCTAAAGTAACAAGGGGGACTTCCCTGGTGGCACAGTGGTTAAGAATCCGCCTGCCAATGCAGGGGACACGGGTTCGAGCCCTGGTCCAGGAAGATCCCACATGCCGTGGAGCAACTAAGCCTGTGCACCACAACTACTGAGCCTGCGCTCTAGAGCCCACGAGCCACAACTACTGAGCCCACAAGCCACAACTACTGAAGCTCCGCAATAAGAGAAGCCACTGCAATGAGAAGCCCGTGTGCCACAATGAAGAGTAGCCCCCGCTCGCCACAACTAGAGAAAAGCCCACACACAGCAATGAAGACCCAATGCAGCCATAAGTAAACAAATTTTTAAAAAAATAAAAAATAAAGTAATAAGGACACCAGAAAAGGCAGCCACAAATAGAACATCAGCGTTCAAACACCCAAGCCAACTGGGTATTCCAATAATTAGCTAACACCACCGCTGGTCCTTTGATATCCAGGAGCTGCCTGATCTAGAAAACTCAATTTAAAGAAATTTAAATGCGGAAGCAAATGCATTCATTCTCCAATGACAATTATTACAATTTTTTTAAGTCACCTCAAGGTTGCTTTACATAATAATGCCTCAAGTGTATTTTTGGTTTTACTTTTTTTTTAAGTTACTTACTGTATAGGTAATTCACGTACATAGTAAAAAAAAAAAAAAAAATCAAACAATTAAATAGATTATATAGGGGAAGTTAAGTCTCTGATCTCTCTCCTGTCCCAAAGACCCCCAGTTCAAGGTTGCTTTACATAATAATGCCCCAAGTGTATTTTTGGTTTTACTTTTTTTTTTAAGTTACTTACTGTATAGGTAATTCATGTACATAGTAAAAAAAAAAAATCAAGCAAGTAAATAGATTATATAGGGGAAGTTAAGTCTCTGATCTCACTCCTGTCCCAAAGGACAGGAAACTACTATGACTAGATTTTAGATTTTTCCAGAAAGAGTCTCTACATAATATGACTATATCATTTTTGAAATATAAAGTCTATCATACTATGCACACTATTCCACAACTTGCTCCCTCTCCCCAAATGCATTTAAATGTTAGTGCTCCTCTGTACTTTCAGCAGGTAACCTCCTCTGCAGTACGCACAGGCATTCAGAATTCTTCAGGGACTGCCAGTGCAGCCCTCAGCTCTGTATTCAGGGCTGCTTAACTAACCCCCATAGATGCTGCTGTGGGTTGAATTGTAGCCCCCACGACGATATGTTGAAATCCTAACCGCGAGAATCTGTAACTGTGCCCTTATTTGGAAACAGAGTCTTTGCAAACGTAATTAAGTTGTAAGTTAGGATGAGGTCATACTGGAGTAGGGTGAGCCCTTAATCTAACTTGACTATTGTCTTTATAAAAAAAGGAGAAGAAATGCAGAGACATCCATGCACAAATGGAAGACAACGTGAAGAGAAATAGGGAGATGCCATGTGACGACAGAGGCAGAGTTTGGAGTGATGCATCCACAAGCCAAGGAGGGTCAGGGATTGTCAGAGACAAGAGAAGCTGGAAGATAGGCATGGAGTAATTCTCCCCCAGAGCCTTCCGAGAGAGCGTGGCCCTGCTGACACATTGATCTTGGATCTCTGGCCTCCAGAACAGTGAAAGAACACATTCTGTTGTTTTAAGCCATCCAGTTTGTGGAACATTGTTACAGCAGCCCTAGGAAACTACACAAACACCACTGAGCTCTTCTTCCCTCATCATGTTTCCACCCCAACGGGTAACAACTCCCTCCTCTTTTGTTCACCCACCTCCTACAACCCTCATCAGCTCTGCTGAGTGGCTCTCCCTCCAGAGTCCTCCTTGACTAGTCAAGTCTGCTTTGATCTCTGACCTCCCTGGTTATCTGTACTCAGCACAATTGTCCCCTTGAATCCTATTGTCTCATGTGTACATATCTTTTCTCCTCAACAGGCCTGAAGTTCCTTGTGTATTGAATCTGTGTTTTATTTTCTCTTGATCTGGTGTGGACGCACAGTATATTTAAACAAGCAATCCTTGACCCGATAGAATTAAAGGGTTACTAATTTCAAGAAATGATTTTTCAAAAAGGTGCTCTGGGACTCTTCATTAGGCATTCCAAAGTATGTTCAGTGTCTCTAATCTAACACAATGAAAGAAAATCTATTAAAAAGGTAATTTATTCTTGCCTGTATTTCGAAAGTAAAATGGATTTTTTAAATGTGAAATTCAAGACAGGATAATCACTACAAAGTTTGCCACAACAAAATGGTGAATTAAATGCTAATGTGTAAAGTGACCCGTGAAAACCAAATACAAATTTCCAGAAATACATTTCTTTTATTATAAGACAATACCTCATTTTTTGATAATCTGCAGAAAAAGGAATCCAAAATAATGATAAAAGGAAAGCATTAATGGAACTCTAACAGGCAATTGTTTTAGAAATTCTGAGAGAGAGCTGACTTATAGATGCTATTGGAATAAGGGAGCTGGGTGGACATATAACAATAGAACGGTACTAATGACCATCTGATTCACCTAGATGCGAACTTACTTCTCACTAAATTCCTTTAGGAGTAGTGAAGATCCTAGAATCAATAATCTTAGAGTTAGAAAGGACCTTGAAACTCAACATCATCTAAACTCTTACCCTATATAGAATGCCCACCACTTCCTCCCTGATTTGCCATCAAATCTTTGTTTGAATACAGCTGACAACCAGAAACTCTACTTTGAAGGGCACCTATTCCACTGCTGGGTCGGGGGGAAAAAGTTAGATTTCACATTAGGCCCCTGAAATCTGTTCCAATTGGTGGATCCTGAAGGAGAACGCCTACAGAGAGGCCCCTCAACACTATCTCCTCGCCCTCGGCTTTAAACCTCCATTGGAAGATTTCACATCGGGAAAAATATGAATGGCGATTCTTCACCTGAACTGGTTTCACTAATCAGGTTAGTTCTCTCTTTGCAGGAACCCCCTAAGTCCTCAGAACCACTTCTCTGACAGTACCCCTTAGCATTCCCTACCAAGCATCACCAGTAAGACCATATACACCTGAAAACACCAAGGGTGTGGTCACTGAATGTGGTAATGGCATTTCCCACTCCCACAAAGGCTTCAGAAGTACAAGAGCTGGCTTTAGAATCTTAGGGCTTAAATTTAATGGATTTGAGGATGACTACTATTGGACCGTTCCAGAGGCATCCAGATAGTTAACCAGTGAAGTGGTTTGTGTCTTTTCATCTTAAAATGAGGCTTTAAGTGGGTAGGTTAAAAAGCAGCCCAAATTAGTGTAAGATGCCACAGAACAAATTACCACAAACTTAGCAGCTTAAAACAATACATATTTATTATCTCTCTATTTCTGCAGGTCAGAAGTTTGGGCTGCCTTAGCCGGGTCCTCTGCAATGATGCTACCAAAGTGTCACGCATGGCTCAGTCCTCTGGAGCCGTGACTGGCAACAAATCTGCTTCCAAACTCCTTCAAGTTGTTAGCAGAATGTCTTTCTTTGCGGCTGTAACACTGAGGTTCCTGGCTTCTCGCTGGTTATTGGCTGGAGGCCACTCTCAGCTCCTTCAAGCTGCTCACAGTCCTTTGCCACTTGGCCCTCTCCATGGCTTCCTGACAACATGACAGATGGCTTCTTCAAAGACAGCAAGGGGAAAAGAGCCTAACATAATCTGTAATCACTGAGTGACAGCCCATCACCTTTGCCCTGTTCTATTTGTTAGAAACAAGTCACAGACACACCACTCCAGGAGAGGGGCTTTACAAGGGCTTGATCACTAGAAGTGGGGATCATTTGGGGGTTACCTTAGGGTCTGTCTACCACAACCCCAAGACTGTGTTTTTTAAAGCATCCCAGTGATGATGATGTTTAATCAAGTTTCAGAACAATTGTTATAAGATAAGGAAGGCAACACAAAGGAGATTTATTTTATTGTTGTGGTTTTCAACCTTGACTGCCCCTTAGAATGACTTGGGGAATATTTTAAAATTCCCTTGCAGGCTGTACCTCAGACCCGTTAAATCAGAATATCTGGAAGTGGATTAGTTTTTTGAAACACCGCAGGTGATTCCAAAGTGCAGCCAGAGATAAGAACCACTGTTTTACTGGAACAGTAGGGACTCGGAGTCAATCTTAATGGAAAAAAAGCAATCCTTGGGGCAAGTGTTGAAAAACAAGCAGATGTTTTCTAGGTGAGACAGAGGAGTAGCAAGAGATAAGGCAGGAACATTTGCAGTAATTCAATAAAGATGGTGGATTCAGAGAAGGGAATGAATTTAAGAGGTAACACTGATAAGGCTGTGCCACACGTGATGTTAACGAAGAAGTAATCTCAGATGACTTCCAGATGTCAGGTTAAGATACCTGGGAGAACATAAAAGCCACCAGCTGAGAAAGAGAGGAGAAGTTGGTTGGAGGATGGAAAGAGGTAGAGAAGATGCTGAGCTAAGTTCTACTAATGTCGAGTTGCACACATTTTTAAAGGCATTTTAATTTAACTTGTACTTAATGTTCCATTGCTTGCTGAATCCATTTATCAATAATATAGATTGAGCATTGCCAATCTATATTAATTTATTTATTTTCCTATTGTATTTTATATTCCATAGGACTCAGATGCCCAGCCCAGGGCCAAGTAAATTTACCTCTAATTTCCTCCTGCAAAAGGTTATTTATTATTTTACTAGTGACACAACCCCTTGGATGACCCTTCCCATCATTAAATATCAAGTGATTACTTTGCAATGCTGAGTATTCAAATTTTTTTTTTTTTTGCTGTACGCGGGCCTCTCACTGTTGTGGCCTCTCCCATTGTGGAGCACAGGCTCCGGACGTGCAGGCTCAGCGGCCATGGCTCACAGGCCCAGCCGCTCCGCGGCATGTGGGATCTTCCCGGACCGGGGCACGAACCCATGTCCCCTGCATCGGCAGGCGGACTCTCAACCACTGCGCCACCAGGGAAGCCCCCTGAGTATTCAAATTTTAATATGTGTTGATTTAGCAATTATTAAGGTGTTAAGGTTTTTGAGAACCCTAAAACCTGAATCATTTTTTAAAAGCCTTTTTAATGTATTCAACTTGAGTTCCTCGATGCCACCTTCTGAAGCCAAGCAGCCTCCCACTGAACTGATGAAAAACTTAAGAGTTCTAAAAAGCCATCAGAAACAGTCACCAGTATTAAATAAACAACCAGCTCAAAATTACTGAGCTCTAGAATGGAAAGGTTTCACCCTGAGGCTGAAAACACAACTACTGAATGCATACTATTTTTCCAAAGTAGGAAATCTAGAGATACTTTAGACTTTTGTAACCTTGATAATCTTCAACATTGATGAGTGACTTTTTCCCAACATTTATAGGAGCTAGAGTTGTGTACTATGGTATACAGTGGTTAATTATCCAACTGGTCAATGTTAACATTTATTTGCATAACTAAATATTAATCCGAAGTCTGACTAGTGTTAAACCTTGGAAGAATTAATGCATTTGGACACAATAATTTGTACTAAAAAATTCTTCCCACAATCTTCAAGTGTTATCAACTACTGGCCTTTAATGATTCAATGAAAACAACATAATCACTGTCTCTTCTCATAAATATTAGCTGTAATAAATGTTTATTTTTTTAAAAAATATATAACTCAGCATTCCTTATTCTTGTCAGTTTTTAAGGCATTTTATACTAAAATATTATCAGGTTTTTCAGACCTACTCCAAGAAAATTAGAAAGAAGTCTTTTTTCAAAAATTAGAAAGAAACTGATTGGCTCAAGATGGTGGAGTAGAAGGGCGTGCTCTCACTCCCCCTTGCGAGAGCACTGGAGTCACAACTAACTGCTGAATAATCATTGCCAGGAAGACACTGGAACTCACCAAAAGAGATACCCCACATCCAAAGACAAAGGAGAAGCCACAATGAGATGGTAGGAGGGGCGCAATCACAATAAAATCAAATCCCATACTGCCTGGGTGGGTGACTCACAAACTGGAGAACAATTATACCACAGAAGTCCACCAACTGGAGTGAAGGTTTTGAGCCCCACGTCAGGCTTCCCAACCTGGGGGTCCGGCAGCGGGAGGGGGAATTCCTAGAGAATCAGACTTTGAAGGCTAGTGGGATTTGATTGCAGGACTTTGACAGGACTGGGGGAAACAGAGACTCCACTCTTAGAGGGAACACACAAAGTAGTGTGTGCATCAGGACCCAGGGGAAGGAGCAGTGACCCCATAGGGGACTGAACCAGACCTACCTGCTAGTGTTGGAGGGTCTCCTGCAGAGGCGGAGGGTGGCTGTGTCTCATCATGAGGACAATGACACTAGCAGCAGAAGTTCTGGGAAGTGCTCCTTGACGTGAGCCCTCGCAGAGTCTGCCATTAGCCCCACCAAAGACCCCAGGTATGCTCCAGTGTTGGGTCGCCTCAGGCCAAACAAACAACAGGGAGGGAACCCAGCCCCACACAACAGCAGACAAGCATATTAAAGTTTTACTGAACTCTGCACATGACAGCAACACCCAGCTCTACCCACCGCCAGTCCCTCACAACAGAAAACTTGCACAAGCCTCTTAGATAGCCTCATCCACCAAACGGCAGACAGCAGAAGCAAGAACTATAATCCTGCAGCCTGGGGAACAAAAACCACATTCACAGAAACATAAACAAGATGAAAAGGCAGAGGGCTATGTACCAGATGAAGGAACAAGATAAAAACCCAGAAAAAGAAACTAAATGAAGTGGAGATAGGCAACCTTCCAGAAAAAGAATACAGAATAATGATAGTGAAAATGACCCAGGACCTCAGAAAAAGAATGGAGGCAAAGATCAAGAAGATGCAAGAAATGTATAACAAAGAACTAGAAGAATTAAACAACAAAAAACAGAGATGAACAATACAAAAACTGAAATGAAAACTACACTAGAAGGAATCAATAGCAGAATAACTGAGGCAGAAGAACAGATAATTGACCTGGAACACAGAATGGTGGAATTCACTGCCACAGAACAGAATAAAGAAAAAAGAATGAAAAGAAATGAAGACAGACTAAGAGACTTCTGGGACAACATTAAACACAACAACATTCACATTATAGGGGTCCCAGAAGGAGAAGAGAGAGAGAAAGAACCAAAAAAAATATTTGAAGAGATTATAGGCAAAAACTACCCTAACATGGGAAACAAAATAGCCACCCAAGTCCAGGAAGCACAGAGAGTCCCATATAGGATAAACTCAAGGAGAAAACGCTGAGACAGAGTAATCAAATTGGCAAAAATTAAAGACAAAGAAGAATTATTGAAAGCAGCAAGGGAAAAACGACAAATAACATAAAAGGGAACTCCCATAAGGTTAACAGCTGATTTCTCAGCAGAAACTGTACAAGCCAGAAGGGAATGGCATGACATATTTAAAGTGATGAAAGGGAAAAAATAACCAAGCACAAAAAATACCAAGTAATACAAAAGAGCAGTTATTATCACCCTTAACATGCCCCAGTAGAGTCCCCTGAAGATAAATTCTAGCTCAAATTCTAATCCTTAACGATAAATTCTCATTTCTAATTCCAAGGAAAGAGGAGAGGTATGTATAAATGTAAGATGCATCCACCTACTATAAATCATTTCTGACAAAAAGAGATGTCTAAAGTGAAATCAACCACTATATTCACAAATTGCTTCCAAAAACACATAAGATCATTAGAAATGAAGATAAGAAAGACTACT
>NW_006793498.1:2213753-2226175 GCF_000442215.2 Lipotes vexillifer | reverse complement strand
AGAGTGTAGGTTCTGAGTTGCTTCTTTTGAAAGTTCTGATATGTATTTTTCTGAACCAGTCTCCACTCTGCATAGTAAACCTTCAATACAAGCGAGTATTACTTACTTCAAACATCTGTATTCATCACTGAAACATGTTTCTTCAGCAAAGACAGGCTGGGAAGGCAAGGAAGATAAAATTCAAATACATTTATTTTGCAATTCTGCTCAAAGAAGCTGAAATAAGTATAAAAAAACATTTAGGGACAGTGAATTTCATTTTTCCATGCCACTCCTAGCTTCAGCCAAGGATAATCAAACAGTATATTGACAAGAGCTGTAAAAATGGTAAAGGCAGCCAACAAATAAATACGCCCAAAGACACAGTAGGAAAGAAGATGTGAATCCAAGAGATAAGAGGAAATTTGTGTTTTGAATGGTTTTTTTTTACTCTTTTCTAAAATTAATATTTAAATGTATTGGTGGCCCAGAACTGTAGTTCTCATCTGTGGAAACACAAACCGTATTTACTTATACACTTTTCCCATTTTACTTCCTATATTTACTCTCAAATGTGGGAGGTGGACAGCGTAGAGAGCAGAGGCTGCTCTCTGCCAGGAAAGTGGCTTTAGAGCGAAGCTGGTGGACAGTTATTATTTCTGTAACGGCTGGGAAAAGAATGCCTCACAATGATAGTTTTCATTGCTCTCCAGGATAAAAAGGTGAACGTTTTTAAGTGCCCCAAAGAAAATCCAGGAAATAGAGAAAAGAGCTTCTTTGGGGGGAAAAGAGGCAGAAAACCTCGACTGCCACCAAGCTGAGGATAAAATAGACGTGCCTAGTGAAGATGTTAAAGTTGTATGTTGTGAAATTTAAGGTAAATCTTCTCCTCTGTGTCCACTACAAAATCCTCAATGAAATCTTGGTCTACCAGGTTTCTGGGTAAGTAGATTCTTTAAGAAATGACAAAGAGGTGCTGGGTCTGCATCCAGGTAGTCACGGGCTGAACACAGAAAGAGTGGGTGTGGCTTCGGAGCCAGAGATTGAGAGCACAGTGACATCTGGATCACAGAATGGTGGGAAACCCAAGAACCAACCTGCAGACCTTCACCCAACACTGTTGCCGAAATCTCGGCTTCCGTACACGGGTGCCGAATAGAAATACAGAGACAGAATTTAGGAGGAAAGAGAAAGAGTAGCTCTATTTCTTTGCCAGGCAAAGAGGAGCCTGCTAGAGCCTCCAAAAACTGTGTTCCCCTTGGAGAGGGTAGTGAGAAGTTTTTACAGTAATGGTTCAAAGAAGGCGTGATCAGCTCGTGGACATTCTTCTGATGGGTTGGTGGTGAGATAAGTGAGAGTCAGTATCATCAACCTTCTGGTTCCAACTGCTCTGGGGTCTACGTGCTTGTGGGCAGCATACCATCGTTAATCGTTAGCTTTTCCTACCTGGAGGGCGTTTCAGTACCTGCAAAACAGCTCAAAGACATTTTTGTGTGTGTCTGTTGATGGGGAACCAGGACCTTGTCCCAAGGCTGAACTATTATTTCTCCTGACTTTGTTTCTCCCTTTTCTCGTATCCCCTCCCTTCCCTAATGAACAACTGCTTGAATCTGCCCGTTGGAACTCAGGGAAAGTCACTGTGGCTGAATGAAGGCTATTTCCTGTAATCAAAGAAATGGGGGACACAGAAAGGCTTTGTGTCCAGGAGCCCCACTGTATCAACACCTGCTCCGTGCTTAGCAGGGACCTTGCCAACCAATGTGGGGAAACAAAGGAGAGATAATACATGAAAGGACAGGAAAGAAAACCTTGAGCAAAGAAGAAACCCACTCACCAAGTACTACTTGTCAGGGATAACAAAATCACAGAATGAAACCTAATGTTTCCAAACACCCTGTTTACTTTCTTCAGAGCACTTATCAAGAGCTGAAAATATCTGGTGTCTCCTTTTGTCTTCTTGTTTATCTGTCTCCCCTGATTGGAATGCAGGGTCCTCTAGGACACATATGTTGTCTTCCTTTGTTCATTGTCAGAGCCCCAGCCCACAGAATAATGCCAAGTAGTAAATTCCAGAAAAAATCTTCATCGAATGAATAAATGAATGATGACATTCCCGAAAACTTGGCTAGCATCCTACTCAACTCTTCATGGAAGATGGAAGGGATGTTCATTTCAATCATTGGAATATATCTTCAGAATTCTAGTTATAACAGTTGAGAAAGAAAGAACAGCCCCTGACACTCAGAAGCTGGACAGGTGCACACAGCTGGACCATGTGACTCTTCCAACAGACACAAACAATCTCCAGAATCCAATGTCAGGAAGGGAGAAATTTCCCCTCTACCCCTCTTGAGTTCTTGTGGCTGGACTAATAATAAAATTGACACAAGACAGATTAACAGGAGAAAAAGACACAAATTTTAATTCATGTGCACAGAGGTCTCAGAAATGGGACCTAAGAAGTGGCCAGAGCAGGCAGTTTTTATACTTTTGAGACAAACACATTTGTGAGGAATTGACCAGACAAAGAAACTTAGGCTTTGGATGCTTAATTAGTGAAGAATCTAAGCAGAATTTGGTCTTGGGGTAGTGAATTAAAGTAACAAGGTTTGTGAATACAGGCTTCTCAGCCCCAAATTCCCTAAGGTTGTCCTTCTACCTTCAGATGCAGGGAGTGCACCTTTCACATGAGAGATCTACTTCCTGCTTTCAGGAGGCAGAGAGGAGGGTCAAGGTGTCCCTCTTGAATGGATAAAGAAGATGTGGTATACCATATAAATATATGTTAGGGGAACCACTGACCGAAACCACCCACCCTGGCCAGGCACCACAGTAACCATTTGCATGAGTTGTTTTATGACAGGAGGTCCTGGTAAGGAACATGGAACTAACAAGCCACCACCAACTGGAAGAATTCAGAAAAGGTCAAAAGCAGATGCCAGTCCATATGTCCTACCAACCTCCCAGAATCCTCCTCACTGGAATCCATCTTGGCTAAGAGATGTGTGCGCCTCCAGGAAGGACGCTGAGCCAGAATGATTGGCCAGTGACAACCCGGAAATTAACCCCATCACCATAAAATCTGAGACTGTGAGCCACGTGGCAGAGCACTCCTCCTGGGTTCCCTTACACTTCTGCTCTCCACCTGGGTGCCCCTTCCCAATCAAGTCTCTTGCTTTGTCAGCATGTGTGTCTCTTCAGACAATTCATTTCCGAGTGTTAGATAAGAGCCCACTCTCAGGCCCTGGAAGGGGTCCCCCTTCCTGCAACATATATATATATACATGTACACACAATGGAATATTACTCAGCCATTAAAAAGAATGAAGTAGAGACTTCCGGGAAGATGGCGGAAGAGTAAGACGCGGAGATCACCTTTCTCCCCACAGATACACCAGAAATACATCTACACGTGGAACAACTCCTACAGAACACCTAGTGAACGCTGGCATAAGGCCTCAGACCTCCCAAAAGGCAAGAAACCCCCCACGTACCTGAGTAGGGCAAAAGAAAAAAGAATAAACAGAGACAAAAGGATAGGGGCGGGCCCTGCACCAGTGGGAGGGAGCTGTGAAGGAGGAAAGGTCTCCACACACTAGGAAGCCCCTTCGCGGGCAGAGACTGCGGGAGGCAGAGCGGGGAGCTTCGGAGCCGCGGAGGACAGCGCAGCAACAGGGGTGCGGAGGGCAAAGCGGAGAGATTCCCGCACAGAGGATCGGTGCCGACCGGCACTCACCAGCCCGAGAGGCTTGTTTGCTCCCCCGCCAGAGGAGGTGGGGCTTCGGTCGGAGCACAGGGAGAGGACTGGGGTTGGCGGCGTGAACACAGCCTGCAGGGGGTCAGTGCGCCACGGCTGGCCGGGAGGGAGTCCAGGGAAAAGTCTGGAGCTGCCGAAGAGGCAAGAGACTTTTTCTTCCCTCTTTATTTCCTGGTGCGCAAGAAGAGGGGATTAAGAACACTGCTTAAAGGAGCTCCAGAGATGGGCGCGAGCCGCGGCTAAAAGCGCGGACCCCAGAGACAGACATGAGACGCTAAGGCTGCTGCTGCCGCCACCAAGAAGCCTGTGTGCGAACACAGGTCACTATCCACACCCCACTTCCGGGCAGGCTGTGCAGCCCGCCACTGCCAGGGTCCCAGGATCCAGGGACAAGTACCCCGGGAGAACGCACGGCGCGCCCCGGGAGAACGCACGGCGCGCCCCAGGCTGGTGCAACGTCACGCCGGCCTCTGCCGCCGCAGGCTCGCCCTGCACTCCGTGCCCCTCCCTCCCCCCCGCGGCCTGAGTGAGCCAGAGCCCCCGCATCAGCGGCTCCTTTAACCCAGTCCTGTCTGAGCAAAGAACAGACGCCCTCCGGCAACCTACAGGCACAGGCGGGGCCAAATCCAAAGCTGAGCCCCTGGGAGCTGTGAGAACAAAGAAGAGAAAGGGAAATCTCTCCCAGCAGCCGCAGAAGCAGCGGATTAAAGCTCCACAATCAACTTGATGTACCCTGCATCTGTGGAATACATGAATAGACAACGAATCATCCCAAATTAAGGAGGTGGACTTTGAGAGCAAGATTTATTCTTTCCCCTTTTCCTTTTTTTTGTGTGTATGTGTATGCTTCTGTGTGAGATTCTGTCTGTATAGCTTTGCTTCCACCATTTGTTCCAGGGTTCTACCCATCCGTTTTTTTGTTTTGGGGGTTTTTTTCCTCTTAATAATTATTTTTTTTATTTTAATAACTTTACTATATTTTATCTTACTTTATTTTATTTTACTTTATCTTCTTTCTTTTTTTTCCTCCTTCCCTCCTTCCTTCCTTGCTCCCTCCCTCCCTCTCTCTCTCCTTTCTTTCTTTCTTTCTACTTCTACTAATTCTTTCTTTCTACTTTCTCTCCCTTTTCTTCTGAGCCATGTGGATGAAAGGATCTTGGTGCTGCAGCCAGGAGTTAGTGCTGTGCCTCTGAGGTGGGACAGCCAACTTCAGGACACTGGACGACAAGAGACCTCCCAGCTGCACATAATATCAAACGGCGAAAATCTCCCAGAGATCTCCATTTCAACACCAGCACCCAGCTTCACTCAACGACCAGCAAGCGACAGTTCTGGACATTCTATGCCAAACAACTAGCAAGACAGGAACACAACCCCACCCATTAGCAGAGAGGCTGCCCAAAATCATAATAAGTCCACAGACACCCCAAAACACACCACCAGACGTGGACCTGCCCACCAGAAAGACAAGATCCAGCCTCATCCACCAGAACACAGGCACCAGTCCCCTCCACCAGGAAGCCTACACAACCCACTGAACCAACCTTAGCCACTGAGGACAGACACCAAAAACAACAGGAACTACGAACCTGCAGCCTGCAAAAAGGAGACTCCAAACACAGTAAGATAAGCAAAATGAAAAGACAGAAAAACACACAGCAGATGAAGGAGCAGGATAAAAACCCACCAGACCTAACAAATGAAGAGGAAATAGGCAGTCTACCTGAAAAAGAACATTCTCTAGGATAGATCATATCTTGGGTCACAAATCAAGCCTTGGTAAATTGAAGAAAATTGAAATTGTATCAAGTATCTTTTCCGACCACAACGCTATGAGACTAGATATCAATTACAGGAAAAGATCTGTAAAACATACAAACACATGGAAGCTAAACAATACACTACTTAATAACGAAGTGATCACTGAAGAAATCAAAGAGGAAATCAAAAAATACCTAGAAACAAATGACAATGGAGACACGATGACTCAAAATCTATGGGATGCAGCAAAAGCAGTTCTAAGAGGGAAGTTTATAGCAATACAATCCTACCTTAAGAAACAGGAAACATCTCGAATAAACAACCTAACCTTGCACCTAAAGCAATTAGAGAAAGAAGAACAAAAGAACCCCAAAGTTACCAGAAGCAAAGAAATCATAAAAATCAGATCAGAAATAAATGAAAAAGAAATGAAGGAAACAATAGCAACGATCAATAAAACTAAAAGCTGGTTCTTTGAGAAGATAAACAAAATTGATAAACCATTAGCCAGACTCATCAAGAAAAAAAGGGAGAAGACTCAAATCAACAGAATTAGAAATGAAAAAGGAGAAGCAACAGCTGACACAGCAGAAACACAAAGGATCATGAGAGATTACTACAAGCAACTCTGTGCCAATAAAATGGAAAACCTGGAAGAAATGGACAAATTCTTAGAAATGCACAACCTGCCAAGACTGAATCAGGAAGAAATAGAAAATATGAACAGACCAATCACAAGCACTGAAATTGAAACTGTGATTCAAAATCTTCCAACAAACAAAAGCCCAGGACCAGATGGCTTCACAGGCGAATTCTATCAAACATTTAGAGAAGAGCTAACACCTATCCTTCTCAAACTCTTCCAAAATATAGCAGAGGGAGGAACACTCCCCAACTCATTCTACAAGACCACCATCACCCTGATTCCAAAACCAGACAAGGATGTCACAAAGAAAGAAAACTACAGGCCAATATCACTGATGAACATAGATGCAAAAATCCTCAACAAAATACTAGCAAACAGAATCCAACAGCACATTAAAAGGATCATACACCATGATCAAGTGGGGTTTATTCCAGGAATGCAAGGATTCTTCAATATACGCAAATCTATCAATGTGATTAACCATATTAACAAATTGAAGGAGAAAAACCATATGATCATCTCAATAGATGCAGAGAAAGCTTTTGACAAAATTCAACACCCATTTATGATAAAAACCCTGCAGAAAGTAGGTGTAGAGGGAACTTTCCTCAATATAATAAAGGCCGTATATGACAAGCCCACAGCCAACATCATCCTCAATGGCGAAAAACTGAAAGCATTTCCACTAAGGTCAGGAACAAGACAAGGTTGCCCACTCTCACCACTCTTATTCAACATAGTTTTGGAAGTTTTAGCCACAGCAATCAGAGAAGAAAAGGAAATAAAAGGAATCCAAATCGGAAAAGAAGAAGTAAAGCTGTCACTGTTTGCAGATGACATGATACTATACATAGAGAATCCTAAAGATGCTACCAGAAAACTACTAGAGCTAATCAATGAATTTGGTAAAGTAGCAGGATACAAAATTAATGCACAGAAATCTCTGGCATTCCTATATACTAACGATGAAAAATCTGAAAGTGAAATCAAGAAAACACTCCCATTTACCATTGCAACAAAAAGAATAAAATATCTAGGAATAAACCTACCTAAGGAGACAAAAGACCTGTATGCAGAAAATTATAAGACACTGATGAAAGAAATTAAAGATGATACAAACAGATGGAGAGATATACCATGTTCTTGGATTGTAAGAATCAACATTGTGAAAATGACTCTACTACCCAAAACAATCTACAGATTCCATGCAATCCCTATCAAACTACCACTGGCATTTTTCACAGAACTAGAACAAAAAATTTCACAATTTGTATGGAAACACAAAAGACCCCGAATAGCCAAAGCAATCTTGAGAACAAAAAATGGAGCTGGAGGAATCAGGCTGCCTGACTTCAGACTATACTACAAAGCTACAGTAATCAAGACAGTATGGTACTGGCACAAAAACAGAAAGATAGATCAATGGAATAGGATAGAAAGCCCAGAGATAAACCCATGCACATATGGTCACCTTATCTTTGATAAAGGTGGCAGGAATATACAGTGGAGAAAGGACAGCCTCTTCAATAAGTGGTGCTGGGAAAATTGGATAGGTACATGTAAAAGTATGAGATTAGATCACTCCCTAACACCATACACAAAAATAAGCTCAAAATGGATTAAAGACCTAAATGTAAGGCCAGAAACTATCAAACTCTTAGAGGAAAACATAGGCAGAACACTCTATGACATAAATCACAGCAAGATCCTTCTTGACCCATCTCCTAGAGTAATGGAGATAAAAACAAAAATAAACAAATGGGACCTAATGAAACTTCAAAGCTTTTGCACAGCAAAGGAAACCATAAACAAGACCAAAAGACAGCCCTCAGAATGGGAGAAAATATTTGCAAATGAATCAACTGACAAAGGATTAATCTCTAAAATTTACAGGCAGCTCATGCAGCTCAATAACAAAAAAATAAACAACCCAATCCAAAAATGGGCAGAAGACCTAAATAGACATTTCTCCAAAGAAGATATACAGACTGCCAACAAACACATGAAAGAATGCTCAACATCATTAATCATTAGAGAAATGCAAATCAAAACTACAATGAGATATCATCTCACACCAGTCAGAATGGCCATCATCAAAAAATCTAGAAACAATAAATGCTGGAGAGGGTGTGGAGAAAAGGGAACACTCTTGCACTGCTGGTGGGAATGTGAATTGGTACAGCCACTATGGAGAACAGTATGGAGGTTCCTTAAAAAACTACAAATAGAACTACCATATGACCCAGCAATCCCACTACTGGGCATATACCCTGAGAAAACCATAATTCAAAAAGAGTCATGTACCAAAATGTTCATTGCAGCTCTATTTACAATAGCCCGGAGATGGAAACAACCTAAGTGTCCATCATCGGATGAATGGATAAAGAAGATGTGGCACATATATACAATGGAATATTACTCAGCCATAAAAAGAAACGAAATTGAGTTATTTGTCGTGAGGTGGACGGACCTAGAGTCTGTCATACGGAGTGAAGTAAGTCAGAAAGAGAGAGACAAATACCATATGCTAACACATATATATGGAATTTAAGGGAAAAAATGTCATGAAGAACCTAGGGGTGAAACAGGAATAAAGATACAGACTTACCAGAGAATGGACTTGAGGATATGGGGAGGGGGATGGGTAAACTGTGACAAAGCGAGAGAGAGGCATGGACATATATACACTACCAAACGTAAGGTAGATAGCTAGTGGGAAGCAGCCACATAGCACAGGGAGATCAGCTTGGTGCTTTGTGACCGCCTGGAGGGGTGGGATAGGGAGGGTGGGAGGGAGGGAGACGCAAGCGGGAAGAGATATGGGAACATATGTATATATATAACTGATTCGTTTGTTGTGGAGCTGAAACTAACATACCATTGTAAAGCAATTATACTCCAATAAAGATGTTAAAAAAAAAAAAAGAATGAAGTAATGCCATTTTCAGCAACATGGATGGACCTAGAGATTATCATACTAAGCAAAGTAAGTCAGAAAGAAAAGACAAATACCATATGATATCACTTATATGTGGAATCTAAAATATGACACAAATTAACATATCTACAAAACAAAAACAGACTTACTGATATAGAGAACAGAATTGTGGTTGCCAACAGTAGGGGCTGTGGGAGAGAAGGACTGCGAGTTTGGGGTTGGCAGATGGAAACTATTATATACAGAACGGATAAACAACAAGGTCCTACTCTGTAGCACAGGGAACTATAAAAAAGAACAAAAATGTGTCCCTCTTGCACTGGCTTTTTCATAAGTAACTTTAATTCAAAATAATCAATATGACATTGAGGCACACTCTGAGGTGGCCTCTGCCCTGGGCTCCAAAACCAGCCTCAGACAAGACTGCCTTGAGACCACCATAAAATGAGACAGAGCAAGGCCACTTCATGATTTAGGTGAAGCACAGACAAAAACAGGTCACCCTGCCACCCACAAAATACCAAACACCCGCCTCTTAAGCTGAAATGAGTGACTTCTTTACCAGTTCCAGCTTCATCCTCACCTCAGCTTCCCCTCCTTGTAGAGGAGATTCACTGAGACACCCAATAGTGGAATTGCCCTGCTTTCTAACAGCACCCAAGCTAGAGTGGATCCCTGCATCCTTAGACACTCCCCAAGTCACCCAACTGGAGCCCAGCCCTCCAAAGCTTCCTCCCAACACCCTCCTACTGTCAGCCCTGACTCCCCACGGCCTGTGTTCTCCCTCCCGCAGTGAGTAATAAACCCGCTTGTTCAACCACAGGGGTGTTCCTGGTGGTCCTGACTAAAGTGTATTGGCAGAGTATCACACAAAAAAGCATAAGACAAGAGTCAGAAGTTAGGACTTAGAGTGAGTATAATGTACCAGCTACTGATAGATATTTCATTTATAATAGAATAAAAATAACTAGCATTACTTGGCTCACTACACCATGCCAGGCACTGTGCTATATCTCATTTAATTTCTCTACAACTCCATGAGGTAGATTCTATTATCTGTTCCACTTTACAGATGGGGAAACTGAGGCTTAATGAAGTACCTTGCTCAAGTTCACACGCCTAACAAATGATGGGATAGCATTTAAACCCAGAGCCAGAAGTAGACTGACTTCTCTCCTGGTGGCTTATTTTTCAGAGGGGGTTAAATGTTAAAGGACTATATAGCAAAACTCTCCTGACAAAGACATTGTGTTCAGTGTGAGAAAGGCAACCTTCAAATCTGAGTAAGGTCAGAGTTCAGCATCTGTTCAGAATATCCTGGAGGGCTCCAGGCCTTGGCTAAAGCACTCTGCAACTTCTACACTTCAAAGTAGCTGAGTCACTGGCAGTACATTTGCATCACAAAACCAGTTTTCAATCGGTATATTTTGTAAAGCCAAAAGTGACTGCCTTTCTGACTACACAAGTGTTTCTCTGCTAGCTAGAATACCGGTTTTGTTCCTCCTGAAGGAAAGATTACCCTTTCAATAAAAACAAGACTATTTTTCCAACTGTGCCATGAATGTTCTGCAGACGTCACCAAATGGACTGAATTGACAGAAGACCTCTCTCTTTACTGAGCTAATAATAACTGGGAACAGTTACAACCCCAGCTAAACCAGGGCAGAAAGCTGCAGGATTTGTACCCCGAAAGAAATCAAAAGTGTCAACAATGAAAAATATCTACTCAAATTGTGATTCTATTTCTTCTCTCAGCTTTGTAGGGGAATCTGCAGGATCATGTTGAAACTGAATGACTGCTCTCAAATGCCAATCCAGATGAGGCAGTGCCTAGATTATGAAGATATTTCTGACGCACTGGGCCCACAGGTAACAATAAAAACAGGACTAACAGATAGCCAGCCAAGGGGCTCCTTTCCATGTCATTCACTTGGCTTAATTCTACTGGGACAAAGTTTATATAAGGTAAAGGAAGGAATCACAGAATCATACAAGAGGGGTATGATTTCCTGCTCAGGCCTGACATGAGCGACCAAAGTAAGATGAACTGTCCTAACAAGAAGGTCGAAAACGTTCCTGAAATAGCCAGCCTGGAAGTAGTTTCCAGGTGGAGGAGGACTACTGAGTAGAAGGACCCTTGGATACACCTCTATTCTCCACACCAAGAGCCGTTCTTGGCAAGCTGCTTGCTCTTCTCCAATAATTAAGTGGCAGGAACCCAGCATATGGGTTGGGGTCAAGTAATTATTCCAGAGAATACACTAATCCATATGTGTATTTACTACAGACAAGGGAAATGAACACATTACTATATGAGGAATCTGTGACATCATTTTACATCATAAAGAGGCCATTTCCTTGGAAAAGGTTAGGAACCACTGGTCTCCACCATATTTCTCTACTTGGTTGTTAACAATTTCATGCAAAACGAAACTCAAAAGCATACTAAAGTCAATGCTTGTTAAGCAGCAATTTAATTTCTCCAGACCTGCAACTCTCTAAGGAATTTCCAGGTCACTGAAATATGGAAAAATGCAATGAAACTGTTAACAATCGAATTCGTTTCAGACAAGGACCTTTAGACACCTTAAGTAAAAAGTAATCTACTGAGTGCTTCCTTAATACAATTCATACTACAGTCTTGTCCAAAAGGTGCTCATCTGGTTACCTTCAATGTTTACTTGTCCCTGGCTCTGGTTGCATTCATTCTCATTCATTGATTCTTCCTACAATGGGTCAATTCTTCTAGCAATCTCAAAACAGTATGAATGAGCTGAAGAGCAAGTGTTCTATGCTCAATTAGGATTTGAAAATACTGGGTTAAACCAAACTAAACAGGGTTCTTTCTGCATAGCAGGCAACGTCTGTGTTCTCTTTTCCTCCTATATTCTTCCAACTGACTTCAAACGGCCATTACATCTCTTTGCCTGAGGGATCTCTCCAAAACCCAGAAGACTGCTTTGCCAGCGACAGGCTGGAAGTGCAAGAATTGGGAGCAGCCCTCCACGATGACTGACAGAAGTTGGTGTATAAATACCCCAGCTCCTTCATCCGTCAGATGGGACAATTTTGAGGTGTGGAGTCTCCCAGAGTTTCCCCAAAGTAATGGCCAGCATGCTGATGCACACTTTACTGGCCTCTTTCCCATCCCTGTATCACTTCTCCACTTCTCTTCTGTGTTTCCTAGACCCCCAAGTAAATTACTTGCCTTCGAATCCCTACTGCAGGATCTGCTTCTAGGAAAAACCTAACCCACAACATCCTATGTGACTTTTTAGCTTTTAATACGTACTGTCAGTCTTTGAGAGAGGAAGAGCACACACAGCAGTTCAAACTTAGTG